>NW_027526515.1:0-330792 GCF_052857255.1 Amblyomma americanum | reverse complement strand
AAAAAGTTCACACCTTTCTATCGTCTACTCTTCGCTTGTGTTGTGTCTTGTTTATTCTGTGCGCTATGAATCCTCATGCTGATTACCCACTAGCCCGAACCCTGACCTTTCTAAGTCTATCGTCTACTCTTCGACGACTTGTGAAATCGATACTCTTGAATCTTGCTAGTTTCGATCTAAAACGTTGTATCCCGTTGTTTAGAGCCGGAATACAAGTTTTCGCGCAGTTCTGAAAGAAAAAATTTACACCTTTCGTCTACTCTTCGACGACTTGTAAAATTGATGCTCGTGAATTTTGCTAGTTTCGACCTAAACCGATGTATCCCCTTGTTTAGAGCTGGAATACAAGTTTTCGCGCAGTTCTGAGCGAAAAAGTTTACACCTTTCTTTCGTCTACTCTTCGACTGCTTGTAAAATCGATACTCGTGAATCTTGCTAGTTTCGATCTAAAACGATGTATCCCGTTGTTCAGAGCTGGCATACAAGTTTTTCGCGCAGTTCTGAGCGAAAAAGTTTACACCTTTTCTCTCGTCTACTCTTCGACTGCTTGTAAAATTGATACTCGTGAATCTTGCTAGTTTCGATCTAAAACGAAGTATCCCGTTGTTTAGAGCCAGAATACAAATTTTCGCGCAGTTCTGAGAGAAATAGTTTACACCTTTCTCTCGTCTACTCTTCGACTGCTTGTAAAATCGATACTCGTGAATCTTGCTAGTTTCGATCTAAAACGTTGTATCCGTTGTTTAGAGCCGGAATACAAGTTTTCGCGCAGTTCTGAGAGAAAAAGTTCACACCTTTCTATCGTCTACTCTTCGCTTGTGTTGTGTCTTGTTTATTCTGTGCGCTATGAATCCTCATGCTGATTACCCACTAGCCCGAACCCTGACCCTTCTAAGTCTATCGTCTACTCTTCGACGACTTGTGAAATCGATACTCTTGAATCTTGCTAGTTTCGATGTAAAACGCGGTATCCCCTTGTTTAGAGCCGGAATACAAGTTTTCGCGCAGTTCTGAGAGAAAACGTTTACACCTTTCTATCGTCTACTCTACGACGACTTGTAAAATCGATGCTCGTGAATCTGGCTTGTTTCGATCTAAAACGATGTATCCGTTGTTTAAAGCCGGAATACAGGTTTTCGCGCAGTTCTGAGAGAAAAACGTTCACACCTTTCTTTCGTCTCTTCGACGACTTGTAAAATCGATACTCGTGAATCTTGCTAGTTTCGATCTAAAACGTTGTATCCCGTTGTTTAGAGCTGGCATACAAGTTTTCGCGCAGTTCTGAGCGAAAAAGTTTACACCTTTCTCTCGTCTACTCTTCGACTGCTTGTAAAATTGATACTCGTGAATCTTGCTAGTTTCGATCTAAAACGATGTATCCCGTTGTTTAGAGCCGGAATACAAATTTTCGCGCAGTTCTGAGAGAAATAGTTTACACCTTTCTCTCGTCTACTCTTCGACTGCTTGTAAAATCGATACTCGTGAATCTTGCTAGTTTCGATCTAAAACGTTGTATCCCGTTGTTTAGAGCCGGAATACAAGTTTTCGCGCAGTTATGAGCGAAAAAGTTTACACCTTTCTTTCGTCTACTCTTCGACTGCTTGTAAAATCGATACTCGTGAATCTTGCTAGTTTCGATCTAAAACGATGTATCCCGTTGTTTTGAGCCGGAATACAAGTTTTCGCGCAGTTCTGAGAGAAAAAGTTTACACCTTTCTATCGTCTACTCTTCGACGACTTGTAAAATCGATGCTCGTGAATCTTGCTAGTTTCGATCTAAAACGATGTATCCCGTTCTTTAGAGCCGGAATACAAGTTTTCGCGCAGTTCTGAAAGAAAAAGTTCACACCTTTCTATCGTCTACTCTTCGACGACTTGTAAAATCGATACTCGTGAATCTTGCTAGTTTCGATCTAAAACATTGTATCCCGTTGTTTAGAGCCGGCATACAAGTTTTCGCGCAGTTCTGAGCGAAAAAGTTTACACCTTTCTCTCGTCTACTCTTCGACTGCTTGTAAAATCGATACTCGTGAATCTTGCTAGTTTCGATCTAAAACGATGTATCCCGTTGTATAGAGCCGGAATACATATTTTCGCGCAGTTCTGAGAGAAATAGTTTACACCTTTCTCTCGTCTACTCTTCGACTGCTTGTAAAATCGATGCTCGTGAATCTTGCTAGTTTCGATCTAAAACAATGTATCCCGTTGTTTATAGCCGGAATACAAGTTTTCGCGCAGTTCTGAGAGAAAAAGTTTACACCTTTCTATCGTCTACTCTTCGACGACTTGTAAAATCGATGCTCGTGAATCTTGCTAGTTTCAATCTAAAATGATGTATCCCGTTGTTTAGAGCCGGAATACAAGTTTTCGCGCAGTTTGAGAGAAAAAGTTCACACCTTTCTATCGTCTACTCTTCGCTTGTGTTGTGTCTTGTTTATTCTGTGCGCTATGAATCCTCATGCTATGAATCCCACTAGCCCGAACCTGACCCTTCTAAGTCTATCGTCTACTCTTCGACGACTTGAGAAATCGATACTCTTGAATCTTGCTAGTTTCGATCTAAAACGTTGTATCCCGTTGTTTAGAGCCGGAATACAAGTTTTCGCGCAGTTCTGAAAGAAAAAATTTACACCTTTCTTTCGTCTACTCTTCGACGACTTGTAAAATTGATGCTCGTGAATTTTGCTAGTTTCGATCTAACACGATGTATCCCCTTGTTTAGAGCTGGAATACAAGTTTTCGCGAAGTTCTGAGAGAAAACGTTTACACCTTTCTCTCGTCTACTCTTCGACTGCTTGTAAAATAGATACTCGTGAATCTTGCTAGTTTCGATCTGAAACATGTATCCCGTTGTTTTTAGCCGGAATACAAGTTTTCGCGCTGTTCTGAGAGGAAAAATTTACACCTTTCTTTCGTCTACTCTTCGACGACTTGTAAAATTGATGCTCGTGAATTTTGCTAGTTTCGATCTAAAACGTTGTATCCCGTTGTTTAGAGCCGGCATACAAGTTTTCGCGCAGTTCTGAGCGAAAACGTTTACACCTTTCTCTCGTCTACTCTTCGACTGCTTGTAAAATCGATACTCCTGAATCTTGCTAGTTTCGATCTAAAACGATGTATCCCGTTGTTTAGAGCCGGAATACAAATTTTCGCGCAGTTCTGAAAGAGACAATTTACACCTTTCTTTCGTCATCTCTTCGACTGCTTGTAAATCGATGCTCGTGAATCTTGCTAGTTTCGATCTAAAACGATGTATCCCTTTGTTTAGAGCCGGAATACAAGTTTTCGCGCAGTTCTGAGAGAAAACGTTCACACCTTTCTATCGTCTACTCTTCGCTTGTGTTGTGTCTTGTTTATTCTGTGCGCTATGAATCCTCATGCTGATTACCCACTAGCCCGAACCCTGACCTTTCTAAGTCTATCGTCTACTCTTCGACGACTTGTGAAATCGATACTCTTGAATCTTGCTAGTTTCGATCTAAAACGTTGTATCCCGTTGTTTAGAGCCGGAATACAAGGTTTTCGCGCAGTTCTGAAAGAAAAAATTTACACCTTTCGTCTACTCTTCGACGACTTGTAAAATTGATGCTCGTGAATTTTGCTAGTTTCGATCTAAAACGATGTATCCCCTTGTTTAGAGCTGGAATACAAGTTTTCGCGCAGTTCTGAGCGAAAAAGTTTACACCTTTCTTTCGTCTACTCTTCGACTGCTTGTAAAATCGATACTCGTGAATCTTGCTAGTTTCGATCTAAAACGATGTATCCCGTTGTTCAGAGCTGGCATACAAGTTTTCGCGCAGTTCTGAGCGAAAACGTTTACACCTTTCTCTCGTCTACTCTTCGACTGCTTGTAAAATTGATACTCGTGAATCTTGCTAGTTTCGATCTAAAACGATGTATCCCGTTGTTTAGAGCCAGAATACAAATTTTCGCGCAGTTCTGAGAGAAATAGTTTACACCTTTCTCTCGTCTACTCTTCGACTGCTTGTAAAATCGATACTCGTGAATCTTGCTAGTTTCGATCTAAAACGTTGTATCCCGTTGTTTAGAGCCGGAATACAAGTTTTCGCGCAGTTCTGAGAGAAAAAGTTCACACCTTTCTATCGTCACTCTTCGCTTGTGTTGTGTCTTGTTTATTCTGTGCGCTATGAATCCTCATGCTGATTACCCACTAGCCCGAACCCTGACCCTTCTAAGTCTATCGTCTACTCTTCGACGACTTGTGAAATCGATACTCTTGAATCTTGCTAGTTTCGATGTAAAACGCGGTATCCCCTTGTTTAGAGCCGGAATACAAGTTTTCGCGCAGTTCTGAGAGAAAACGTTTACACCTTTCTATCGTCTACTCTACGACGACTTGTAAAATCGATGCTCGTGAATCTGGCTTGTTTCGATCTAAAACGATGTATCCGTTGTTTAAAGCCGGAATACAGGTTTTCGCGCAGTTCTGAGAGAAAACGTTCACACCTTTCTTTCGTCTACTCTTCGACGACTTGTAAAATCGATACTCGTGAATCTTGCTAGTTTCGATCTAAAACGTTGTATCCCGTTGTTTAGAGCTGGCATACAAGTTTTCGCGCAGTTCTGAGCGAAAAAGTTTACCACTTTCTCTCGTCTACTCTTCGACTGCTTGTAAAATTGATACTCGTGAATCTTGCTAGTTTCGATCTAAAACGATGTATCCCGTTGTTTAGAGCCGGAATACAAATTTTCGCGCAGTTCTGAGAGAAATAGTTTACACCTTTCTCTCGTCTACTCTTCGACTGCTTGTAAAATCGATACTCGTGAATCTTGCTAGTTTCGATCTAAAACGTTGTATCCCGTTGTTTAGAGCCGGAATACAAGTTTTCGCGCAGTTATGAGCGAAAAAGTTTACACCTTTCTTTCGTCTACTCTTCGACTGCTTGTAAAATCGATACTCGTGAATCTTGCTAGTTTCGATCTAAAAACGATGTATCCCGTTGTTTGAGCCGGAATACAAGTTTTCGCGCAGTTCTGAGAGAAAAAGTTTACACCTTTCTATCGTCTACTCTTCGACGACTTGTAAAATCGATGCTCGTGAATCTTGCTAGTTCGATCTAAAACGATGTATCCCGTTCTTTAGAGCCGGAATACAAGTTTTCGCGCAGTTCTGAAAGAAAAAGTTCACACCTTTCTATCGTCTACTCTTCGACGACTTGTAAAATCGATACTCGTGAATCTTGCTAGTTTCGATCTAAAACATTGTATCCCGTTGTTTAGAGCCGGCATACAAGTTTTCGCGCAGTTCTGAGCGAAAAAGTTTACACCTTTCTCTCGTCTACTCTTCGACTGCTTGTAAAATCGATACTCGTGAATCTTGCTAGTTTCGATCTAAAACGATGTATCCCGTTGTTTAGAGCCGGAATACATATTTTCGCGCAGTTCTGAGAGAAATAGTTTACACCTTTCTCTCGTCTACTCTTCGACTGCTTGTAAAATCGATGCTCGTGAATCTTGCTAGTTTCGATCTAAAACAATGTATCCCGTTGTTTATAGCCGGAATACAAGTTTTCGCGCAGTTCTGAGAGAAAAAGTTTACACCTTTCTATCGTCTACTCTTCGACGACTTGTAAAATCGATGCTCGTGAATCTTGCTAGTTTCAATCTAAAATGATGTATCCGTTGTTTAGAGCCGGAATACAAGTTTTCGCGCAGTTTTGAGAGAAAAAGTTCACACCTTTCTATCGTCTACTCTTCGCTTGTGTTGTGTCTTGTTTATTCTGTGCGCTATGAATCCTCATGCTGATTACCCACTAGCCCGAACCCTGACCCTTCTAAGTCTATCGTCTACTCTTCGACGACTTGAGAAATCGATACTCTTGAATCTTGCTAGTTTCGATCTAAACGTTGTATCCCGTTGTTTAGAGCCGGAATACAAGTTTTCGCGCAGTTCTGAAAGAAAAAATTTACACCTTTCTTTCGTCTACTCTTCGACGACTTGTAAAATTGATGCTCGTGAATTTTGCTAGTTTCGATCTAACACGATGTATCCCCTTGTTTAGAGCTGGAATACAAGTTTTCGCGAAGTTCTGAGAGAAAACGTTTACACCTTTCTCTCGTCTACTCTTCGACTGCTTGTAAAATAGATACTCGTGAATCTTGCTAGTTTCGACCTAAACCTGTATCCCGTTGTTAGAGCCGGAATACAAATTTTCGCGCAGTTCTGAGAGAAATAGTATACACCTTTCTCTCGTCTACTCTTCGACTGCTTGTAAAATCGATACTCGTGAATCTTTCTAGTTTCGATCTAAAACGTTGTATCCCGTTCTTTAGAGCCGGAATACAAGTTTTCGCGCAGTTCTGAGCGAAAAAGTTCACACCTTTCTTTCGTCTACTCTTCGACTGCTTGTAAAATCGATACTCGTGAATCTTGCTAGTTTCTATCTAAAACGATGTATCCCGTTGTTTTGAGCCGGAATACAAGTTTTCGCGCAGTTCTAAAAGAACAATTTACACCTTTCTTTCGTCTACTCTTCGACCGCTTGTAAAATTGATGCTCGTGAATTTTGCTAGTTTCGATGTAAAACGATGTATCCCCTTGTTTAGAGCCGGAATACAAGTTTTCGCGCAGTTCTGAGAGAAAAAGTTTACACCTTTCTATCGTCTACTCTACGACGACTTGTAAAATCGATGCTCGTGAATCTGGCTTCTTTCGATCTAAAACGATGTATCCGTTGTTTAAAGCCGGAATACAAGTTTTCGCGCAGTTCTGAGAGAAAACGTTCACACCTTTCTTTCGTCTACTCTTCGACTACTTGTAAAATCGATACTCGTGAATCTTGCTAGTTTCGATCTAAAACGTTGTATCCCGTTGTTTAGAGCCGGCATACAAGTTTCGCGCAGTTCTGAGCGAAAAAGTTTACACCTTTCTCTCGTGTACTCTTCGACTGCTTTAAACACGATACTCGTGAATCTTGCTAGTTTCGATCTAAAACGATGTATCCCGTTGTTTAGAGCCGGAATGCAAATTTTCGCGCAGTTCTGAGAGAAATAGTTTACACCTTTCTCTCGTCTACTCTTCGACTGCTTGTAAAATCGATGCTCGTGAATCTTGCTAGTTTCGATCTAAAACAATGTATCCCGTTGTTTAGAGCCGGAATACAAGTTTTCGCGCAGTTCTGAGAGAAAACGTTTACACCTTTCTATCGTCTACTCTTCGACGACTTGTAAAATCGATGCTCGTGAATCTTGCTAGTTTCGATCTAAAACGATGTATCCCGTTCTTTAGAGCCGGAATACAAGTTTTCGCGCAGTTCTGAGCGAAAAAGTTTACACCTTTCTCTCGTCTACTCTTCGACTGCTTGTAAAATCGATACTCGTGAATCTTGCTAGTTTCGATCTAAAACGATGTATCCCGTTGTTTAGAGCCGGAATACAAATTTTCGCGCAGTTCTGAGAGAAAAAGTTTACACCTTTCTATCGTCTACTCTTCGACGACTTGTAAAATCGATGCTCGTGAATCTTGCAAGTTTCGATCTAAAACGATGTATCCCGTTCTTTAGAGCCGGAATACAAGTTTTCGCGCAGTTCTGAAAGAAAAAGTTCACACCTTTCTATCGTCTACTCTTCGACGACTTTTAAAATCGATACTCGTGAATCTTGCTTGCTTCGATCTAAAACGTTTTATCCCGTTGTTTAGAGCCGCAATACAAGTTTTCGCGCAGTTCTGAGAGAAAATGTTTACACCTTTCTCTCGTATACTCTTCGACTGCTTGTAAAATCGATACTCGTGAATATTGCTAGTTTCAATCTGAAACGATGTATCCCGTTGTTTAGAGCCGGAATACAAGTTTTCGCGCAGTTCTGAGAGAAAAAGTTCACACCTTTCTATCGTCTACTCTTCGCTTGTGTTGTGTCTTGTTTATTCTGTGCGCTATGAATCCTCATGCTGATTACCCACTAGCCCGAACCCTGACCCTTTTTAGTCTATCGTCTACTCTTCGACGACTTGTGAAATCGATACTCTTGAATCTTGCTAGTTTCGATCTAAAACGTTGTATCCCGTTGTTTAGAGCCGGAATACAAGTTTTCGCGCAGTTCTGAAAGAAAACATTTACACCTTTCTTTCGTCTACTCTTCGACGACTTGTAAAATTGATGCTCGTGAATTTTGCTAGTTTCGATCTAAAACGATGTATCCCCTTGTTTAGAGCTGGAATACAAGTTTTGGCGCAGTTCTGAGAGAAAACGTTTACACCTTTCTCTCGTCTACTCTTCGACTGCTTGTAAAATAGATACTCGTGAATCTTGCTAGTTTCGATCTAAAACATGTATCCCGTTGTTTTGAGCCGGAATACAAGTTTTCGCGCTGTTCTGAGAGAAAAAATTTACACCTTTCTTTCGTCTACTCTTCGACGACTTGTAAAATTGATGCTCGTGAATTTTGCTAGTTTCGATCTAAAACGTTGTATCCCGTTGTTTAGAGCCGGCATACAAGTTTTCGCGCAGTTCTGAGCGAAAAAGTTTACACCTTTCTCTCGTCTACTCTTCGACTGCTTGTAAAATCGATACTCGTGAATCTTGCTTGTTTCGATCTAAAACGATGTATCCCGTTGTTTAGAGCCGGAATACAAATTTTCGCGCAGTTCTGAGAGAAATAGTATACACCTTTCTCTCGTCTACTCTTCGACTGCTTGTAAAAATCGATACTCGTGAATCTTGCAAGTTTGGATCTAAAACGTTGTATCCCGTTGTTTAGAGCCGGAATATAAGTTTTCGCGCAGTTCTGAGCGAAAAAGTTTACACCTTTCTGTCGTCTACTCTTCGACTGCTTGTAAAATCGATACTCGTGAATCTTGCTAGTTTCGATCTAAAACGATGTATCCCGTTGTTTTGAGCCGGAATACAAGTTTTCGCGCAGTTCTGAAAGAAACAATTCACCCCTTTCTTTCGTCTACTCTTCGACCGCTTGTAAAATTGATGCTCGTAAATTTTGCTAGTTTCGATGTAAAACGCGGTATCTCCTTGTTTAGAGCCGGAATACAAGTTTTCGCGCAGTTCTGAGAGAAAACGTTTACACCTTTCTATCGTCTTCTCTACGACGACTTGCAAAATCGATGCTCGTGAATCTGGCTTGTTTCGATCTGAAACGATGTATCCGTTGTTTAAAGCCGGAATACAGGTTTTCGCGCAGTTCTGAGAGAAAACGTTCACACCTTTCTTTCGTCTACTCTTCGACGACTTGTAAAATCGATACTCGTGAATCTTGCTAGTTTCAATCTAAAACGTTGTATCCCGTTGTTTAGAGCCGGCATACAAGTTTTCGCGCAGTTCTGAGCGAAAAAGTTTACACCTTTCTCTCGTCTACTCTTCGACTGCTTGTAAAATCGATACTCGTGAATCTTGCTAGTTTCGATCTAAAACGATGTATCCCGTTGTTTAGAGCCGGAATACAAATTTTCGCGCAGTTCTGAGAGAAATAGTTTACACCTTTCTCTCGTCTACTCTTCGACTGCTTGTAAAATCGATACTCGTGAATCTTGCTAGTTTCGATCTAAAACGTTGTATCCCGTTGTTTAGAGCCGGAATACAAGTTTTCGCGCAGTTCTGAGCGAAAAAGTTCACACCTTTCTTTCGTCTACTCTTCGACTGCTTGTAAAATCGATACTCGTGAATCTTGCTAGTTTCGATCCAAAACGATGTATCCCGTTGTTTTGAGCCGGAATACAAGTTTTCGCGCAGTTCTGAAAGAAACAATTCACCCCTTTCTTTCGTCTACTCTTCGACCGCTTGTAAAATTGATGCTCGTAAATTTTGCTAGTTTCGATGTAAAACGCGGTATCTCCTTGTTTAGAGCCGGAATACAAGTTTTCGCGCAGTTCTGAGAGAAAACGTTTACACCTTTCTATCGTCTTCTCTACGACGACTTGCAAAATCGATGCTCGTGAATCTGGCTTGTTTCGATCTGAAACGATGTATCCGTTGTTTAAAGCCGGAATACAGGTTTTCGCGCAGTTCTGAGAGAAAACGTTCACACCTTTCTTTCGTCTACTCTTCGACGACTTGTAAAATCGATACTCGTGAATCTTGCTAGTTTCAATCTAAAACGTTGTATCCCGTTGTTTAGAGCCGGCATACAAGTTTTCGCGCAGTTCTGAGCGAAAAAGTTTACACCTTTCTCTCGTCTACTCTTCGACTGCTTGTAAAATCGATACTCGTGAATCTTGCTAGTTTCGATCTAAAACGATGTATCCCGTTGTTTAGAGCCGGAATACAAATTTTCGCGCAGTTCTGAGAGAAATAGTTTACACCTTTCTCTCGTCTACTCTTCGACTGCTTGTAAAATCGATACTCGTGAATCTTGCTAGTTTCGATCTAAAACGTTGTATCCCGTTGTTTAGAGCCGGAATACAAGTTTTCGCGCAGTTCTGAGCGAAAAAGTTCACACCTTTCTTTCGTCTACTCTTCGACTGCTTGTAAAATCGATACTCGTGAATCTTGCTAGTTTCGATCCAAAACGATGTATCCCGTTGTTTTGAGCCGGAATACAAGTTTTCGCGCAGTTCTCAAAGAAACAATTTACACCTTTCTTTCGTCTACTCTTCGACTGCTTGTAAAATCGATGCTCGTGAATCTTGCTAGTTTCGATCTAAAACGATGTATCCCGTTCTTTAGAGCCGGAATAAAAGTTTTCGCGCAGTTCTGAAAGAAAAAGTTCACACCTTTCTATCGTCTACTCTTCGACGACTTGTAAAATCGATACTCGTGAATCTTGCTTGCTTCGATCTAAAACGTTTTGTCCCGTTGTTTAGAGCCGGAATACAAGTTTTCGCGCAGTTCTGAGAGAAAATGTTTACACCTTTCTCTCGTATACTCTTCGACTGCTTGTAAAATCGATACTCGTGAATATTGCTAGTTTCGATCTGAAACGATGTATCCCGTTCTTTAGAGCCGGAATACAAGTTTTCGCGCAGTTCTGAAAGAAAAAGTTCACACCTTTCTATCGTCTACTCTTCGACGACTTGTAAAATCGATACTCGTGAATCTTGCTTGCTTCGACCTAAAACGTTTTGTCCCGTTGTTTAGAGCCGGAATACAAGTTTTCGCGCAGTTCTGAGAGAAAACGTTTACACCTTTCACTCGTCTACTCTTCGACTAGTAAAATGGATGTTCATGAATCTCGCTAGTTTCAATCTAAAACGATGTATCCCGTTGTTTTGAGCCGGAATACAAGTTTTCGCGCAGTTCTGAGAGAAAAAGTTTACACCTTTCTATCGTCTACTCTTCGACGACTTGTAAAATCGATACTCGTGAATCTTGCTTGCTTCGATCTAAAACGTTTTATCCCGTTGTTTAGAGCCGCAATACAAGTTTTCGCGCAGTTCTGAGAGAAAATGTTTACACCTTTCTCTCGTATACTCTTCGACTGCTTGTAAAATCGATACTCGTGAATATTGCTAGTTTCAATCTGAAACGATGTATCCCGTTGTTTAGAGCCGGAATACAAGTTTTCGCGCAGTTCTGAGAGAGAACGTTCACACCTTTCTATCGTCTACTCTTCGCTTGTGTTGTGTCTTGTTTATTCTGTGCGCTATGAATCCTCATGCTGATTACCCACTAGCCCGAACCCTGACCCTTCTAAGTCTATCGTCTACTCTTCGACGACTTGTGAAATCGATACTCTTGAATCTTGCTAGTTTCGATCTAAAACGTTGTATCCCGTTGTTTAGAGCCGGAATACAAGTTTTCGCGCAGTTCTGAAAGAAAAAATTTACACCTTTCTTTCGTCTACTCTTCGACGACTTGTAAATTGATGCTCGTGAATTTTGCTAGTTTCGATCTAAAACGATGTATCCCCTTGTTTTGAGCCGGAATACAAGTTTTCGCGCAGTTCTGAGCGAAAAAGTTTACACCTTTCTTTCGTCTACTCTTCGACTGCTTGTAAAATCGATGCTCGTGAATCTGGCTTGTTTCGATCTAAAACGATGTATCCGTTGTTTAAAGCCGGAATACAGGTTTTCGCGCAGTTCTGAGAGAAAACGTTCACACCTTTCTTTCGTCTACTCTTCGACGACTTGTAAAATCGATACTCGTGAATCTTGCTAGTTTCGATCTAAAACGTTGTATCCCGTTGTTTAGAGCTGGCATACAAGTTTTCGCGCAGTTCTGAGCGAAAAAGTTTACACCTTTCTCTCGTCTACTCTTCGACTGCTTGTAAAATTGATACTCGTGAATCTTGCTAGTTTCGATCTAAAACGATGTATCCCGTTGTTTAGAGCCGGAATACAAATTTTCGCGCAGTTCTGAGAGAAATAGTTTACACCTTTCTCTCGTCTACTCTTCGACTGCTTGTAAAATCGATACTCGTGAATCTTGCTAGTTTCGATCTAAAACGTTGTATCCCGTTGTTTAGAGCCGGAATACAAGTATTCGCGCAGTTATGAGCGAAAAAGTTTACACCTTTCTTTCGTCTACTCTTCGACTGCTTGTAAAATCGATACTCGTGAATCTTGCTAGTTTCGATCTAAAACGATGTATCCCGTTGTTTTGAGCCGGAATACAAGTTTTCGCGCAGTTCTGAGAGAAAAAGTTTACACCTTTCTATCGTCTACTCTTCGACGACTTGTAAAATCGATGCTCGTGAATCTTGCTAGTTTCGATCTAAAACGATGTATCCCGTTCTTTAGAGCCGGAATACAAGTTTTCGCGCAGTTCTGAAAGAAAAAGTTCACACCTTTCTATCGTCTACTCTTCGACGACTTGTAAAATCGATACTCGTGAATCTTGCTAGTTTCGATCTAAAACATTGTATCCCGTTGTTTAGAGCCGGCATACAAGTTTTCGCGCAGTTCTGAGCGAAAAAGTTTACACCTTTCTCTCGTCTACTCTTCGACTGCTTGTAAAATCGATACTCGTGAATCTTGCTAGTTTCGATCTAAAACGATGTATCCCGTTGTTTAGAGCCGGAATACATATTTTCGCGCAGTTCTGAGAGAAAAAGTTTACACCTTTCTATCGTCTACTCTTCGACGACTTGTAAAATCGATGCTCGTGAATCTTGCTAGTTTCAATCTAAAATGATGTATCCCGTTGTTTAGAGCCGGAATACAAGTTTTCGCGCAGTTTTGAGAGAAAAAGTTCACACCTTTCTATCGTCTACTCTTCGCTTGTGTTGTGTCTTGTTTATTCTGTGCGCTATGAATCCTCATGCTGATTACCCACTAGCCCGAACCCTGACCCTTCTAAGTCTATCGTCTACTCTTCGACGACTTGAGAAATCGATACTCTTGAATCTTGCTAGTTTCGATCTAAAACGTTGTATCCCGTTGTTTAGAGCCGGAATACAAGTTTTCGCGCAGTTCTGAAAGAAAAAATTTACACCTTTCTTTCGTCTACTCTTCGACGACTTGTAAAATTGATGCTCGTGAATTTTGCTAGTTTCGATCTAACACGATGTATCCCCTTGTTTAGAGCTGGAATACAAGTTTTCGCGAAGTTCTGAGAGAAAACGTTTACACCTTTCTCTCGTCTACTCTTCGACTGCTTGTAAAATAGATACTCGTGAATCTTGCTAGTTTCGACCTAAACCTGTATCCCGTTGTTTTGAGCCGGAATACAAGTTTTCGCGCTGTTCTGAGAGGAAAAATTTACACCTTTCTCTCGTCTACTCTTCGACTGCTTGTAAAATCGATACTCGTGAATCTTGCTAGTTTCGATCTAAAACGATGTATCCCGTTGTTTAGAGCCGGAATACAAATTTTCGCGCAGTTCTGAGAGAAATAGTATACACCTTTCTCTCGTCTACTCTTCGACTGCTTGTAAAATCGATACTCGTGAATCTTTCTAGTTTCGATCTAAAACGTTGTATCCCGTTCTTTAGAGCCGGAATACAAGTTTTCGCGCAGTTCTGAGCGAAAAAGTTCACACCTTTCTTTCGTCTACTCTTCGACTGCTTGTAAAATCGATACTCGTGAATCTTGCTAGTTTCTATCTAAAACGATGTATCCCGTTGTTTTGAGCCGGAATACAAGTTTTCGCGCAGTTCTAAAAGAAACAATTTACACCTTTCTTTCGTCTACTCTTCGACCGCTTGTAAAATTGATGCTCGTGAATTTTGTTAGTTTCGATGTAAAACGATGTATCCCCTTGTTTAGAGCCGGAATACAAGTTTTCGCGCAGTTCTGAGAGAAAAAGTTTACACCTTTCTATCGTCTACTCTACGACGACTTGTAAAATCGATGCTCGTGAATCTGGCTTCTTTCGATCTAAAACGATGTATCCGTTGTTTAAAGCCGGAATACAAGTTTTCGCGCAGTTCTGAGAGAAAACGTTCACACCTTTCTTTCGTCTACTCTTCGACTACTTGTAAAATCGATACTCGTGAATCTTGCTAGTTTCGATCTAAAACGTTGTATCCCGTTGTTTAGAGCCGGCATACAAGTTTTCGCGCAGTTCTGAGCGAAAAAGTTTACACCTTTCTCTCGTGTACTCTTCGACTGCTTTAAACTCGATACTCGTGAATCTTGCTAGTTTCGATCTAAAACGATGTATCCCGTTGTTTAGAGCCGGAATGCAAATTTTCGCGCAGTTCTGAGAGAAATAGTTTACACCTTTCTCTCGTCTACTCTTCGACTGCTTGTAAAATCGATGCTCGTGAATCTTGCTAGTTTCGATCTAAAACAATGTATCCCGTTGTTTAGAGCCGGAATACAAGTTTTCGCGCAGTTCTGAGAGAAAACGTTTACACGTTTCTATCGTCTACTCTTCGACGACTTGTAAAATCGATGCTCGTGAATCTTGCTAGTTTCGATCTAAAACGATGTATCCCGTTCTTTAGAGCCGGAATACAAGTTTTCGCGCAGTTCTGAGCGAAAAAGTTTACACCTTTCTCTCGTCTACTCTTCGACTGCTTGTAAAATCGATACTCGTGAATCTTGCTAGTTTCGATCTAAAACGATGTATCCCGTTGTTTAGAGCCGGAATACAAATTTTCGCGCAGTTCTGAGAGAAAAAGTTTACACCTTTCTATCGTCTACTCTTCGACGACTTGTAAAATCGATGCTCGTGAATCTTGCTAGTTTCGATCTAAAACGATGTATCCCGTTCTTTAGAGCCGGAATACAAGTTTTCGCGCAGTTCTGAAAGAAAAAGTTCACACCTTTCTATCGTCTACTCTTCGACGACTTTTAAAATCGATACTCGTGAATCTTGCTTGCTTCGATCTAAAACGTTTTATCCCGTTGTTTAGAGCCGCAATACAAGTTTTCGCGCAGTTCTGAGAGAAAATGTTTACACCTTTCTCTCGTATACTCTTCGACTGCTTGTAAAATCGATACTCGTGAATATTGCTAGTTTCAATCTGAAACGATGTATCCCGTTGTTTAGAGCCGGAATACAAGTTTTCGCGCAGTTCTGAGAGAAAAAGTTCACACCTTTCTATCGTCTACTCTTCGCTTGTGTTGTGTCTTGTTTATTCTGTGCGCTATGAATCCTCATGCTGATTACCCACTAGCCCGAACCCTGACCCTTCTAAGTCTATCGTCTACTCTTCGACGACTTGTGAAATCGATACTCTTGAATCTTGCTAGTTTCGATCTAAAACGTTGTATCCCGTTGTTTAGAGCCGGAATACAAGTTTTCGCGCAGTTCTGAAAGAAAAAATTTACACCTTTCTTTCGTCTACTCTTCGACGACTTGTAAAATTGATGCTCGTGAATTTTGCTAGTTTCGATCTAAAACGATGTATCCCCTTGTTTAGAGCTGGAATACAAGTTTTGGCGCAGTTCTGAGAGAAAACGTTTACACCTTTCTCTCGTCTACTCTTCGACTGCTTGTAAAATAGATACTCGTGAATCTTGCTAGTTTCGATCTAAAACATGTATCCCGTTGTTTTGAGCCGGAATACAAGTTTTCGCGCAGTTCTGAGCGAAAAAGCTTACACCTTTCTCTCGTCTACTCTTCGACTGCTTGTAAAATCGATACTCGTGAATCTTGCTTGTTTCGATCTAAAACGATGTATCCCGTTGTTTAGAGCCGGAATACAAATTTTCGCGCAGTTCTGAGAGAAATAGTATACACCTTTCTCTCGTCTACTCTTCGACGGCTTGTAAAATCGATACTCGTGAATCTTGCAAGTTTCGATCTAAAACGTTGTATCCCGTTGTTTAGAGCCGGAATACAAGTTTTCGCGCAGTTCTGAGCGAAAAAGTTTACACCTTTCTGTCGTCTACTCTTCGACTGCTTTAAACTCGATACTCGTGAATCTTGCTAGTTTCGATCTAAAACGATGTATCCCGTTGTTTAGAGCCGGAATGCAAATTTTCGCGCAGTTCTGAGAGAAATAGTTTACACCTTTCTCTCGTCTACTCTTCGACTGCTTGTAAAATCGATGCTCGTGAATCTTGCTAGTTTCGATCTAAAACAATGTATCCCGTTGTTTAGAGCCGGAATACAAGTTTTCGCGCAGTTCTGAGAGAAAACGTTTACACGTTTCTATCGTCTACTCTTCGACGACTTGTAAAATCGATGCTCGTGAATCTTGCTAGTTTCGATCTAAAACGATGTATCCCGTTCTTTAGAGCCGGAATACAAGTTTTCGCGCAGTTCTGAGCGAAAAAGTTTACACCTTTCTCTCGTCTACTCTTCGACTGCTTGTAAAATCGATACTCGTGAATCTTGCTAGTTTCGATCTAAAACGATGTATCCCGTTGTTTAGAGCCGGAATACAAATTTTCGCGCAGTTCTGAGAGAAAAAGTTTACACCTTTCTATCGTCTACTCTTCGACGACTTGTAAAATCGATGCTCGTGAATCTTGCTAGTTTCGATCTAAAACGATGTATCCCGTTCTTTAGAGCCGGAATACAAGTTTTCGCGCAGTTCTGAAAGAAAAAGTTCACACCTTTCTATCGTCTACTCTTCGACGACTTTTAAAATCGATACTCGTGAATCTTGCTTGCTTCGATCTAAAACGTTTTATCCCGTTGTTTAGGCCGCAATACAAGTTTTCGCGCAGTTCTGAGAGAAAATGTTTACACCTTTCTCTCGTATACTCTTCGACTGCTTGTAAAATCGATACTCGTGAATATTGCTAGTTTCAATCTGAAACGATGTATCCCGTTGTTTAGAGCCGGAATACAAGTTTTCGCGCAGTTCTGAGAGAAAAAGTTCACACCTTTCTATCGTCTACTCTTCGCTTGTGTTGTGTCTTGTTTATTCTGTGCGCTATGAATCCTCATGCTGATTACCCACTAGCCCGAACCCTGACCCTTCTAAGTCTATCGTCTACTCTTCGACGACTTGTGAAATCGATACTCTTGAATCTTGCTAGTTTCGATCTAAAACGTTGTATCCCGTTGTTTAGAGCCGGAATACAAGTTTTCGCGCAGTTCTGAAAGAAAAAATTTACACCTTTCTTTCGTCTACTCTTCGACGACTTGTAAAATTGATGCTCGTGAATTTTGCTAGTTTCGATCTAAAACGATGTATCCCCTTGTTTAGAGCTGGAATACAAGTTTTGGCGCAGTTCTGAGAGAAAACGTTTACACCTTTCTCTCGTCTACTCTTCGACTGCTTGTAAAATAGATACTCGTGAATCTTGCTAGTTTCGATCTAAAACATGTATCCCGTTGTTTTGAGCCGGAATACAAGTTTTCGCGCTGTTCTGAGAGAAAAAATTTACACCTTTCTTTCGTCTACTCTTCGACGACTTGTAAAATTGATGCTCGTGAATTTTGCTAGTTTCGATCTAAAACGTTGTATCCCGTTGTTTAGAGCCGGCATACAAGTTTTCGCGCAGTTCTGAGCGAAAAAGTTTACACCTTTCTCTCGTCTACTCTTCGACTGCTTGTAAAATCGATACTCGTGAATCTTGCTTGTTTCGATCTAAAACGATGTTTCCCGTTGTTTAGAGCCGGAATACAAATTTTCGCGCAGTTCTGAGAGAAATAGTATACACCTTTCTCTCGTCTACTCTTCGACGGCTTGTAAAATCGATACTCGTGAATCTTGCAAGTTTCGATCTAAAACGTTGTATCCCGTTGTTTAGAGCCGGAATACAAGTTTTCGCGCAGTTCTGAGCGAAAAAGTTTACACCTTTCTGTCGTCTACTCTTCGACTGCTTGTAAAATCGATACTCGTGAATCTTGCTAGTTTCGATCTAAAACGATGTATCCCGTTGTTTTGAGCCGGAATACAAGTTTTCGCGCAGTTCTGAAAGAAACAATTTACCCCTTTCTTTCGTCTACTCTTTGACCGCTTGTAAAATTGATGCTCGTGAATTTTGCTAGTTTCGATGTAAAACGCGGTATCTCCTTGTTTAGAGCCGGAATACAAGTTTTCGCGCAGTTCTGAGAGAAAACGTTTACACCTTTCTATCGTCTTCTCTACGACGACTTGCAAAATCGATGCTCGTGAATCTGGCTTGTTTCGATCTAAAACGATGTATCCGTTGTTTAAAGCCGGAATACAGGTTTTCGCGCAGTTCTGAGAGAAAACGTTCACACCTTTCTTTCGTCTACTCTTCGACGACTTGTAAAATCGATACTCGTGAATCTTGCTAGTTTCAATCTAAAACGTTGTATCCCGGTTTTAGAGCCGGCATACAAGTTTTCGCGCAGTTCTGAGCGAAAAAGTTTACACCTTTCTCTCGTCTACTCTTCGACTGCTTGTAAAATCGATACTCGTGAATCTTGCTAGTTTCGATCTAAAACGATGTATCCCGTTGTTTAGAGCCGGAATAAAAATTTTCGCGCAGTTCTGAGAGAAATAGTTTACACCTTTCTCTCGTCTACTCTTCGACTGCTTGTAAAATCGATACTCGTGAATCTTGCTAGTTTCGATCTAAAACGTTGTATCCCGTTGTTTAGAGCCGGAATACAAGTTTTCGCGCAGTTCTGAGCGAAAAAGTTCACACCTTTCTTTCGTCTACTCTTCGACTGCTTGTAAAATCGATACTCGTGAATCTTGCTAGTTTCGATCCAAAACGATGTATCCCGTTGTTTTGAGCCGGAATACAAGTTTTCGCGCAGTTCTCAAAGAAACAATTTACACCTTTCTTTCGTCTACTCTTCGACTGCTTGTAAAATCGATGCTCGTGAATCTTGCTAGTTTCGATCTAAAACGATGTATCCCGTTGTTTAGAGCCGGAATACAAGTTTTTGCGAAGTTCTGAGAGAAAAAGTTTACACCTTTCTATCGTCTACTCTTCGACGACTTGTAAAATCGATGCTCGTGAATCTTGCTAGTTTCGATCTAAAACGATGTATCCCGTTCTTTAGAGCCGGAATACAAGTTTTCGCGCAGTTCTGAAAGAAAAAGTTCACACCTTTCTATCGTCTACTCTTCGACGACTTGTAAAATCGATACTCGTGAATCTTGCTTGCTTCGATCTAAAACGTTTTGTCCCGTTGTTTAGAGCCGGAATACAAGTTTTCGCGCAGTTCTGAGAGAAAATGTTTACACCTTTCTCTCGTATACTCTTCGACTGCTTGTAAAATCGATACTCGTGAATATTGCTAGTTTCGATCTGAAACGATGTATCCCGTTCTTTAGAGCCGGAATACAAGTTTTCGCGCAGTTCTGAAAGAAAAAGTTCACACCTTTCTATCGTCTACTCTTCGACGACTTGTAAAATCGATACTCGTGAATCTTGCTTGCTTCGACCTAAAACGTTTTGTCCCGTTGTTTAGAGCCGGAATACAAGTTTTCGCGCAGTTCTGAGAGAAAACGTTTACACCTTTCACTCGTCTACTCTTCGACTAGTAAAATCGATGTTCATGAATCTCGCTAGTTTCAATCTAAAACGATGTATCCCGTTGTTTTGAGCCGGAATACAAGTTTTCGCGCAGTTCTGAGAGAAAAAGTTTACACCTTTCTATCGTCTACTCTTCGACGACTTGTAAAATCGATACTCGTGAATCTTGCTTGCTTCGATCTAAAACGTTTTATCCCGTTGTTTAGAGCCGCAATACAAGTTTTCGCGCAGTTCTGAGAGAAAATGTTTACACCTTTCTCTCGTATACTCTTCGACTGCTTGTAAAATCGATACTCGTGAATATTGCTAGTTTCAATCTGAAACGATGTATCCCGTTGTTTAGAGCCGGAATACAAGTTTTCGCGCAGTTCTGAGAGAGAAAGTTCACACCTTTCTATCGTCTACTCTTCGCTTGTGTTGTGTCTTGTTTATTCTGTGCGCTATGAATCCTCATGCTGATTACCCACTAGCCCGAACCCTGACCCTTCTAAGTCTATCGTCTACTCTTCGACGACTTGTGAAATCGATACTCTTGAATCTTGCTAGTTTCGATCTAAAACGTTGTATCCCGTTGTTTAGAGCCGGAATACAAGTTTTCGCGCAGTTCTGAAAGAAAAAATTTACACCTTTCTTTCGTCTACTCTTCGACGACTTGTAAATTGATGCTCGTGAATTTTGCTAGTTTCGATCTAAAACGATGTATCCCCTTGTTTAGAGCTGGAATACAAGTTTTGGCGCAGTTCTGAGAGAAAACGTTTACACCTTTCTCTCGTCTACTCTTCGACTGCTTGTAAAATAGATACTCGTGAATCTTGCTAGTTTCGATCTAAAACATGTATCCCGTTGTTTTGAGCCGGAATACAAGTTTTCGCGCTGTTCTGAGAGAAAAAATTTACACCTTTCTTTCGTCTACTCTTCGACGACTTGTAAAATTGATGCTCGTGAATTTTGCTAGTTTCGATCTAAAACGTTGTATCCCGTTGTTTAGAGCCGGCATACAAGTTTTCGCGCAGTTCTGAGCGAAAAAGTTTACACCTTTCTCTCGTCTACTCTTCGACTGCTTGTAAAATCGATACTCGTGAATCTTGCTTGTTTCGATCTAAAACGATGTATCCCGTTGTTTAGAGCCGGAATACAAATTTTCGCGCAGTTCTGAGAGAAATAGTATACACCTTTCTCTCGTCTACTCTTCGACGGCTTGTAAAATCGATACTCGTGAATCTTGCAAGTTTCGATCTAAAACGTTGTATCCCGTTGTTTAGAGCCGGAATACAAGTTTTCGCGCAGTTCTGAGCGAAAAAGTTTACACCTTTCTGTCGTCTACTCTTCGACTGCTTTAAACTCGATACTCGTGAATCTTGCTAGTTTCGATCTAAAACGATGTATCCCGTTGTTTAGAGCCGGAATGCAAATTTTCGCGCAGTTCTGAGAGAAATAGTTTACACCTTTCTCTCGTCTACTCTTCGACTGCTTGTAAAATCGATGCTCGTGAATCTTGCTAGTTTCGATCTAAAACAATGTATCCCGTTGTTTAGAGCCGGAATACAAGTTTTCGCGCAGTTCTGAGAGAAAACGTTTACACGTTTCTATCGTCTACTCTTCGACGACTTGTAAAATCGATGCTCGTGAATCTTGCTAGTTTCGATCTAAAACGATGTATCCCGTTCTTTAGAGCCGGAATACAAGTTTTCGCGCAGTTCTGAGCGAAAAAGTTTACACCTTTCTCTCGTCTACTCTTCGACTGCTTGTAAAATCGATACTCGTGAATCTTGCTAGTTTCGATCTAAAACGATGTATCCCGTTGTTTAGAGCCGGAATACAAATTTTCGCGCAGTTCTGAGAGAAAAAGTTTACACCTTTCTATCGTCTACTCTTCGACGACTTGTAAAATCGATGCTCGTGAATCTTGCTAGTTTCGATCTAAAACGATGTATCCCGTTCTTTAGAGCCGGAATACAAGTTTTCGCGCAGTTCTGAAAGAAAAAGTTCACACCTTTCTATCGTCTACTCTTCGACGACTTTTAAAATCGATACTCGTGAATCTTGCTTGCTTCGATCTAAAACTTTTTATCCCGTTGTTTAGAGCCGCAATACAAGTTTTCGCGCAGTTCTGAGAGAAAATGTTTACACCTTTCTCTCGTATACTCTTCGACTGCTTGTAAAATCGATACTCGTGAATATTGCTAGTTTCAATCTGAAACGATGTATCCCGTTGTTTAGAGCCGGAATACAAGTTTTCGCGCAGTTCTGAGAGAAAAAGTTCACACCTTTCTATCGTCTACTCTTCGCTTGTGTTGTGTCTTGTTTATTCTGTGCGCTATGAATCCTCATGCTGATTACCCACTAGCCCGAACCCTGACCCTTCTAAGTCTATCGTCTACTCTTCGACGACTTGTGAAATCGATACTCTTGAATCTTGCTAGTTTCGATCTAAAACGTTGTATCCCGTTGTTTAGAGCCGGAATACAAGTTTTCGCGCAGTTCTGAAAGAAAAAATTTACACCTTTCTTTCGTCTACTCTTCGACGACTTGTAAAATTGATGCTCGTGAATTTTGCTAGTTTCGATCTAAAACGATGTATCCCCTTGTTTAGAGCTGGAATACAAGTTTTGGCGCAGTTCTGAGAGAAAACGTTTACACCTTTCTCTCGTCTACTCTTCGACTGCTTGTAAAATAGATACTCGTGAATCTTGCTAGTTTCGATCTAAAACATGTATTCCGTTGTTTTGAGCCGGAATACAAGTTTTCGCGCTGTTCTGAGAGAAAACATTTACACCTTTCTTTCGTCTACTCTTCGACGACTTGTAAAATTGATGCTCGTGAATTTTGCTAGTTTCGATCTAAAACGTTGTATCCCGTTGTTTAGAGCCGGCATACAAGTTTTCGCGCAGTTCTGAGCGAAAAAGTTTACACCTTTCTCTCGTCTACTCTTCGACTGCTTGTAAAATCGATACTCGTGAATCTTGCTTGTTTCGATCTAAAAAGATGTATCCCGTTGTTTAGAGCCGGAATACAAATTTTCGCGCAGTTCTGAGAGAAATAGTATACACCTTTCTCTCGTCTACTCTTCGACGGCTTGTAAAATCGATACTCGTGAATCTTGCAAGTTTCGATCTAAAACGTTGTATCCCGTTGTTTAGAGCCGGAATACAAGTTTTCGCGCAGTTCTGAGCGAAAAAGTTTACACCTTTCTGTCGTCTACTCTTCGACTGCTTGTAAAATCGATACTCGTGAATCTTGCTAGTTTCGATCTAAAACGATGTATCCCGTTGTTTTGAGCCGGAATACAAGTTTTCGCGCAGTTCTGAAAGAAACAATTTACCCCTTTCTTTCGTCTACTCTTCGACCGCTTGTAAAATTGATGCTCGTGAATTTTGCTAGTTTCGATGTAAAACGCGGTATCTCCTTGTTTAGAGCCGGAATACAAGTTTTCGCGCAGTTCTGAGAGAAAACGTTTACACCTTTCTATCGTCTTCCTACGACGACTTGCAAAATCGATGCTCGTGAATCTGGCTTGTTTCGATCTAAAACGATGTATCCGTTGTTTAAAGCCGGAATACAGGTTTTCGCGCAGTTCTGAGAGAAAACGTTCACACCTTTCTTTCGTCTACTCTTCGACGACTTGTAAAATCGATACTCGTGAATCTTGCTAGTTTCAATCTAAAACGTTGTATCCCGGTTTTAGAGCCGGCATACAAGTTTTCGCGCAGTTCTGAGCGAAAAAGTTTACACCTTTCTCTCGTCTACTCTTCGACTGCTTGTAAAATCGATACTCGTGAATCTTGCTAGTTTCGATCTAAAACGATGTATCCCGTTGTTTAGAGCCGGAATACAAATTTTCGCGCAGTTCTGAGAGAAATAGTTTACACCTTTCTCTCGTCTACTCTTCGACTGCTTGTAAAATCGATACTCGTGAATCTTGCTAGTTTCGATCTAAAACGTTGTATCCCGTTGTTTAGAGCCGGAATACAAGTTTTCGCGCAGTTCTGAGCGAAAAAGTTCACACCTTTCTTTCGTCTACTCTTCGACTGCTTGTAAAATCGATACTCGTGAATCTTGCTAGTTTCGATCCAAAACGATGTATCCCGTTGTTTTGAGCCGGAATACAAGTTTTCGCGCAGTTCTCAAAGAAACAATTTACACCTTTCTTTCGTATACTCTTCGACTGCTTGTAAAATCGATGCTCGTGAATCTTGCTAGTTTCGATCTAAAACGATGTATCCCGTTGTTTAGAGCCGGAATACAAGTTTTTGCGAAGTTCTGAGAGAAAAAGTTTACACCTTTCTATCGTCTACTCTTCGACGACTTGTAAAATCGATGCTCGTGAATCTTGCTAGTTTCGATCTAAAACGATGTATCCCGTTCTTTAGAGCCGGAATACAAGTTTTCGCGCAGTTCTGAAAGAAAAAGTTCACACCTTTCTATCGTCTACTCTTCGACGACTTGTAAAATCGATACTCGTGAATCTTGCTTGCTTCGATCTAAAACGTTTTGTCCCGTTGTTTAGAGCCGGAATACAAGTTTTCGCGCAGTTCTGAGAGAAAATGTTTACACCTTTCTCTCGTATACTCTTCGACTGCTTGTAAAATCGATACTCGTGAATATTGCTAGTTTCGATCTGAAACGATGTATCCCGTTCTTTAGAGCCGGAATACAAGTTTTCGCGCAGTTCTGAAAGAAAAAGTTCACACCTTTCTATCGTCTACTCTTCGACGACTTGTAAAATCGATACTCGTGAATCTTGCTTGCTTCGACCTAAAACGTTTTGTCCCGTTGTTTAGAGCCGGAATACAAGTTTTCGCGCAGTTCTGAGAGAAAACGTTTACACCTTTCACTCGTCTACTCTTCGACTAGTAAAATCGATGTTCATGAATCTCGCTAGTTTCAATCTAAAACGATGTATCCCGTTGTTTTGAGCCGGAATACAAGTTTTCGCGCAGTTCTGAGAGAAAAAGTTTACACCTTTCTATCGTCTACTCTTCGACGACTTGTAAAATCGATACTCGTGAATCTTGCTTGCTTCGATCTAAAACGTTTTATCCCGTTGTTTAGAGCCGCAATACAAGTTTTCGCGCAGTTCTGAGAGAAAATGTTTACACCTTTCTCTCGTATACTCTTCGACTGCTTGTAAAATCGATACTCGTGAATATTGCTAGTTTCAATCTGAAACGATGTATCCCGTTGTTTAGAGCCGGAATACAAGTTTTCGCGCAGTTCTGAGAGAGAAAGTTCACACCTTTCTATCGTCTACTCTTCGCTTGTGTTGTGTCTTGTTTATTCTGTGCGCTATGAATCCTCATGCTGATTACCCACTAGCCCGAACCCTGACCCTTCTAAGTCTATCGTCTACTCTTCGACGACTTGTGAAATCGATACTCTTGAATCTGGCTAGTTTCGATCTAAAACGATGTATCCGTTGTTTAAAGCCGGAATACAGGTTTTCGCGCAGTTTTGAGAGAAAACGTTCACACCTTTCTTTCGTCTACTCTTCGACGACTTGTAAAATCGATACTCGTGAATCTTGCTAGTTTCAATCTAAAACGTTGTATCCCGGTGTTTAGAGCCGGCATACAAGTTTTGGCGCAGTTCTGAGCGAAAACGTTTACACCTTTCTCTCGTCTACTCTTCGACTGCTTGTAAAATCGATACTCGTGAATCTTGCTAGTTTCGATCCAAAACGATGTATCCCGTTGTTTTGAGCCGGAATACAAGTTTTCGCGCAGTTCTCAAAGAAACAATTTACACCTTTCTTTCGTCTACTCTTCGACTGCTTGTAAAATCGATGCTCGTGAATCTTGCTAGTTTCGATCTAAAACGATGTATCCCGTTCTTTAGAGCCAGAATACAAGTTTTCGCGCAGTTCTGAGCGAAAAAGTTTACACCTTTCTCTCGTCTACTCTTCGACTGCTTGTGAAATCGATACTCGTGAATCTTGCTAGTTTCGATCTAAAACGATGTACCCCGTTGTTTAGAGCCGGAATACAAATTTTCGCGCAGTTCTGAGAGAAATAGTTTACACCTTTCTCTCGTCTACTCTTCGACTGCTTGTAAAATCGATGCTCGTGAATCTTGCTAGTTTCGATCTAAAACGATGTATCCCGTTGTTTAGAGCCGGAATACAAGTTTTCGCGCAGTTCTGAGAGAAAACGTTTACACCTTTCTATCGTCTACTCTACGACGACTTGTAAAATCGATGCTCGTGAATCTGGCTTGTTTCGATCTAAAACGATGTATCCGTTGTTTAAAGCCGGAATACAAGTTTTCGCGCAGTTCTGAGAGAAAACGTTCACACCTTTCTTTCGTCTACTCTTCGACGACTTGTAAAATTGATACTCGTGAATCTTGCTAGTTTCGATCTAAAACGTTGTATCCCGTTGTTTAGAGCCGGCATACAAGTTTTCGCGCAGTTCTGAGCGAAAAAGTTTACACCTTTCTCTCGTGTACTCTTCGACTGCTTGTAAAATCGATACTCGTGAATCTTGCTAGTTTCGATCTAAAACGATGTATCCCGTTGTTTAGAGCCGGAATACAAATTTTCACGCAGTTCTGAGAGAAATAGTTTACACCTTTCTCTCGTCTACTCTTCGACTGCTTGTAAAATCGATGCTCGTGAATCTTGCTAGTTTCAATCTAAAACGATGTATCCCGTTGTTTAGAGCCTGAATACATGTTTTCGCGCAGTTCTGAGAGAAAAAGTTTACACCTTTCTATCGTCTACTCTTCGACGACTTGTAAAATCGATGCTCGTGAATCTTGCTAGTTTCGATCTAAAACGATGTATCCCGTTCTTTAGAGCCGGAATACAAGTTTTCGCGCAGTTCTGAAAGAAAAAGTTCACACCTTTCTATCGTCTACTCTTCGACGACTTTTAAAATCGATACTCTTGAATCTTGCTTGCTTCGATCTAAAACGTTTTATCCCGTTGTTTAGAGCCGCAATACAAGTTTTCGCGCAGTTCTGAGAGAAAATGTTTACACCTTTCTCTCGTATACTCTTCGACTGCTTGTAAAATCGATACTCGTGAATATTGCTAGTTTCAATCTGAAACGATGTATCCCGTTGTTTAGAGCCGGAATACAAGTTTTCGCGCAGTTCTGAGAGAAAAAATTCACACCTTTCTATCGTCTACTCTTCGCTTGTGTTGTGTCTTGTTTATTCTGTGCGCTATGAATCCTCATGCTGATTACCCACTAGCCCGAACCCTGACCCTTCTAAGTCTATCGTCTACTCTTCGACGACTTGTGAAATCGATACTCTTGAATCTTGCTAGTTTCGATCTAAAACGTTGTATCCCGTTGTTTAGAGCCGGAATACAAGTTTTCGCGCAGTTCTGAAAGAAAAAATTTACACCTTTCTTTCGTCTACTCTTCGACGACTTGTAAAATTGATGCTCGTGAATTTTGCTAGTTTTGATCTAAAACGATGTATCCCCTTGTTTAGAGCTGGAATACAAGTTTTGGCGCAGTTCTGAGAGAAAACGTTTACACCTTTCTCTCGTCTACTCTTCGACTGCTTGTAAAATAGATACTCGTGAATCTTGCTAGTTTCGATCTAAAACATGTATCCCGTTGTTTTGAGCCGGAATACAAGTTTTCGCGCTGTTCTGAGAGAAAAAATTTACACCTTTCTTTCGTCTACTCTTAGACGACTTGTAAAATTGATGCTCGTGAATTTTGCTAGTTTCGATCTAAAACGTTGTATCCCGTTGTTTAGAGCCGGCATACAAGTTTTCGCGCAGTTCTGAGCGAAAAAGTTTACACCTTTCTCTCGTCTACTCTTCGACTGCTTGTAAAATCGATACTCGTGAATCTTGCTTGTTTCGATCTAAAACGATGTATCCCGTTGTTTAGAGCCGGAATACAAATTTTCGCGCAGTTCTGAGAGAAATAGTATACACCTTTCTCCATACCATAGCGCTCGTGGTGTTCGTCTCTCGTCTCTTGTGTCCTCGTCTTTTGCTGCGCTACACAGTGTATTGGAACTATGTACCAACAAGCCCAAAAAGCCACGCTACTGACCTTTCTCTCGTCTACTCTTCGACTGCTTGTAAAATCGATACTCGTGAATCTTGCAAGTTTCGATCTAAAACGTTGTATCCCGTTGTTTAGAGCCGGAATACAAGTTTTCGCGCAGTTCTGAGCGAGAAAGTTTACACCTTTCTGTCGTCTACTCTTCGACTGCTTGTAAAATCGATACTCGTGAATCTTGCTAGTTTCGATCTAAAACGATGTATCCCGTTGTTTTGAGCCGGAATACAAGTTTTCGCGCAGTTCTGAAAGAAACAATTTACCCCTTTCTTTCGTCTACTCTTCGACCGCTTGTAAAATTGATGCTCGTGAATTTTGCTAGTTTCGATGTAAAACGCGGTATCTCCTTGTTTAGAGCCGGAATACAAGTTTTCGCGCAGTTCTGAGAGAAAACGTTTACACCTTTCTATCGTCTTCTCTACGACGACTTGCAAAATCGATGCTCGTGAATCTGGCTTGTTTCGATCTAAAACGATGTATCCGTTGTTTAAAGCCGGAATACAGGTTTTCGCGCAGTTTTGAGAGAAAACGTTCACACCTTTCTCTCGTATACTCTTCGACTGCTTGTAAAATCGATACTCGTGAATATTGCTAGTTTCAATCTGAAACGATGTATCCCGTTGTTTAGAGCCGGAATACAAGTTTTCGCGCAGTTCTGAGAGAGAAAGTTCACACCTTTCTATCGTCTACTCTTCGCTTGTGTTGTGTCTTGTTTATTCTGTGCGCTATGAATCCTCATGCTGATTACCCACTAGCCCGAACCCTGACCCTTCTAAGTCTATCGTCTACTCTTCGACGACTTGTGAAATCGATACTCTTGAATCTGGCTAGTTTCGATCTAAAACGATGTATCCGTTGTTTAAAGCCGGAATACAGGTTTTCGCGCAGTTTTGAGAGAAAACGTTCACACCTTTCTTTCGTCTACTCTTCGACGACTTGTAAAATCGATACTCGTGAATCTTGCTAGTTTCAATCTAAAACGTTGTATCCCGGTGTTTAGAGCCGGCATACAAGTTTTGGCGCAGTTCTGAGCGAAAAAGTTTACACCTTTCTCTCGTCTACTCTTCGACTGCTTGTAAAATCGATACTCGTGAATCTTGCTAGTTTCGATCCAAAACGATGTATTCCGTTGTTTTGAGCCGGAATACAAGTTTTCGCGCAGTTCTCAAAGAAACAATTTACACCTTTCTTTCGTCTACTCTTCGACTGCTTGTAAAATCGATGCTCGTGAATCTTGCTAGTTTCGATCTAAAACGATGTATCCCGTTCTTTAGAGCCAGAATACAAGTTTTCGCGCAGTTCTGAGCGAAAAAGTTTACACCTTTCTCTCGTCTACTCTTCGACTGCTTGTAAAATCGATACTCGTGAATCTTGCTAGTTTCGATCTAAAACGATGTACCCCGTTGTTTAGAGCCGGAATACAAATTTTCGCGCAGTTCTGAGAGAAATAGTTTACACCTTTCTCTCGTCTACTCTTCGACTGCTTGTAAAATCGATGCTCGTGAATCTTGCTAGTTTCGATCTAAAACGATGTATCCCGTTGTTTAGAGCCGGAATACAAGTTTTCGCGCAGTTCTGAGAGAAAACGTTTACACCTTTCTATCGTCTACTCTACGACGACTTGTAAAATCGATGCTCGTGAATCTGGCTTGTTTCGATCTAAAACGATGTATCCGTTGTTTAAAGCCGGAATACAAGTTTTCGCGCAGTTCTGAGAGAAAACGTTCACACCTTTCTTTCGTCTACTCTTCGACGACTTGTAAAATTGATACTCGTGAATCTTGCTAGTTTCGATCTAAAACGTTGTATCCCGTTGTTTAGAGCCGGCATACAAGTTTTCGCGCAGTTCTGAGCGAAAAAGTTTACACCTTTCTCTCGTGTACTCTTCGACTGCTTGTAAAATCGATTCTCGTGAATCTTGCTAGTTTCGATCTAAAACGATGTATCCCGTTGTTTAGAGCCGGAATACAAATTTTCACGCAGTTCTGAGAGAAATAGTTTACACCTTTCTCTCGTCTACTCTTCGACTGCTTGTAAAATCGATGCTCGTGAATCTTGCTAGTTTCAATCTAAAACGATGTATCCCGTTGTTTAGAGCCTGAATACATGTTTTCGCGCAGTTCTGAGAGAAAAAGTTTACACCTTTCTATCGTCTACTCTTCGACGACTTGTAAAATCGATGCTCGTGAATCTTGCTAGTTTCGATCTAAAACGATGTATCCCGTTCTTTAGAGCCGGAATACAAGTTTTCGCGCAGTTCTGAAAGAAAAAGTTCACACCTTTCTATCGTCTACTCTTCGACGACTTTTAAAATCGATACTCGTGAATCTTGCTTGCTTCGATCTAAAACGTTTTATCCCGTTGTTTAGAGCCGCAATACAAGTTTTCGCGCAGTTCTGAGAGAAAATGTTTACACCTTTCTCTCGTATACTCTTCGACTGCTTGTAAAATCGATACTCGTGAATATTGCTAGTTTCAATCTGAAACGATGTATCCCGTTGTTTAGAGCCGGAATACAAGTTTTCGCGCAGTTCTGAGAGAAAAAATTCACACCTTTCTATCGTCTACTCTTCGCTTGTGTTGTGTCTTGTTTATTCTGTGCGCTATGAATCCTCATGCTGATTACCCACTAGCCCGAACCCTGACCCTTCTAAGTCTATCGTCTACTCTTCGACGACTTGTGAAATCGATACTCTTGAATCTTGCTAGTTTCGATCTAAAACGTTGTATCCCGTTGTTTAGAGCCGGAATACAAGTTTTCGCGCAGTTCTGAAAGAAAAAATTTACACCTTTCTTTCGTCTACTCTTCGACGACTTGTAAAATTGATGCTCGTGAATTTTGCTAGTTTTGATCTAAAACGATGTATCCCCTTGTTTAGAGCTGGAATACAAGTTTTGGCGCAGTTCTGAGAGAAAACGTTTACACCTTTCTCTCGTCTACTCTTCGACTGCTTGTAAAATAGATACTCGTGAATCTTGCTAGTTTCGATCTAAAACATGTATCCCGTTGTTTTGAGCCGGAATACAAGTTTTCGCGCTGTTCTGAGAGAAAAAATTTACACCTTTCTTTCGTCTACTCTTAGACGACTTGTAAAATTGATGCTCGTGAATTTTGCTAGTTTCGATCTAAAACGTTGTATCCCGTTGTTTAGAGCCGGCATACAAGTTTTCGCGCAGTTCTGAGCGAAAAAGTTTACACCTTTCTCTCGTCTACTCTTCGACTGCTTGTAAAATCGATACTCGTGAATCTTGCTTGTTTCGATCTAAAACGATGTATCCCGTTGTTTAGAGCCGGAATACAAATTTTCGCGCAGTTCTGAGAGAAATAGTATACACCTTTCTCTCGTCTACTCTTCGACTGCTTGTAAAATCGATACTCGTGAATCTTGCAAGTTTCGATCTAAAACGTTGTATCCCGTTGTTTAGAGCCGGAATACAAGTTTTCGCGCAGTTCTGAGCGAGAAAGTTTACACCTTTCTGTCGTCTACTCTTCGACTGCTTGTAAAATCGATACTCGTGAATCTTGCTAGTTTCGATCTAAAACGATGTATCCCGTTGTTTTGAGCCGGAATACAAGTTTTCGCGCAGTTCTGAAAGAAACAATTTACCCCTTTCTTTCGTCTACTCTTCGACCGCTTGTAAAATTGATGCTCGTGAATTTTGCTAGTTTCGATCTAAAACGTTGTATCCCGTTGTTTAGAGCCGGCATACAAGTTTTCGCGCAGTTCTGAGCGAAAAAGTTTACACCTTTCTCTCGTCTACTCTTCGACTGCTTGTAAAATCGATACTCGTGAATCTTGCTTGTTTCGATCTAAAACGATGTATCCCGTTGTTTAGAGCCGGAATACAAATTTTCGCGCAGTTCTGAGAGAAATAGTATACACCTTTCTCTCGTCTACTCTTCGACTGCTTGTAAAATCGATACTCGTGAATCTTGCAAGTTTCAATCTAAAACGTTGTATCCCGGTGTTTAGAGCCGGCATACAAGTTTTGGCGCAGTTCTGAGCGAAAAAGTTTACACCTTTCTCTCGTCTACTCTTCGACTGCTTGTAAAATCGATACTCGTGAATCTTGCTAGTTTCGATCCAAAACGATGTATCCCGTTGTTTTGAGCCGGAATACAAGTTTTCGCGCAGTTCTCAAAGAAACAATTTACACCTTTTTTTCGTCTACTCTTCGACTGCTTGTAAAATCGATGCTCGTGAATCTTGCTAGTTTCGATCTAAAACGATGTATCCCGTTCTTTAGAGCCGGAATACAAGTTTTCGCGCAGTTCTGAGCGAAAAAGTTTACACCTTTCTCTCGTCTACTCTTCGACTGCTTGTAAAATCGATACTGGTGAATCTTGCTAGTTTCGATCTAAAACGATGTACCCCGTTGTTTAGAGCCGGAATACAAATTTTCGCGCAGTTCTGAGAGAAATAGTTTACACCTTTCTCTCGTCTACTCTTCGACTGCTTGTAAAATCGATGCTCGTGAATCTTGCTAGTTTCGATCTAAAACGATGTATCCCGTTGTTTAGAGCCGGAATACAAGTTTTCGCGCAGTTCTGAGAGAAAACGTTTACACCTTTCTATCGTCTACTCTACGACGACTTGTAAAATCGATGCTCGTGAATCTGGCTTGTTTCGATCTAAAACGATGTATCCGTTGTTTAAAGCCGGAATACAAGTTTTCGCGCAGTTCTGAGAGAAAACGTTCACACCTTTCTTTCGTCTACTCTTCGACGACTTGTAAAATTGATACTCGTGAATCTTGCTAGTTTCGATCTAAAACGTTGTATCCCGTTGTTTAGAGCCGGCATACAAGTTTTCGCGCAGTTCTGAGCGAAAAAGTTTACACCTTTCTCTCGTGTACTCTTCGACTGCTTGTAAAATCGATACTCGTGAATCTTGCTAGTTTCGATCTAAAACGATGTATCCCGTTGTTTAGAGCCGGAATACAAATTTTCACGCAGTTCTGAGAGAAATAGTTTAGACCTTTCTCTCGTCTACTCTTCGACTGCTTGTAAAATCGATGCTCGTGAATCTTGCTAGTTTCAATCTAAAACGATGTATCCCGTTGTTTAGAGCCTGAATACATGTTTTCGCGCAGTTCTGAGAGAAAAAGTTTACACCTTTCTATCGTCTACTCTTCGACGACTTGTAAAATCGATGCTCGTGAATCTTGCTAGTTTCGATCTAAAACGATGTATCCCGTTCTTTAGAGCCGGAATACAAGTTTTCGCGCAGTTCTGAAAGAAAAAGTTCACACCTTTCTATCGTCTACTCTTCGACGACTTTTAAAATTGATACTCGTGAATCTTGCTTGCTTCGATCTAAAACGTTTTATCCCGTTGTTTAGAGCCGCAATACAAGTTTTCGCGCAGTTCTGAGAGAAAATGTTTACACCTTTCTCTCGTATACTCTTCGACTGCTTGTAAAATCGATACTCGTGAATATTGCTAGTTTCAATCTGAAACGATGTATCCCGTTGTTTAGAGCCGGAATACAAGTTTTCGCGCAGTTCTGAGAGAAAAAATTCACACCTTTCTATCGTCTACTCTTCGCTTGTGTTGTGTCTTGTTTATTCTGTGCGCTATGAATCCTCATGCTGATTACCCACTAGCCCGAACCCTGACCCTTCTAAGTCTATCGTCTACTCTTCGACGACTTGTGAAATCGATACTCTTGAATCTTGCTAGTTTCGATCTAAAACGTTGTATCCCGTTGTTTAGAGCCGGAATACAAGTTTTCGCGCAGTTCTGAAAGAAAAAATTTACACCTTTCTTTCGTCTACTCTTCGACGACTTGTAAAATTGATGCTCGTGAATTTTGCTAGTTTCGATCTAAAACGATGTATCCCCTTGTTTAGAGCTGGAATACAAGTTTTGGCGCAGTTCTGAGAGAAAACGTTTACACCTTTCTCTCGTCTACTCTTCGACTGCTTGTAAAATAGATACTCGTGAATCTTGCTAGTTTCGATCTAAAACATGTATCCCGTTGTTTTGAGCCGGAATACAAGTTTTCGCGCTGTTCTGAGAGAAAAAATTTACACCTTTCTTTCGTCTACTCTTAGACGACTTGTAAAATTGATGCTCGTGAATTTTGCTAGTTTCGATCTAAAACGTTGTATCCCGTTGTTTAGAGCCGGCATACAAGTTTTCGCGCAGTTCTGAGCGAAAAAGTTTACACCTTTCTCTCGTCTACTCTTCGACTGCTTGTAAAATCGATACTCGTGAATCTTGCTTGTTTCGATCTAAAACGATGTATCCCGTTGTTTAGAGCCGGAATACAAATTTTCGCGCAGTTCTGAGAGAAATAGTATACACCTTTCTCTCGTCTACTCTTCGACTGCTTGTAAAATCGATACTCGTGAATCTTGCAAGTTTCGATCTAAAACGTTGTATCCCGTTGTTTAGAGCCGGAATACAAGTTTTCGCGCAGTTCTGAGCGAGAAAGTTTACACCTTTCTGTCGTCTACTCTTCGACTGCTTGTAAAATCGATACTCGTGAATCTTGCTAGTTTCAATCTAAAACGATGTATCCCGTTGTTTTGAGCCGGAATACAAGTTTTCGCGCAGTTCTGAAAGAAACAATTTACCCCTTTCTTTCGTCTACTCTTCGACCGCTTGTAAAATTGATGCTCGTGAATTTTGCTAGTTTCGATGTAAAACGCGGTATCTCCTTGTTTAGAGCCGGAATACAAGTTTTCGCGCAGTTCTGAGAGAAAACGTTTACACCTTTCTATCGTCTTCTCTACGACGACTTGCAAAATCGATGCTCGTGAATCTGGCTTGTTTCGATCTAAAACGATGTATCCGTTGTTTAAAGCCGGAATACAGGTTTTCGCGCAGTTTTGAGAGAAAACGTTCACACCTTTCTTTCGTCTACTCTTCGACGACTTGTAAAATCGATACTCGTGAATCTTGCTAGTTTCAATCTAAAACGTTGTATCCCGGTGTTTAGAGCCGGCATACAAGTTTTGGCGCAGTTCTGAGCGAAAAAGTTTACACCTTTCTCTCGTCTACTCTTCGACTGCTTGTAAAATCGATACTCGTGAATCTTGCTAGTTTCGATCCAAAACGATGTATCCCGTTGTTTTGAGCCGGAATACAAGTTTTCGCGCAGTTCTCAAAGAAACAATTTACACCTTTCTTTCGTCTACTCTTCGACTGCTTGTAAAATCGATGCTCGTGAATCTTGCTAGTTTCGATCTAAAACGATGTATCCCGTTCTTTAGAGCCGGAATACAAGTTTTCGCGCAGTTCTGAGCGAAAAAGTTTACACCTTTCTCTCGTCTACTCTTCGACTGCTTGTAAAATCGATACTCGTGAATCTTGCTAGTTTCGATCTAAAACGATGTACCCCGTTGTTTAGAGCCGGAATACAAATTTTCGCGCAGTTCTGAGAGAAATAGTTTACACCTTTCTCTCGTCTACTCTTCGACTGCTTGTAAAATCGATGCTCGTGAATCTTGCTAGTTTCGATCTAAAACGATGTATCCCGTTGTTTAGAGCCGGAATACAAGTTTTCGCGCAGTTCTGAGAGAAAACGTTTACACCTTTCTATCGTCTACTCTACGACGACTTGTAAAATCGATGCTCGTGAATCTGGCTTGTTTCGATCTAAAACGATGTATCCGTTGTTTAAAGCCGGAATACAAGTTTTCGCGCAGTTCTGAGAGAAAACGTTCACACCTTTCTTTCGTCTACTCTTCGACGACTTGTAAAATTGATACTCGTGAATCTTGCTAGTTTCGATCTAAAACGTTGTATCCCGTTGTTTAGAGCCGGCATACAAGTTTTCGCGCAGTTCTGAGCGAAAAAGTTTACACCTTTCTCTCGTGTACTCTTCGACTGCTTGTAAAATCGATACTCGTGAATCTTGCTAGTTTCGATCTAAAACGATGTATCCCGTTGTTTAGAGCCGGAATACAAATTTTCGCGCAGTTCTGAGAGAAATAGTTTACACCTTTCTCTCGTCTACTCTTCGACTGCTTGTAAAATCGATGCTCGTGAATCTTGCTAGTTTCAATCTAAAACGATGTATCCCGTTGTTTAGAGCCTGAATACATGTTTTCGCGCAGTTCTGAGAGAAAAAGTTTACACCTTTCTATCGTCTACTCTTCGACGACTTGTAAAATCGATGCTCGTGAATCTTGCTAGTTTCGATCTAAAACGATGTATCCCGTTCTTTAGAGCCGGAATACAAGTTTTCGCGCAGTTCTGAAAGAAAAAGTTCACACCTTTCTATCGTCTACTCTTCGACGACTTTTAAAATCGATACTCGTGAATCTTGCTTGCTTCGATCTAAAACGTTTTATCCCGTTGTTTAGAGCCGCAATACAAGTTTTCGCGCAGTTCTGAGAGAAAATGTTTACACTTTTCTCTCGTATACTCTTCGACTGCTTGTAAAATCGATACTCGTGAATATTGCTAGTTTCAATCTGAAACGATGTATCCCGTTGTTTAGAGCCGGAATACAAGTTTTCGCGCAGTTCTGAGAGAAAAAATTCACACCTTTCTATCGTCTACTCTTCGCTTGTGTTGTGTCTTGTTTATTCTGTGCGCTATGAATCCTCATGCTGATTACCCACTAGCCCGAACCCTGACCCTTCTAAGTCTATCGTCTACTCTTCGACGACTTGTGAAATCGATACTCTTGAATCTTGCTAGTTTCGATCTAAAACGTTGTATCCCGTTGTTTAGAGCCGGAATACAAGTTTTCGCGCAGTTCTGAAAGAAAAAATTTACACCTTTCTTTCGTCTACTCTTCGACGACTTGTAAAATTGATGCTCGTGAATTTTGCTAGTTTCGATCTAAAACGATGTATCCCCTTGTTTAGAGCTGGAATACAAGTTTTGGCGCAGTTCTGAGAGAAAACGTTTACACCTTTCTCTCGTCTACTCTTCGACTGCTTGTAAAATAGATACTCGTGAATCTTGCTAGTTTCGATCTAAAACATGTATCCCGTTGTTTTGAGCCGGAATACAAGTTTTCGCGCTGTTCTGAGAGAAAAAATTTACACCTTTCTTTCGTCTACTCTTAGACGACTTGTAAAATTGATGCTCGTGAATTTTGCTAGTTTCGATCTAAAACGTTGTATCCCGTTGTTTAGAGCCGGCATACAAGTTTTCGCGCAGTTCTGAGCGAAAAAGTTTACACCTTTCTCTCGTCTACTCTTCGACTGCTTGTAAAATCGATACTCGTGAATCTTGCTTGTTTCGATCTAAAACGATGTATCCCGTTGTTTAGAGCCGGAATACAAATTTTCGCGCAGTTCTGAGAGAAATAGTATACACCTTTCTCTCGTCTACTCTTCGACTGCTTGTAAAATCGATACTCGTGAATCTTGCAAGTTTCGATCTAAAACGTTGTATCCCGTTGTTTAGAGCCGGAATACAAGTTTTCGCGCAGTTCTGAGCGAAAAAGTTTACACCTTTCTGTCGTCTACTCTTCGACTGCTTGTAAAATCGATACTCGTGAATCTTGCTAGTTTCGATCTAAAACGATGTATCCCGTTGTTTTGAGCCGGAATACAAGTTTTCGCGCAGTTCTGAAAGAAACAATTTACCCCTTTCTTTCGTCTACTCTTCGACCGCTTGTAAAATTGATGCTCGTGAATTTTGCTAGTTTCGATGTAAAACGCGGTATCTCCTTGTTTAGAGCCGGAATACAAGTTTTCGCGCAGTTCTGAGAGAAAACGTTTACACCTTTCTATCGTCTTCTCTACGACGACTTGCAAAATCGATGCTCGTGAATCTGGCTTGTTTCGATCTAAAACGATGTATCCGTTGTTTAAAGCCGGAATACAGGTTTTCGCGCAGTTCTGAGAGAAAACGTTCACACCTTTCTTTCGTCTACTCTTCGACGACTTGTAAAATCGATACTCGTGAATCTTGCTAGTTTCAATCTAAAACGTTGTATCCCGTTGTTTAGAGCCGGCATACAAGTTTTCGCGCAGTTCTGAGCGAAAAAGTTTACACCTTTCTCTCGTCTACTCTTCGACTGCTTGTAAAATCGATACTCGTGAATCTTGCTAGTTTCGATCTAAAACGATGTATCCCGTTGTTTAGAGCCAGAATACAAATTTTCGCGCAGTTCTGAGAGGAATAGTTTACACCTTTCTCTCGTCTACTCTTCGACTGCTTGTAAAATCGATACTCGTGAATCTTGCTAGTTTCGATCTAAAACGTTGTATCCCGTGGTTTAGAGCCGGAATACAAGTTTTCGCGCAGTTCTGAGCGAAAAAGTTCACACCTTTCTTTCGTCTACTCTTCGACTGCTTGTAAAATCGATACTCGTGAATCTTGCTAGTTTCGATCCAAAACGATGTATCCCGTTGTTTTGAGCCGGAATACAAGTTTTCGCGCAGTTCTCAAAGAAACAATTTACACCTTTCTTTCGTCTACTCTTCGACTGCTTGTAAAATCGATGCTCGTGAATCTTGCTAGTTTCGATCTAAAACGATGTATCCCGTTGTTTAGAGCCGGAATACACGTTTTTGCGAAGTTCTGAGAGAAAAAGTTTACACCTTTCTATCGTCTACTCTTCGACGACTTGTAAAATCGATGCTCGTGAATCTTGCTAGTTTCAATCTAAAACGATGTATCCCGTTCTTTAGAGCCGGAATACAAGTTTTCGCGCAGTTCTGAAAGAAAAAGTTCACACCTTTCTATCGTCTACTCTTCGACGACTTGTAAAATCGATACTCGTGAATCTTGCTTGCTTCGATCTAAAACGTTTTGTCCCGTTGTTTAGAGCCGGAATACAAGTTTTCGCGCAGTTCTGAGAGAAAATGTTTACACCTTTCTCTCGTATACTCTTCGACTGCTTGTAAAATCGATACTCGTGAATATTGCTAGTTTCGATCTGAAACGATGTATCCCGTTCTTTAGAGCCGGAATACAAGTTTTCGCGCAGTTCTGAAAGAAAAAGTTCACACCTTTCTATCGTCTACTCTTCGACGACTTGTAAAATCGATACTCGTGAATCTTGCTTGCTTCGACCTAAAACGTTTTGTCCCGTTGTTTAGAGCCGGAATACAAGTTTTCGCGCAGTTCTGAGAGAAAACGTTTACACCTTTCACTCGTCTACTCTTCGACTAGTAAAATCGATGTTCATGAATCTCGCTAGTTTCAATCTAAAACGATGTATCCCGTTGTTTTGAGCCGGAATACAAGTTTTCGCGCAGTTCTGAGAGAAAAAGTTTACACCTTTCTATCGTCTACTCTTCGACGACTTGTAAAATCGATACTCGTGAATCTTGCTTGCTTCGATCTAAAACGTTTTATCCCGTTGTTTAGAGCCGCAATACAAGTTTTCGCGCAGTTCTGAGAGAAAATGTTTACACCTTTCTCTCGTATACTCTTCGACTGCTTGTAAAATCGATACTCGTGAATATTGCTAGTTTCAATCTGAAACGATGTATCCCGTTGTTTAGAGCCGGAATACAAGTTTTCGCGCAGTTCTGAGAGAGAAAGTTCACACCTTTCTATCGTCTACTCTTCGCTTGTGTTGTGTCTTGTTTATTCTGTGCGCTATGAATCCTCATGCTGATTACCCACTAGCCCGAACCCTGACCCTTCTAAGTCTATCGTCTACTCTTCGACGACTTGTGAAATCGATACTCTTGAATCTTGCTAGTTTAGATCTAAAACGTTGTATCCCGTTGTTTAGAGCCGGAATACAAGTTTTCGCGCAGTTCTGAAAGAAAAAATTTACACCTTTCTTTCGTCTACTCTTCGACGACTTGTAAAATTGATGCTCGTGAATTTTGCTAGTTTCGATCTAAAACGATGTATCCCCTTGTTTAGAGCTGGAATACAAGTTTTGGCGCAGTTCTGAGAGAAAACGTTTACACCTTTCTCTCGTCTACTCTTCGACTGCTTGTAAAATAGATACTCGTGAATCTTGCTAGTTTCGATCTAAAACATGTATCCCGTTGTTTTGAGCCGGAATACAAGTTTTCGCGCTGTTCTGAGAGAAAAAATTTACACCTTTCTTTCGTCTACTCTTCGACGACTTGTAAAATTGATGCTCGTGAATTTTGCTAGTTTCGATCTAAAACGTTGTATCCCGTTGTTTAGAGCCGGCATACAAGTTTTCGCGCAGTTCTGAGCGAAAAAGTTTACACCTTTCTCTCGTCTACTCTTCGACTGCTTGTAAAATCGATACTCGTGAATCTTGCTTGTTTCGATCTAAAACGATGTATCCCGTTGTTTAGAGCCGGAATACAAATTTTCGCGCAGTTCTGAGAGAAATAGTATACACCTTTCTCTCGTCTACTCTTCGACTGCTTGTAAAATCGATACTCGTGAATCTTGCAAGTTTCGATCTAAAACGTTGTATCCCGTTGTTTAGAGCCGGAATACAAGTTTTCGCGCAGTTCTGAAAGAAACAATTTACCCCTTTCTTTCGTCTACTCTTCGACCGCTTGTAAAATTGATGCTCGTGAATTTTGCTAGTTTCGATGTAAAACGCGGTATCTCCTTGTTTAGAGCCGGAATACAAGTTTTCGCGCAGTTCTGAGAGAAAACGTTTACACCTTTCTATCGTCTTCTCTACGACGACTTGCAAAATCGATGCTCGTGAATCTGGCTTGTTTCGATCTAAAACGATGTATCCGTTGTTTAAAGCCGGAATACAGGTTTTCGCGCAGTTCTGAGAGAAAACGTTCACACCTTTCTTTCGTCTACTCTTCGACGACTTGTAAAATCGATACTCGTGAATCTTGCTAGTTTCAATCTAAAACGTTGTATCCCGTTGTTTAGAGCCGGCATACAAGTTTTCGCGCAGTTCTGAGCGAAAAAGTTTACACCTTTCTCTCGTCTACTCTTCGACTGCTTGTAAAATCGATACTCGTGAATCTTGCTAGTTTCGATCTAAAACGATGTATCCCGTTGTTTAGAGCCGGAATACAAATTTTCGCGCAGTTCTGAGAGAAATAGTTTACACCTTTCTCTCGTCTACTCTTCGACTGCTTGTAAAAACGATACTCGTGAATCTTGCTAGTTTCGATCTAAAACGTTGTATCCCGTTGTTTAGAGCCGGAATACAAGTTTTCGCGCAGTTCTGAGCGAAAAAGTTCACACCTTTCTTTCGTCTACTCTTCGACTGCTTGTAAAATCGATACTCGTGAATCTTGCTAGTTTCGATCCAAAACGATGTATCCCGTTGTTTTGAGCCGGAATACAAGTTTTCGCGCAGTTCTCAAAGAAACAATTTACACCTTTCTTTCGTCTACTCTTCGACTGCTTGTAAAATCGATGCTCGTGAATCTTGCTAGTTTCGATTGAAACGATGTATCCCGTTCTTTAGAGCCGGAATACAAGTTTTCGCGCAGTTCTGAAAGAAAAAGTTCACACCTTTCTATCGTCTACTCTTCGACGACTTGTAAAATCGATACTCGTGAATCTTGCTTGCTTCGACCTAAAACGTTTTGTCCCGTTGTTTAGAGCCGGAATACAAGTTTTCGCGCAGTTCTGAGAGAAAACGTTTACACCTTTCACTCGTCTACTCTTCGACTAGTAAAATCGATGTTCATGAATCTCGCTATTTTCAATCTAAAACGATGTATCCCGTTGTTTTGAGCCGGAATACAAGTTTTCGCGCAGTTCTGAGAGAAAAAGTTTACACCTTTCTATCGTCTACTCTTCGACGACTTGTAAAATCGATGCTCGTGAATCTTGCTAGTTTCGATCTAAAATGATGTATCCCGTTGTTTAGAGCCGAAATACAACTTTTCGCGCAGTTCTGAGAGAAAAAGTTCACACCTTTCTATCGTCTACTCTTCGCTTGTGTTGTGTCTTGTTTATTCTGTGCGCTATGAATCCTCATGCTGAGTACCCACTAGGCCGAACCCTGACCCTTCTAAGTCTATCGTCTACTCTTCGACGACTTGAGAAATCGATACTCTTGAATCTTGCTAGTTTCGATCTAAAACGTTGTATCCCGTTGTTTAGAGCCGGAATACAAGTTTTCGCGCAGTTCTGAAAGAAAAAATTTACACCTTTCTTTCGTCTACTCTTCGACGACTTGTAAAATTGATGCTCGTGAATTTTGCTAGTTTCGATCTAAAACGTTGTATCCCGTTGTTTAGAGCCGGCATACAAGTTTTCGCGCAGTTCTGAGTGAAAAAGTTTACACCTTTCTCTCGTCTACTCTTCGACTGCTTGTAAAATCGACACTCGTGAATCTTGCTAGTTTCGATCTAAAACGATGTATCCCGTTGTTTAGAGCCGGAATACAAATTTTCGCGCAGTTCTGAGAGAAATAGTATACACCTTTCTCTCGTCTACTCTTCGACTGCTTGTAAAATCGATACTCGTGAATCTTGCTAGTTTCGATCTAAAACGTTGTATCCCGTTCTTTAGAGCCGGAATACAAGTTTTCGCGCAGTTCTGAGCGAAAAAGTTCACACACTTTCTTTCGTCTACTCTTCGACTGCTTGTAAAATCGATACTCGTGAATCTTGCTAGTTTCTATCTAAAACGATGTATCCCGTTGTTTTGAGCCGGAATACAAGTTTTCGCGCAGTTCGAAAAGAAACAATTTACACCTTTCTTTCGTCTACTCTTCGACGACTTGTAAAATTGATGCTCGTGAATTTTGCTAGTTTCGATCTAAAACGTTGTATCCCGTTGTTTAGAGCCGGCATAAAAGTTTTCGCGCAGTTCTGAGCGAAAACGTTTACACCTTTCTCTCGTCTACTCTTCGACTGCTTGTAAAATCGATACTCGTGAATCTTGCTAGTTTCGATCTAAAACAATGTATCCCGTTGTTTAGAGCCGGAATACAAATTTTCGCGCAGTTCTGAGAGAAACAGTATACACCTTTCTCTCGTCTACTCTTCGACTGCTTGTAAAATCGATACTCGTGAATCTTGCTAGTTTCGATCTAAAACGTTGTATCCCGTTCTTTAGAGCCGGAATACAAGTTTTCGCGCAGTTCTGAGCGAAAAAGTTTACACCTTTCTCTCGTCTACTCTTCGACTGCTTGTAAACTCGATACTCGTAAATCTCTCTAGTTTCGATCTAAAACGATGTATCCCGTTGTTTAGAGCCGGAATACAAGTTTTCGCGCAGTTCTGAAAGAAAAAGTTCACACCTTTCTATCGTCTACTCTTCGACGAATTTTAAAATCGATACTCGTGAATCTTGCTTGCTTCGATCTAAAACGTTTTATCCCGTTGTTTAGAGCCGCAATACAAGTTTTCGCGCAGTTCTGAGAGAAAATGTTTACACCTTTCTCTCGTATACTCTTCGACTGCTTGTAAAATCGATACTCATGAATATTGCTAGTTTCGATCTGAAACGATGTGTCCCGTTGTTTAGAGCCGGAATACAAGTTTTCGCGCAGTTCTGAGAAAAAACGTTTACACCTTTCACTCGTCTACTCTTCGACTAGTAAAATCGATGTTCATGAATCTCGCTAGTTTCAATCTAAAACGATGTATCCCGTTGTTTAGAGCCGGAATACAAGTTTTCGCGCAGTTCTGAGAGAAAAAGTTCACACCTTTCTATCATCTACTCTTCGCTTGTGTTGTGTCCTGTGTATTCTGTGCGCTATGAATCCTCATGCTGATTACCCACTAGCCCGAACCCTGACCCTTCTAAGTCTATCGTTTACTCTTCGACTGCTTGTAAAATCGATACTCGTGAATCTAGCTAGTTTCGATCTAAAACGATGTATCCCGTTGTTTAGAGCCGGAATACAAGTTTTCGCGCTGTTCTGAAAGAAACAATTTACACCTTTCTTTCGTCTGCTCTTCGACCGCTTGTAAAAATGATGCTCGTGAATTTTGCTAGTTTCGATGTAAAACGCGGTATCCCCTTGTTTAGAGCCGGAATACAAGTTTTCGCGCAGTTCTGAGAGAAAACGTTTACACCTTTCTATCGTCAACTCTACGACGACTTGTAAAATCGATGCTCGTGAATCTGGCTTGTTTCGATCTAAAACGATGTATCCGTTGTTTAAAGCCGGAATACAGGTTTTCGCGCAGTTCTGAGAGAAAACGTTCACACCTTTCTTTCGTCTACTCTTCGACGACTTGTAAAATCGATACTCGTGAATCTTGCTAGTTTCGATCTAAAACGTTGTATCCCGTTGTTTAGAGCCGGCATACAAGTTTTCGCGCAGTTCTGAGCGAAAAAGTTTACACCTTTCTCTCGTCTACTCTTCGACTGCTTGTAAAATCGATACTCGTGAATCTTGCTAGTTTCGATCTAAAACGATGTATCCCGTTGTTCAGAGCCGGAATACAAATTTTCGCGCAGTTCTGAGAGAAATAGTTTACACCTTTCTCTCGTCTACTCTTCGACTGCTTGTAAAATCGATACTCGTGAATCTTGCTAGTTTCGATCTAAAACGTTGTATCCCGTTGTTTAGAGCCGGAATACAAGTTTTCGCGCAGTTCTGAGCGAAAAAGTTTACACCTTTCTTTCGTCTACTCTTCGACTTCTTGTAAAATCGATACTCGTGAATCTTGCTAGTTTCGATCTAAAACGATGTATCCCGTTGTTTTGAGCCGGAATACAAGTTTTCGCGCAGTTCTGAAAGAAACAATTTACACCTTTCTTTCGTCTACTCTTCGACTGCTTGTAAAATCGATGCTCGTGAATCTTGCTAGTTTCGATCTAAAACGATGTATCCCGTTGTTTAGAGCCGGAATACAAGTTTTCGCGCAGTTCTGAGAGAAAAAGTTTACACCTTTCTATCGTCTACTCTTCGACGACTTGTAAAATCGATGCTCGTTAATCTTGCTAGTTTCGATGTAAAACGATATATCCCGTTCTTTAGAGCCGGAATACAAGTTTTCGCGCAGTTCTGAAAGAAAAAGTTCACACCTTTCTATCGTCTACTCTTCGACGACTTGTAAAATCGATACTCGTGAATCTTGCTTGCTTCGATCTAAAACGTTTTGTCCCGTTGTTTAGAGCCGGAATACAAGTTTTCGCGCAGTTCTGAGAGAAAATGTTTACACCTTTCTCTCGTATACTCTTCGACTGCTTGTAAAATCGATACTCGTGAATATTGCTAGTTTCGATCTGAAACGATGTATCCCGTTGTTTAGAGCCGGAATACAAGTTTTCGCGCAGTTCTGAGAGAAAACGTTTACACCTTTCACTCGTCTACTCTTCGACTAGTAAAATCGATGTTCATGAATCTTGCTAGTTTCGATCTAAAATGATGTATCCCGTTGTTTAGAGCCGGAATACAAGTTTTCGCGCAGTTCTGAGAGAAAAAGTTCACACCTTTCTATCGTCCACTCTTCGCTTGTGTTGTGTCTTGTTTATTCTGTGCGCTATGAATCCTCATGCTGATTACCCACTAGCCCGAACCCTGACCCTTCTAAGTCTATCGTCTACTCTTCGACGACTTGAGAAATCGATACTCTTGAATCTTGCTAGTTTCGATCTAAAACGTTGTATCCCGTTGTTTAGAGCCGGAATACAAGTTTTCGCGCAGTTCTGAAAGAAAAAATTTACACCTTTCTTTCGTCTACACTTCGACGACTTGTAAAATTGATGCTCGTGAATTTTGCTAGTTTCGATCTAACACGATGTATCCCCTTGTTTAGAGCTGGAATACAAGTTTTCGCGCAGTTCTGAGGGAAAACGTTTACACCTTTCTCTCGTCTACTCTTCGACTGCTTGTAAAATAGATACTCGTGAATCTTGCTAGTTTCGATCTAAAACATGTATCCCGTTGTTTTGAGCCGGAATACAAGTTTTCGCGCTGTTCTGAGAGGAAACATTTACACCTTTCTTTCGTCTACTCTTCGACGACTTGTAAAATTGATGCTCGTGAATTTTGCTAGTTTCGATCTAAAACGTTGTATCCCGTTGTTTAGAGCCGGCATACAAGTTTTCGCGCAGTTCTGAGCGAAAAAGTTTACACCTTTCTCTCGTCTACTCTTCGACTGCTTGTAAAATCGATACTCGTGAATCTTGCTAGTTTCGATCTAAAACAATGTATCCCGTTGTTTAGAGCCGGAATACAAATTTTCGCGCAGTTCTGAGAGAAATAGTATACACCTTTCTCTCGTCTACTCTTCGACTGCTTGTAAAATCGATACTCGTGAATCTTGCTAGTTTCGATCTAAAACGTTGTATCCCGTTCTTTAGAGCCGGAATACAAGTTTTCGCGCAGTTCTGAGCGAAAAAGTTTACACCTTTCTCTCGTCTACTCTTCGACTGCTTGTAAAATAGATACTCGTGAATCTTGCTAGTTTCGATCTAAAACGATGTATCCCGTTGTTTTGAGCCGGAATACAAGTTTTCGCGCTGTTCTGAGAGGAAACATTTACACCTTTCTTTCGTCTACTCTTCGACGACTTGTAAAATTGATGCTCGTGAATTTTGCTAGTTTCGATCTAAAACGTTGTATCCCGTTGTTTAGAGCCGGCATACAAGTTTTCGCGCAGTTCTGAGAAAAAACGTTTACACCTTTCACTCGTCTACTCTTCGACTAGTAAAATCGATGTTCATGAATCTCGCTAGTTTCAATCTAAAACGATGTATCCCGTTGTTTTGAGCCGGAATACAAGGTTTCGCGCAGTTCTGAGAGAAAAAGTTTACACCATTCTATCGTCTACTCTTCGACGACTTGTAAAATCGATGCTCGTGAATCTTGCTAGTTTCGAACTAAAACGATGTATCCCGTTGTTTAGAGCCGGAATACAAGTTTTCGCGCAGTTCTGAGAGAAAAAGTTCACACCTTTCTATCATCTACTCTTCGCTTGTGTTGTGTCCTGTGTATTCTGTGCGCTATGAATCCTCATGCTGATTACCCACTAGCCCGAACCCTGACCCTTCTAAGTCTATCGTTTACTCTTCGACTGCTTGTAAAATCGATACTCGTGAATCTAGCTAGTTTCGATCTAAAACGATGTATCCCGTTGTTTAGAGCCGGAATACAAGTTTTCGCGCTGTTCTGAAAGAAACAATTTACACCTTTCTTTCGTCTGCTCTTCGACCGCTTGTAAAAATGATGCTCGTGAATTTTGCTAGTTTCGATGTAAAACGCGGTATCCCCTTGTTTAGAGCCGGAATACAAGTTTTCGCGCAGTTCTGAGAGAAAACGTTTACACCTTTCTATCGTCTACTCTACGACGACTTGTAAAATCGATGCTCGTGAATCTGGCTTGTTTCGATCTAAAACGATGTATCCGTTGTTTAAAGCCGGAATACAGGTTTTCGCGCAGTTCTGAGAGAAAACGTTCACACCTTTCTTTCGTCTACTCTTCGACGACTTGTAAAATCGATACTCGTGAATCTTGCTAGTTTCGATCTAAAACGTTGTATCCCGTTGTTTAGAGCCGGCATACAAGTTTTCGCGCAGTTCTGAGCGAAAAAGTTTACACCTTTCTCTCGTCTACTCTTCGACTGCTTGTAAAATCGATACTCGTGAATCTTGCTAGTTTCGATCTAAAACGATGTATCCCGTTGTTCAGAGCCGGAATACAAATTTTCGCGCAGTTCTGAGAGAAATAGTTTACACCTTTCTCTCGTCTACTCTTCGACTGCTTGTAAAATCGATGCTCGTGAATCTTGCTAGTTTTGATCTAAAACGTTGTATCCCGTTGTTTAGAGCCGGAATACAAGTTTTCGCGCAGTTCTGAGCGAAAAAGTTTACACCTTTCTTTCGTCTACTCTTCGACTTCTTGTAAAATCGATACTCGTGAATCTTGCTAGTTTCGATCTAAAACGATGTATCCCGTTGTTTTGAGCCGGAATACAAGTTTTCGCGCAGTTCTGAAAGAAACAATTTACACCTTTCTTTCGTCTACTCTTCGACTGCTTGTAAAATCGATGCTCGTGAATCTTGCTAGTTTCGATCTAAAACGATGTATCCCGTTGTTTAGAGCCGGAATACAAGTTTTCGCGCAGTTCTGAGAGAAAAAGTTTACACCTTTCTATCGTCTACTCTTCGACGACTTGTAAAATCGATGCTCGTGAATCTTGCTAGTTTCGATGTAAAACGATATATCCCGTTCTTTAGAGCCGGAATACAAGTTTTCGCGCAGTTCTGAAAGAAAAAGTTCACACCTTTCTATCGTCTACTCTTCGACGACTTGTAAAATCGATACTCGTGAATCTTGCTTGCTTCGATCTAAAACGTTTTGTCCCGTTGTTTAGAGCCGGAATACAAGTTTTCGCGCAGTTCTGAGAGAAAATGTTTACACCTTTCTCTCGTATACTCTTCGACTGCTTGTAAAATCGATACTCGTGAATATTGCTAGTTTCGATCTGAAACGATGTATCCCGTTGTTTAGAGCCGGAATACAAGTTTTCGCGCAGTTCTGAGAGAAAACGTTTACACCTTTCACTCGTCTACTCTTCGACTAGTAAAATCGATGTTCATGAATCTTGCTAGTTTCGATCTAAAATGATGTATCCCGTTGTTTAGAGCCGGAATACAAGTTTTCGCGCAGTTCTGAGAGAAAAAGTTCACACCTTTCTATCGTCCACTCTTCGCTTGTGTTGTGTCTTGTTTATTCTGTGCGCTATGAATCCTCATGCTGATTACCCACTAGCCCGAACCCTGACCCTTCTAAGTCTATCGTCTACTCTTCGACGACTTGAGAAATCGATACTCTTGAATCTTGCTAGTTTCGATCTAAAACGTTGTATCCCGTTGTTTAGAGCCGGAATACAAGTTTTCGCGCAGTTCTGAAAGAAAAAATTTACACCTTTCTTTCGTCTACACTTCGACGACTTGTAAAATTGATGCTCGTGAATTTTGCTAGTTTCGATCTAACACGATGTATCCCCTTGTTTAGAGCTGGAATACAAGTTTTCGCGCAGTTCTGAGGGAAAACGTTTACACCTTTCTCTCGTCTACTCTTCGACTGCTTGTAAAATAGATACTCGTGAATCTTGCTAGTTTCGATCTAAAACATGTATCCCGTTGTTTTGAGCCGGAATACAAGTTTTCGCGCTGTTCTGAGAGGAAAAATTTACACCTTTCTTTCGTCTACTCTTCGACGACTTGTAAAATTGATGCTCGTGAATTTTGCTAGTTTCGATCTAAAACGTTGTATCCCGTTGTTTAGAGCCGGCATACAAGTTTTCGCGCAGTTCTGAGCGAAAAAGTTTACACCTTTCTCTCGTCTACTCTTCGACTGCTTGTAAAATCGATACTCGTGAATCTTGCTAGTTTCGATCTAAAACAATGTATCCCGTTGTTTAGAGCCGGAATACAAATTTTCGCGCAGTTCTGAGAGAAATAGTATACACCTTTCTCTCGTCTACTCTTCGACTGCTTGTAAAATCGATACTCGTGAATCTTGCTAGTTTCGATCTAAAACGTTGTATCCCGTTCTTTAGAGCCGGAATACAAGTTTTCGCGCAGTTCTGAGCGAAAAAGTTTACACCTTTCTCTCGTCTACTCTTCGACTGCTTGTAAACTCGATACTCGTAAATCTTGCTAGTTTCGATCTAAAACGATGTATCCCGTTGTTTAGAGCCGGAATACAAGTTTTCGCGCAGTTCTGAGAGAAAAAGTTTACACCTTTCTATCGTCTACTCTTCGACTGCTTGTAAAATAGATACTCGTGAATCTTGCTAGTTTCGATCTAAAACGATGTATCCCGTTGTTTTGAGCCGGAATACAAGTTATCGCGCTGTTCTGAGAGGAAACATTTACACCTTTCTTTCGTCTACTCTTCGACGACTTGTAAAATTGATGCTCGTGAATTTTGCTAGTTTCGATCTAAAACGTTGTATCCCGTTGTTTAGAGCCGGCATACAAGTTTTCGAGCAGTTCTGAGCGAAAAAGTTTACACCTTTCTCTCGTCTACTCTTCGACTGCTTGTAAAATCGATACTCGTGAATCTTGCTAGTTTCGGTCTTAAAACGATGTATCCCGTTGTTTAGAGCTGGAATACAAGTTTTCGCGCAGTTCTGAGAGAAAACGTTTACACCTTTCTATCGTCTACTCTACGACGACTTGTAAAATCGATGCTCGTGAATCTGGCTAGTTTCGATCTAAAACGATGTATCCGTTGTTTAAAGCCGGAATACAAGTTTTCGCGCAGTTCTGAGAGAAAAAGTTCACGCCTTTCTTTCGTCTACTCTTCGACGACTTGTAAAATCGATACTCGTGAATCTTGCTAGTTTCGATCTAAAACGTTGTATCCCGTTGTTTAGAGCCGGCATACAAGTTTTCGCGCAGTTCTGAGCGAAAAAGTTTACACCGTTCTCTCGTCTACTCTTCGACTGCTTGTAAAATCGATACTCGTGAATCTTGCTAGTTTCGATCTAAAACGATGTATCCCGTTGTTTAGAGCCGGAATACAAATTTTCGCGCAGTTCTGAGAGAAAAAGTGTACACCTTTCTATCGTCAACTCTTCGACGACTTGTAAAATCGATGCTCGTGAATCTTGCTAGTTTCGATCTAAAACGATGTATCCCGTTCTTTAGAGCCGGAATACAAGTTTTCGCGCAGTTCTGAAAGAAAAAGTTCACACCATTCTATCGTCTACTCTTCGACGACTTGTAAAATCGATACTCGTGAATCTTGCTTGCTTCGATCTAAAACGTTTTATCCCGTTGTTTAGAGCCGGAATACAAGTTTTCGCGCAGTTCTGAGAGAAAATGTTTACACCTTTCTCTCGTATACTCTTCGACTGCTTGTAAAATTGATACTCGTGAATATTGCTAGTTTCGATCTGAAACGATGTATCCCGTTGTTTAGAGCCGGAATACAAGTTTTCGCGCAGTTCTGAGAGAAAACGTTTACACCTTTCACTCGTCTACTCTTCGACTACTAAAATCGATGCTCGTGAATCTTGCTAGTTTCGATCTAAAACGATGTATCCCGTTGTTTAGAGCCGGAATACAAGTTTTCGCGCAGTTCTGAGAGAAAAAGTTCACACCTTTCTATCGTCTACTCTTCGCTTGTGTTGTGTCTTGTTTATTCTGTGCGCTATGAATCCTCATGCTGATTACCCACTAGCCCGAACCCTGACCCTTCTAAGTCTATCGTCTACTCTTCGACGACTTGTGAAATCGACACTCTTGAATCTTGCTAGTTTCGATCTAAAACGTTGTATCCCGTTGTTTATAACCGGAATACAAGTTTTCGCGCAGTTCTGAAAGAAAAAATTTACACCTTTTTTTCGTCTACTCTTCGACGACTTGTAAAATTGATGCTCGTGAATTTTGCTAGTTTCGATCTAAAACGATGTATCCCCTTGTTTAGAGCTGGAATACAAGTTTTCGCGCAGTTCTGAGAGAAAACGTTTACACCTTTCTCTCGTCTACTCTTCGACTGCTTGTAAAATAGATACTCGTGAATCTTGCTAGTTTCGATCTAAAACATGTATCCCGTTGTTTTGAGCCGGAATACAAGTTTTCGCGCTGTTCTGAAAGGAAAAATTTACACCTTTCTTTCGTCTACTCTTCGACGACTTGCAAAATTGATGTTCGTGAATTTTGCTAGTTTCGATCTAAAACGTTGTATCCCGTTGTTTAGAGCCGGCATACAAGTTTTCGCGCAGTTCTGAGCGAAAACGTTTACACCTTTCTCTCGTCTACTCTTCGACTGCTTGTAAAATCGATACTCGTGAATCTTGCTAGTTTCGATTTAAAACGATGTATCCCGTTGTTTAGAGACGGAATACAAATTTTCGCGCAGTTCTGAGAGAAATAGTTTACACCTTTCTCTCGTCTACTCTTCGACTGCTTGTAAAATCGATACTCGTGAATCTTGCTAGTTTCGATCTAAAACGTTGTATCCCGTTGTTTAGAGCCGGAATACAAGTTTTCGCGCAGTTCTGAGCGAAAAAGTTTGCACCTTTCTTTCGTCTACTCTTCGACTGCTTGTAAAATCGATACTCGTGAATCTTGCTAGTTTCGATCTAAAACGATGTATCCCGTTGTTTTGAGCCGGAATACAAGTTTTCGCGCAGTTCTGAAAGAAACAATTTACACCTTTCTTTCGTCTACTCTTCGACTGCTTGTAAAATCGATGCTCGTGAATCTTGCTAGTTTCGATCTAAAACGATGTATCCCTTTGTTTAGAGCCGGAATACAAGTTTTCGCGCAGTTCTGAGAGAAAAAGTTCACACCTTTCTATCGTCTACTCTTCGCTTGTGTTGTGTCTTGTTTATTCTGTGCGCTATGAATCCTCATGCTGATTACCCACTAGCCCGAACCCTGACCCTTCTAAGTCTATCGTCTACTCTTCGACGACTTGTGAAATCGACACTCTTGAATCTTGCTAGTTTCGATCTAAAACGTTGTATCCCGTTGTTTAGAGCCGGAATACAAGTTTTCGCGCAGTTCTGAAAGAAAAAATTTACACCTTTCTTTCGTCTACTCTTCGACGACTTGTAAAATTGATGCTCGTGAATTTTGCTAGTTTCGATCTAAAACGATGTATCTCCTTGTTTAGAGCTGGAATACAAGTTTTCGCGCAGTTCTGAGAGAAAACGTTTACACCTTTCTCTCGTCTACTCTTCGACTGCTTGTAAAATAGATACTCGTGAATCTTGCTAGTTTCGATCTAAAACATGTATCCCGTTGTTTTGAGCCGGAATACAAGTTTTCGCGCTGCTCTGAGAGGAAAAATTTACACCTTTCTTTCGTCAACTCTTCGACGACTTGTAAAATTGATGCTCGTGAATTTTGCTAGTTTCGATCTAAAACGTTGTATCCCGTTGTTTAGAGCCGGCATACAAGTTTTCGCGCAGTTCTGAGCGAAAACGTTTACACCTTTCTCTCGTCTACTCTTCGACTGCTTGTAAAATCGATACTCGTGAATCTTGCTAGTTTCGATCTAAAACGATGTATCCCGTTGTTTAGAGCCGGAATACAAATTTTCGCGCAGTTCTGAGAGAAATAGTTTACACCTTTCTCTCGTCTACTCTTCGACTGCTTGTAAAATCGATACTCGTGAATCTTGCTAGTTTCGATCTAAAACGTTGTATCCCGTTGTTTAGAGCCGGAATACAAGTTTTCGCGCAGTTCTGAGCGAAAAAGTTTACACCTTTCTTTCGTCTACTCTTCGACTGCTTGTAAAATCGATACTCGTGAATCTTGCTAGTTTCGATTTAAAACGATGTATCCCGTTGTTTTGAGCCGGAATACAAGTTTTCGCGCAGTTCTGAAAGAAACAATTTACACCTTTCTTTCGTCTACTCTTCGACTGCTTGTAAAATCGATGCTCGTGAATCTTGCTAGTTTCGATCTAAAACGATGTATCCCTTTGTTTAGAGCCGGAATACAAGTTTTCGCGCAGTTCTGAGAGAAAAAGTTCACACCTTTCTATCGTCTACTCTTCGCTTGTGTTGTGTCTTGTTTATTCTGTGCGCTATGAATCCTCATGCTGATTACCCACTAGCCCGAACCCTGACCCTTCTAAGTCTATCGTCTACTCTTCGACGACTTGTGAAATCGATACTCTTGAATCTTGCTAGTTTCGATCTAAAACGTTGTATCCCGTTGTTTAGAGCCGGAATACAAGTTTTCGCGCAGTTCTGAAAGAAAAAATTTACACCTTTCTTTCGTCTACTCTTCGACGACTTGTAAAATTGATGCTCGTGAATTTTGCTAGTTTCGATCTAAAACGATGTATCCCCTTGTTTAGAGCTGGAATACAAGTTTTCGCGCAGTTCTGAGAGAAAACGTTTACACCTTTCTCTCGTCTACTCTTCGACTGCTTGTAAAATAGATACTCGTGAATCTTGCTAGTTTCGATCTAAAACATGTATCCCGTTGTTTTGAGCCGGAATACAAGTTTTCGCGCTGTTCTGAGAGGAAAAATTTACACCTTTCTTTCGTCTACTCTTCGACGACTTGTAAAATTGATGCTCGTGAATTTTGCTAGTTTCGATCTAAAACGTTGTATCCCGTTGTTTAGAGCCGGCATACAAGTTTTCGCGCAGTTCTGAGCGAAAAAGTTTACACCTTTCTCTCGTCTACTCTTCGACTGCTTGTAAAATCGATACTCGTGAATCTTGCTTGTTTCGATCTAAAACGATGTATCCCGTTGTTTAGAGCCGGAATACAAATTTTCGCGCAGTTCTGAGAGAAATAGTATACACCTTTCTCTCGTCTACTCTTCGACTGCTTGTAAAATCGATACTCGTGAATCTTGCTAGTTTCGATCTAAAACGTTGTATCCCGTTGTTTATAGCCGGAATACAAGTTTTCGCGCAGTTCTGAGCGAAAAAGTTTACACCGTTCTTTCGTCTACTCTTCGACTGCTTGTAAAATCGATACTCGTGAATCTTGCTACTTTCGATCTAAAACGATGTATCCCGTTGTTTTGAGCCGGAATACAAGTTTTCGCGCAGTTCTGAAAGAAACAATTTACACCTTTCTTTCGTCTACTCTTCGACCGCTTGTAAAATTGATGCTCGTGAATTTTGCTAGTTTCGATGTAAAACGATGTATCCCCTTGTTTAGAGCTGGAATACAAGTTTTCGCGCAGTTCTGAGAGAAAACGTTTACACCTTTCTCTCGTCTACTCTTCGACTGCTTGTAAAATAGATACTCGTGAATCTTGCTAGTTTCGATCTAAAACATGTATCCCGTTGTTTGAGCCGGAATACAAGTTTTCGCGCTGTTCTGAGAGGAAAAATTTACACCTTTCTTTCGTCTACTCTTCGACGACTTGTAAAATTGATGCTCGTGAATTTTGCTAGTTTCGATCTAAAACGTTGTATCCCGTTGTTTAGAGCCGGCATACAAGTTTTCGCGCAGTTCTGAGCGAAAAAGTTTACACCTTTCTCTCGTCTACTCTTCGACTGCTTGTAAAATCGATACTCGTGAATCTTGCTAGTTTTGATCTAAAACGATGTATCCCGTTGTTTAGAGCCGGAATACAAATTTTCGCGCAGTTCTGAGAGAAATAGTATACACCTTTCTCTCGTCTACTCTTCGACTGCTTGTAAAATCGATACTCGTGAATCTTGCTAGTTTCGATCTAAAACGTTGTATCCCGTTCTTTAGAGCCGGAATAAAAGTTTTCGCGCAGTTCTGAGCGAAAAAGTTCACACCTTTCTTTCGTCTACTCTTCGACTGCTTGTAAAATCGATACTCGTGAATCTTGCTATTTTCTATTTAAAACGATGTATCCCGTTGTTTTGGGCCGGAATACAAGTTTTCGCGCAGTTCTAAAAGAAACAATTTACACCTTTCTTTCGTCTACTCTTCGACCGCTTGTAAAATTGATGCTCGTGAATTTTGCTAGTTTCGATGTAAAACAATGTATCCCCTTGTTTACAGCCGGAATACAAGTTTTCGCGCAGTTCTGAGCGAAAAAGTTTACACCTTTCTGTCGTCTACTCTTCGACTGCTTGTAAAATCGATACTCGTGAATCTTGCTAGTTTCGATATAAAACGATGTATCCCGTTGTTTAGAGCCGGAATACAAATTTTCGCGCAGTTCTGAGAGAAATAGTTTACACCTTTCTCTTGTCTACTCTTCGACTGCTTGTAAAATCGATGCTCGTGAATCTTGCTAGTTTCGATCTAAAACGATGTATCCCGTTGTTTAGAGCCGGAATACAAGTTTTCGCGCAGTTCTGAGAGAAAAAGTTTACACCTTTCTATCGTCTACTCTTCGACGACTTGTAAAATCGATGCTCGTGAATCTTGCTAGTTTCGATCTAAAACGATGTATCCCGTTCTTTAGAGCCGGAATACAAGTTTTCGCGCAGTTCTCACAGAAAAAATTTACACCTTTCTTTCGTCTTCTCTTCGACGACTTGTAAAATTGATGCTCGTGAATTTGCTAGTTTCGATCTAAAACGATGTATCCCCTTGTTTAGAGCCGGAATACAAGTTTTCGCGCAGTTCTGGGAGAAAACGTTTACACCTTTCTATCGTCTACTCTACGACGCCTTGAAAAATCGATGCTCGTGAATCTGGCTAGTTTCGATCTAAACGATGTATCCGTTGTTTAAAGCCGGAATACAAGTTTTCGCGCAGTTCTGAGAGAAAAAGTAACACCTTTCTTTCGTCTACTCTTCGACGACTTGTAAAATCGATACTCGTGAATCTTGCTAGTTTGGATCTAAAACGTTGTATCCCGTTGTTTAGAGCCGGCATACAAGTTTTCGCGCAGTTCTGAGCGAAAAAGTTTACACCTTTCTCTCGTCTACTCTTCGACTGCTTGTAAAATCGATACTCGTGAATCTTGCTAGTTTCGATCTAAAACGATGTATCCCGTTGTTTAGAGCCGGAATACAAGTTTTCGCGCAGTTCTGAGAGAAAACGTTTACACCTTTCTATCGTCTACTCTACGACGACTTGTAAAATCGATGCTCGTGAATCTGGCTTGTTTCGATCTAAAACGATGTATCCGTTGTTTAAAGCTGGAATACAAGTTTTCGCGCAGTTCTGAGAGAAAACGTTCACACCTTTCTTTCGTCTACTCTTCGACGACTTGTAAAATCGATACTCGTGAATCTTGCTAGTTTCGATCTAAAACGTTGTATCCCGTTGTTTAGAGCCGGCCTACAAGTTTTCGCGCAGTTCTGAGCGAAAAAGTTTACACCTTTCTCTCGTGTACTCTTCGACTGCTTGTAAAATCGATACTCGTGAATCTTGCTAGTTTCGATCTAAAACGATGTATCCCGTCGTTTAGAGCCGGAATACAAATTTTCGCGCAGTTCTGAGAGAAATAGTTTACACCTTTCTCTTGTCTACTCTTCGACTGCTTGTAAAATCGATGCTCGTGAATCTTGCTAGTTTCGATCTAAAACGATGTATCCCGTTGTTTAGAGCCGGAATACAAGTTTTCGCGCAGTTCTGAGAGAAAAAGTTTACACCTTTCTATCGTCTACTCTTCGACGACTTGTAAAATCGATGCTCGTGAATCTTGCTAGTTTCGATCTAAAACGATGTATCCCGTTCTTTAGAGCCGGAATACAAGTTTTCGCGCAGTTCTCAAAGAAAAAATTTACACCTTTCTTTCGTCTTCTCTTCGACGACTTGTAAAATTAATGCTCGTGAATTTGCTAGTTTCGATCTAAAACGATGTATCCCCTTGTTTAGAGCCGGAATACAAGTTTTCGCGCAGTTCTGAGAGAAAACGTTTACACCTTTCTATCGTCTCCTCTACGACGACTTGTAAAATCTATGCTCGTGAATCTGGCTAGTTTCGATCTAAACGATGTATCCGTTGTTTAAAGCCGGAATACAAGTTTTCGCGCAGTTCTGAGAGAAAAAGTAACACCTTTCTTTCGTCTACTCTTCGACGACTTGTAAAATCGATACTCGTGAATCTTGCTAGTTTGGATCTAAAACGTTGTATCCCGTTGTTTAGAGCCGGCATACAAGTTTTCGCGCAGTTCTGAGCGAAAAAGTTTACACCTTTCTCTCGTCTACTCTTCGACTGCTTGTAAAATCGATACTCGTGAATCTTGCTAGTTTCGATCTAAAACGATGTATCCCGTTGTTTAGAGCCGGAATACAAGTTTTCGCGCAGTTCTGAGAGAAAACGTTTACACCTTTCTATCGTCTACTCTACGACGACTTGTAAAATCGATGCTCGTGAATCTGGCTTGTTTCGATCTAAAACGATGTATCCGTTGTTTAAAGCTGGAATACAAGTTTTCGCGCAGTTCTGAGAGAAAACGTTCACACCTTTCTTTCGTCTACTCTTCGACGACTTGTAAAATCGATACTCGTGAATCTTGCTAGTTTCGATCTAAAACGTTGTATCCCGTTGTTTAGAGCCGGCCTACAAGTTTTCGCGCAGTTCTGAGCGAAAAAGTTTACACCTTTCTCTCGTGTACTCTTCGACTGCTTGTAAAATCGATACTCGTGAATCTTGCTAGTTTCGATCTAAAACGATGTATCCCGTCGTTTAGAGCCGGAATACAAATTTTCGCGCAGTTCTGAGAGAAATAGTTTACACCTTTCTCTTGTCTACTCTTCGACTGCTTGTAAAATCGATGCTCGTGAATCTTGCTAGTTTCGATCTAAAACGATGTATCCCGTTGTTTAGAGCCGGAATACAAGTTTTCGCGCAGTTCTGAGAGAAAAAGTTTACACCTTTCTATCGTCTACTCTTCGACGACTTGTAAAATCGATGCTCGTGAATCTTGCTAGTTTCGATCTAAAACGATGTATCCCGTTCTTTAGAGCCGGAATACAAGTTTTCGCGCAGTTCTCAAAGAAAAAATTTACACCTTTCTTTCGTCTTCTCTTCGACGACTTGTAAAATTAATGCTCGTGAATTTGCTAGTTTCGATCTAAAACGATGTATCCCCTTGTTTAGAGCCGGAATACAAGTTTTCGCGCAGTTCTGAGAGAAAACGTTTACACCTTTCTATCGTCTCCTCTACGACGACTTGTAAAATCTATGCTCGTGAATCTGGCTAGTTTCGATCTAAACGATGTATCCGTTGTTTAAAGCCGGAATACAAGTTTTCGCGCAGTTCTGAGAGAAAAAGTAACACCTTTCTTTCGTCTACTCTTCGACGACTTGTAAAATCGATACTCGTGAATCTTGCTAGTTTGGATCTAAAACGTTGTATCCCGTTGTTTAGAGCCGGCATACAAGTTTTCGCGCAGTTCTGAGCGAAAAAGTTTACACCTTTCTCTCGTCTACTCTTCGACTGCTTGTAAAATCGATACTCGTGAATCTTGCTAGTTTCGATCTAAAACGATGTATCCCGTTGTTTAGAGCCGGAATACAAGTTTTCGCGCAGTTCTGAGAGAAAACGTTTACACCTTTCTATCGTCTACTCTACGACGACTTGTAAAATCGATGCTCGTGAATCTGGCTTGTTTCGATCTAAAACGATGTATCCGTTGTTTAAAGCTGGAATACAAGTTTTCGCGCAGTTCTGAGAGAAAACGTTCACACCTTTCTTTCGTCTACTCTTCGACGACTTGTAAAATCGATACTCGTGAATCTTGCTAGTTTCGATCTAAAACGTTGTATCCCGTTGTTTAGAGCCGGCCTACAAGTTTTCGCGCAGTTCTGAGCGAAAAAGTTTACACCTTTCTCTCGTGTACTCTTCGACTGCTTGTAAAATCGATACTCGTGAATCTTGCTAGTTTCGATCTAAAACGATGTATCCCGTCGTTTAGAGCCGGAATACAAATTTTCGCGCAGTTCTGAGAGAAATAGTTTACACCTTTCTCTCGTCTACTCTTCGACTGCTTGTAAAATCGATGCTCGTGAATCTTGCTAGTTTCAATCTAAAACGATGTATCCCGTTGTTTAGAGCCGGAATACAAGTTTTCGCGCAGTTCTGAGAGAAAACGTTTACACCTTTCTCTCGTCTACTCTTCGACTGCTTGTAAAATAGATACTCGTGAATCTTGCTAGTTTCGATCTAAAACATGTATCCCGTTGTTTTGAGCCGGAATACAAGTTTTCGCGCTGTTCTGAGAGGAAAAATTTACACCTTTCTTTTGTCTACTCTTCGACGACTTGTAAAATTGATGCTCGTGAATTTTGCTAGTTTCAATCTAAAACGTTGTATCGCGTTGTTTAGAGCCGGCATACAAGTTTTCGCGCAGTTCTGAGCGAAAAAGTTTACGCCTTTCTCTCGTCTACTCTTCGACTGCTTGTAAAATCGATACTCGTGAATCTTGCTTGTTTCGATCTAAAACGATGTATCCCGTTGTTTAGAGCCGGAATACAAATTTTCGCGCAGTTCTGAGAGAAATAGTATACACCTTTCTCTCGTGTACTCTTCGACTGCTTGTAAAATCGATACTCGTGAATCTTGCTAGTTTCGATCAAAAACGTTGTATCCCGTTGTTTAGAGCCGGAATACAAGTTTTCGCGCAGTTCTGAGCGAAAAAGTTTACACCTTTCTTTCGTCTACTCTTCGACTGCTTGTAAAATCGATACTCGTGAATCTTGCTAGTTTCGATCTAAAACGATGTATCCCGTTGTTTTGAGCCGGAATACAAGTTTTCGCGCAGTTCTGAAAGAAACAATTTACACCTTTCTTTCGTCTACTCTTCGACCGCTTGTAAAATTGATGCTCGTGAATTTTGCTAGTTTCGATGTAAAACGCGGTATCCCCTTGTTTAGAGCCGGAATACAAGTTTTCGCGCAGTTCTGAGAGAAAACGTTTACACCTTTCTATCGTCTACTCTACGACGACTTGTAAAATCGATGCTCGTGAATCTGGCTTGTTTCGATCTAAAACGATGTATCTGTTGTTTAAAGCTGGAATACAAGTTTTCGCGCAGTTCTGAGAGAAAACGTTCACACCTTTCTTTCGTCTACTCTTCGACGACTTGTAAAATCGATACTCGTGAATCTTGCTAGTTTCGATCTAAAACGTTGTATCCCGTTGTTTAGAGCCGGCCTACAAGTTTTCGCGCAGTTCTGAGCGAAAACGTTTACACCTTTCTCTCGTGTACTCTTCGACTGCTTGTAAAATCGATACTCGTGAATCTTGCTAGTTTCGATCTAAAACGATGTATCCCGTCGTTTAGAGCCGGAATACAAATTTTCGCGCAGTTCTGAGAGAAATAGTTTACACCTTTCTCTCGTCTACTCTTCGACTGCTTGTAAAATCGATGCTCGTGAATCTTGCTAGTTTCAATCTAAAACGATGTATCCCATTGTTTAGAGCCGGAATACAAGTTTTCGCGCAGTTCTGAGAGAAAACGTTTACACCTTTCTCTCGTCTACTCATCGACTGCTTGTAAAATAGATACTCGTGAATCTTGCTAGTTTCGATCTAAAACATGTATCCCGTTGTTTTGAGCCGGAATACAAGTTTTCGCACTGTTCTGAGAGGAAAAATTTACACCTTTCTTTTGTCTACTCTTCGACGACTTGTAAAATTGATGCTCGTGAATTTTAATAGTTTCGATCTAAAACGTTGTATCGCGTTGTTTAGAGCCGGCATACAAGTTTTCGCGCAGTTCTGAGCGAAAAAGTTTACGCCTTTCTCTCGTCTACTCTTCGACTGCTTGTAAAATCGATACTCGTGAATCTTGCTTGTTTCGATCTAAAACGATGTATCCCGTTGTTTAGAGCCGGAATACAAATTTTCGCGCAGTTCTGAGAGAAATAGTATACACCTTTCTCTCGTCTACTCTTCGACCGCTTGTAAAATCGATACTCGTGAATCTTGCTAGTTTCGATCTAAAACGTTGTATCCCGTTGTTTAGAGCCGGAATACAAGTTTTCGCGCAGTTCTGAGCGAAAAAGTTTACACCTTTCTTTCGTCTACTCTTCGACTGCTTGTAAAATCGATACTCGTGAATCTTGCTAGTTTCGATCTAAAACGATGTATCCCGTCGTTTAGAGCCGGAATACAAATTTTCGCGCAGTTCTGAGAGAAATAGTTTACACCTTTCTCTCGTCTACTCTTCGACTGCTTGTAAAATCGATGCTCGTGAATCTTGCTAGTTTCAATCTAAAACGATGTATCCCGTTGTTTAGAGCCGGAATACAAGTTTTCGCGCAGTTCTGAGTGAAAACGTTTACACCTTTCTCTCGTCTACTCTTCGACTGCTTGTAAAATAGATACTCGTGAATCTTGCTAGTTTCGATCTAAAACATGTATCCCGTTGTTTTGAGCCGGAATACATGTTTTCGCGCTGTTCTGAGAGGAAAAATTTACACCTTTCTTTTGTCTACTCTTCGACGACTTGTAAAATTGATGCTCGTGAATTTTGCTAGTTTCGATCTAAAACGTTGTATCGCGTTGTTTAGAGCCGGCATACAAGTTTTCGCGCAGTTCTGAGCGAAAAAGTTTACGCCTTTCTCTCGTCTACTCTTCGACTGCTTGTAAAATCGATACTCGTGAATCTTGCTTGTTTCGATCTAAAACGATGTATCCCGTTGTTTAGAGCCGGAATACAAATTTTCGCGCAGTTCTGAGAGAAATAGTATACACCTTTCTCTCGTCTACTCTTCGACTGCTTGTAAAATCGATACTCGTGAATCTTGCTAGTTTCGATCTAAAACGTTGTATCCCGTTGTTTAGAGCCGGAATACAAGTTTTCGCGCAGTTCTGAGCGAAAAAGTTTACACCTTTCTTTCGTCTACTCTTCGACTGCTTGTAAAATCGATACTCGTGAATCTTGCTAGTTTTGATCTAAAACGATGTATCCCGTTGTTTTGAGCCGGAATACAAGTTTTCGCGCAGTTCTGAGTGAAAACGTTTACACCTTTCTCTCGTCTACTCTTCGACTGCTTGTAAAATAGATACTCGTGAATCTTGCTAGTTTCGATCTAAAACGATGTAATCCGTTGTTTTGAGCCGGAATACAAGTTTTCGCGCAGTTCTAAAAGAAACAATTTACACCTTTCTTTCGTGTACTCTTCGACCGCTTGTAAAATTGATGCTCGTGAATCTTGCTAGTTTCGATCTAAAACGTTGTATCCCGTTGTTTAGAGCCGGCCTACAAGTTTTCGCGCAGTTCTGAGCGAAAAAGTTTACACCTTTCTCTCGTGTACTCTTCGACTGCTTGTAAAATCGATACTCGTGAATCTTGCTAGTTTCGATTTAAAACGATGTATCCCGTCGTTTAGAGCCGGAATACAAATTTTCGCGCAGTTCTGAGAGAAATAGTTTACACCTTTCTCTCGTCTACTCTTCGACTGCTTGTAAAATCGATGCTCGTGAATCTTGCTAGTTTCAATCTAAAACGATGTATCCCGTTGTTTAGAGCCGGAATACAAGTTTTCGCGCAGTTCTGAGTGAAAACGTTTACACCTTTCTCTCGTCTACTCTTCGACTGCTTGTAAAATAGATACTCGTGAATCTTGCTAGTTTCGATCTAAAACATGTATCCCGTTGTTTTGAGCCGGAATACAAGTTTTCGCGCTGTTCTGAGAGGAAAAATTTACACCTTTCTTTTGTCTACTCTTCGACGACTTGTAAAATTGATGCTCGTGAATTTTGCTAGTTTCGATCTAAAACGTTGTATCGCGTTGTTTACAGCCGGCATACAAGTTTTCGCGCAGTTCTGAGCGAAAAAGTTTACGCCTTTCTCTCGTCTACTCTTCGACTGCTTGTAAAATCGATACTCGTGAATCTTGCTTGTTTCGATCTAAAACGATGTATCCCGTTGTTTAGAGCCGGAATACAAATTTTCGCGCAGTTCTGAGAGAAATAGTATACACCTTTCTTTCGTCTACTCTTCGACTGCTTGTAAAATCGATACTCGTGAATCTTGCTAGTTTCGATCTAAAAAGTTGTATCCCGTTGTTTACAGCCGGAATACAAGTTTTCGCGCAGTTCTGAGCGAAAAAGTTTACACCTTTCTTTCGTCTACTCTTCGACTGCTTGTAAAATCGATACTCGTGAATCTTGCTAGTTTTGATCTAAAACGATGAATCCCGTTGTTTTGAGCCGGAATACAAGTTTTCGCGCAGTTCTGAAAGAAACAATTTACACCTTTCTTTCGTCTACTCTTCGACCGCTTGTAAAATTGATGCTCGTGAATTTTGCTAGTTTCGATGTAAAACGCGGTATCCCCTTGTTTAGAGCCGGAATACAAGTTTTCGCGCAGTTCTGAGAGAAAACGTTTACACCTTTCTATCGTCTACTCTACGACGACTTGTAAAATCGATGCTCGTGAATCTGGCTTGTTTCGATCTAAAACGATGTATCCGTTGTTTAAAGCTGGAATACAAGTTTTCGCGCAGTTCTGAGAGAAAACGTTCACACCTTTCTTTCGTCTACTCTTCGACGACTTGTAAAATCGATACTCGTGAATCTTGCTAGTTTCGATCTAAAACGTTGTATCCCGTTGTTTAGAGCCGGCCTACAAGTTTTCGCGCAGTTCTGAGCGAAAAAGTTTACACCTTTCTCTCGTGTACTCTTCGACTGCTTGTAAAATCGATACTCGTGAATCTTGCTAGTTTCGATCTAAAACGATGTATCCCGTCGTTTAGAGCCGGAATACAAATTTTCGCGCAGTTCTGAGAGAAATAGTTTACACCTTTCTCTCGTCTACTCTTCGACTGCTTGTAAAATAGATACTCGTGAATCTTGCTAGTTTCGATCTAAAACATGTATCCCGTTGTTTTGAGCCGGAATACAAGTTTTCGCGCTGTTCTGAGAGGAAAAATTTACACCTTTCTTTTGTCTACTCTTCGACGACCTGTAAAATTGATGCTCGTGAATTTTGCTAGTTTCGATCTAAAACGTTGTATCGCGTTGTTTAGAGCCGGCATACAAGTTTTCGCGCAGTTCTGAGCGAAAAAGTTTACGCCTTTCTCTCGTCTACTCTTCGACTGCTTGTAAAATCGATACTCGTGAATCTTGCTTGTTTCGATCTAAAACGATGTATCCCGTTGTTTAGAGCCGGAATACAAATTTTCGCGCAGTTCTGAGAGAAATAGTATACACCTTTCTCTCGTCTACTCTTCGACTGCTCGTAAAATCGATACTCGTGAATCTTGCTAGTTTCGATCTAAAACGTTGTATCCCGTTGTTTAGAGCCGGAATACAAGTTTTCGCGCAGTTCTGAGCGAAAAAGTTTACACCTTTCTTTCGTCTACTCTTCGACTGCTTGTAAAATCGATACTCGTGAATCTTGCTAGTTTCGATCTAAAACGATGTATCCCGTTGTTTTGAGCCGGAATACAAGTTTTCGCGCAGTTCTGAAAGAAACAATTTACACCTTTCTTTCGTCTACTCTTCGACCGCTTGTAAAATTGATGCTCGTGAATTTTGCTAGTTTCGATGTAAAACGCGGTATCCCCTTGTTTAGAGCCGGAATACAAGTTTTCGCGCAGTTCTGAGAGAAAACGTTTACACCTTTCTATCGTCTACTCTACGACGACTTGTACAATCGATGCTCGTGAATCTGGCTTGTTTCGATCTAAAACGATGTATCCGTTGTTTAAAGCCGGAATACAGGTTTTCGCGCAGTTCTGAGAGGAAACGTTCACACCTTTCTTTCGTCTACTCTTCGACGACTTGTAAAATCGATACTCGTGAATCTTGCTAGTTTCGATCTAAAACGTTGTATCCCGTTGTTTAGAGCCGGCATACAAGTTTTCGCGCAGTTCTGAGCGAAAAAGTTTACACCTTTCTCTCGTCTACTCTTCGACTGCTTGTAAAATTGATACTCGTGAATCTTGCTTGTTTCGATCTAAAACGATGTATCCCGTTGTTTAGAGCCGGAATACAAATTTTCGCGCAGTTCTGAGAGAAAAAGTATACACCTTTCTCTCGTCTACTCTTCGACTGCTTGTAAAATCGATACGCGTGAATCTTGCTAGTTTCGATCTAAAACGTTGTATCCCGTTGTTTAGAGCCGGAATACAAGTTTTCGCGCAGTTCTGAGCGAAAAAGTTTACACCTTTCTTTCGTCTACTCTTCGACTGCTTGTAAAATCGATACTCGTGAATCTTGCTAGTTTCGATCTAAAACGATGTATCCCGTTGTTTTGAGCCGGAATACAAGTTTTCGCGCAGTTCTGAAAGAAACAATTTACACCTTTCTTTCGTCTACTCTTCGACCGCTTGTAAAATCGATGCTCGTGAATTTTGCTAGTTTCGATGTAAAACGCGGTATCCCCTTGTTTAGAGCCGGAATACAAGTTTTCGCGCAGTTCTGAGAGAAAACGTTTACACATTTCTATCGTCTACTCTACGACGACTTGTACAATCGATGCTCGTGAATCTGGCTTGTTTCGATCTAAAACGATGTATCCCGTTGTTTAGAGCCGGAATACAAGTTTTCGCGCAGTTCTGAGTGAAAATGTTTACACCTTTCTCTCGTCTACTCTTCGACTGCTTGTAAAATAGATACTCGTGAATCTTGCTAGTTTCGATCTAAAACATGTATCCCGTTGTTTTGAGCCGGAATACAAGTTTTCGCGCTGTTCTGAGAGGAAAAATTTACACCTTTCTTTTGTCTACTCTTCGACGACTTGTAAAATTGATGCTCGTGAATTTTGCTAGTTTCGATCTAAAACGTTGTATCGCGTTGTTTAGAGCCGGCATACAAGTTTTCGCGCAGTTCTGAGCGAAAAAGTTTACGCCTTTCTCTCGTCTACTCTTCGACTGCTTGTAAAATCGATACTCGTGAATCTTGCTTGTTTCGATCTAAAACGATGTATCCCGTTGTTTAGAGCCGGAATACAAATTTTCGCGCAGTTCTGAGAGAAATAGTATACACCTTTCTCTCGTCTACTCTTCGACTGCTTGTAAAATCGATACTCGTGAATCTTGCTAGTTTCGATCTAAAACGTTGTATCCCGTTGTTTAGAGCCGGAATACAAGTTTTCGCGCAGTTCTGAGCGAAAAAGTTTACACCTTTCTTTCGTCTACTCTTCGACTGCTTGTAAAATCGACACTCGTGAATCTTGCTAGTTTTGATCTAAAACGATGTATCCCGTTGTTTTGAGCCGGAATACAAGTTTTCGCGCAGTTCTTAAAGAAACAATTTACACCTTTCTTTCGTCTACTCTTCGACCGCTTGTAAAATTGATGCTCGTGAATTTTGCTAGTTTCGATGTAAAACGCGGTATCCCCATGTTTAGAGCCGTAATACAAGTTTTCGCGCAGTTCTGAGAGAAAACGTTTACACCTTTCTATCGTCTACTCTACGACGACTTGTAAAATCGATGCTCGTGAATCTGGCTTGTTTCGATCTAAAACGATGTATCCGTTGTTTAAAGCTGGAATACAAGTTTTCGCGCAGTTCTGAGAGAAAACGTTCACAACCTTTCTTTCGTCTACTCTTCGACGACTTGTAAAATCGATACTCGTGAATCTTGCTAGTTTCGATCTAAAACGTTGTATCCCGTTGTTTAGAGCCGGCCTACAAGTTTCCGCGCAGTTCTGAGCGAAAAAGTTTACAACTTTCTCTCGTGTACTCTTCGACTGCTTGTAAAATCGATACTCGTGAATCTTGCTAGTTTCGATCTAAAACGATGTATCCCGTCGTTTAGAGCCGGAATACAAATTTTCGCGCAGTTCTGAGAGAAATAGTTTACACCTTTCTCTCGTCTACTCTTCGACTGCTTGTAAAATCGATGCTCGTGAATCTTGCTAGTTTCAATCTAAAACGATGTATCCCGTTGTTTAGAGCCGGAATACAAGTTTTCGCGCAGTTCTGAGAGAAAACGTTTACACCTTTCTCTCGTCTACTCTTCGACTGCTTGTAAAATAGATACTCGTGAATCTTGCTAGTTTCGATCTAAAACATGTATCCCGTTGTTTTGAGCCGGAATACAAGTTTTCGCGCTGTTCTGAGAGGAAAAATTTACACCTTTCTTTTGTCTACTCTTCGACGACTTGTAAAATTGATGCTCGTGAATTTTGCTAGTTTCGATCTAAAACGTTGTATCGCGTTGTTTAGAGCCGGCATACAAGTTTTCGCGCAGTTCTGAGCGAAAAAGTTTACGCCTTTCTCTCGTCTACTCTTCGACTGCTTGTAAAATTGATACTCGTGAATCTTGCTAGTTTCGATCTAAAACGATGTATCCCGTCGTTTAGAGCCGGAATACAAATTTTCGCGCAGTTCTGAGAGAAATAGTTTACACCTTTCTTTCGTCTACTCTTCGACCGCTTGTAAAATTGATGCTCGTGAATTTTGCTAGTTTCGATGTAAAACGCGGTATCCCCTTGTTTAGAGCCGGAATACAAGTTTTCGCGCAGTTCTGAGAGAAAACGTTTACACCTTTCTATCGTCTACTCTACGACGACTTGTACAATCGATGCTCGTGAATCTGGCTTGTTTCGATCTAAAACGATGTATCCGTTGTTTAAAGCCGGAATACAGGTTTTCGCGCAGTTCTGAGAGGAAACGTTCACACCTTTCTTTCGTCTACTCTTCGACGACTTGTAAAATCGATACTCGTGAATCTTGCTAGTTTCGATCTAAAACGTTGTATCCCGTTGTTTAGAGCCGGCATACAAGTTTTCGCGCAGTTCTGAGCGAAAAAGTTTACACCTTTCTCTCGTCTACTCTTCGACTGCTTGTAAAATTGATACTCGTGAATCTTGCTAGTTTCGATCTAAAACGATGTATCCCGTTGTTTAGAGCCGGAATACAAATTTTCGCGCAGTTCTGAGAGAAATAGTTTACACCTTTCTCTCGTCTACTCTTCGACTGCTTGTAAAATCGATACTCGTGAATCTTGCTAGTTTCGATCTAAAACGTTGTATCCCGTTGTTTAGAGCCAGAATACAAGTTTTCGCGCAGTTCTGAGCGAAAAAGTTTACACCTTTCTTTCGTCTACTCTTCGACTGCTTGTAAAATCGATACTCGTGAATCTTGCTAGTTTCGATCTAAAACGATGTAATCCGTTGTTTTGAGCCGGAATACAAGTTTTCGCGCAGTTCTAAAAGAAACAATTTACACCTTTCTTTCGTCTACTCTTCGACCGCTTGTAAAATTGATGCTCGTGAATTTTGCTAGTTTCGATCTAAAACGATGTATCCCCTTGTTTAGAGCCGGAATACAAGTTTTCGCGCAGTTCTGAGAGAAAACGTTTACACCTTTCTCTCGTCTACTCTACGACGACTTGTAAAATCGATGCTCGTGAATCTGGCTAGTTTCGATCTAAAACGATGTATCCGTTGTTTAAAGCCGGAATACAAGTTTTCGCGCAGTTCTGAGAGAAAAAGTAACACCTTTCTTTCGTCTACTCTTCGACGACTTGTAAAATCGATACTCGTGAATCTTGCTAGTTTGGATCTAAAACGTTGTATCCCGTTGTTTAGAGCCGGCATACAAGTTTTCGCGCAGTTCTGAGCGAAAAAGTTTACACCTTTCTCTCGTCTACTCTTCGACTGCTTGTAAAATCGATACTCGTGAATCTTGCTAGTTTCGATCTAAAACGATGTATCCCGTTGTTTAGAGCCGGAATACAAGTTTTCGCGCAGTTCTGAGAGAAAACGTGTACACCTTTCTATCGTCTACTCTACGACGACTTGTAAAATCGATGCTCGTGAATCTGGCTTGTTTCGATCTAAAACGATGTATCCGTTGTTTAAAGCTGGAATACAAGTTTTCGCGCAGTTCTGAGAGAAAACGTTCACACCTTTCTTTCGTCTACTCTTTATTTATTTTATTTTATTTTATTTATAAATACTGCGGTCTTGAACAACAAGACCATCGCAGGTGGGTACATAATTTGTGTAACACCAAAGGACACAAAAAAAAGGAAATACAGCAGACAAGGCGTCACAGCAACGAAATTAGTACATCACACTGTACTGTATCGTTTCACAACCTCAGAATATATATACTGCAGTCATAGAGCCAAGCATATAATTAAGTAAATCTCAACAAATTACTCATCAACCGAACATTCAAAATTTCGTCACTTGTTGCAGCAGCGCCTCAAAATGGGACAAATTATTCTCTTCGACTATATGACCAGCAAGGTTGTTCCATTCGGTAATAGATCTTGGAAAATAGGAATATTTGTAGCAGTTCGTTCTTGTGGATAAAGGTTTTACGGAAAGAGAATGTCTCAGGCGTGTTGCATAACCACTAGAGTAACTAACAATTTTCGAGATGTCAATGTTGTATTGCCCATGAATTAACTGGAAAAAGAATTTCAAACGACAGATACGGTTTCTATCAGTAACGGATGGTAAGCCACTCTTTTTAATAAGATTAGTGATAGAAGTGCGACCATAGGAATTATAATTAAATCTTACTGCTTTCTTTTGAATCCTTTCTAATTTGTTAATGTTAATCTTGGTATATGGGTCCCAGATCATTACGGCATATTCTAATTTTGGCCGCACAATAGTGTTATACGCAAGGAAACGTGTTTCAGGAGTAGCGAACCGTAGTGCACGCCTCAAGAAGAATATTTTGCGCAGAGCATTTGCCGAGATGGTATCAATATGTTTGTTCCAGGAAAGATTATTGGAAATCCATAGGCCGAGATATTTGTAGCATGTTACCTCTGAGAGTGCACTATCGGAAGTACCATACTGGTAGAGAAGAGGATTCCTTTTAAGCGTTATTCTCATATATACTGTTTTATCAAAATTTATCACCATTTGCCACCTATCACACCAGCGCATTACCTTCCGAAAGTCATTATTTAGCCTGATTTGATCTTCACTTGAGTTAATTCGTTCATAGAGGACACAATCATCGGCATATAACTTAACATTAACAGAGAGATCTTGGACGATATCATTAATATAAATAATAAACAAAAGCGGTCCAAGCACAGATCCTTGAGGAACTCCCGATTCAAATAGAATGCAATGTGAGAGGGCACCATTTAGTGTAACAAACTGGCGCCTGTTTGTCAGGTAAGCCTTAATTCGACGACTTGTAAAATCGATACTCGTGAATCTTGCTAGTTTCGATCTAAAACGTTGTATCCCGTTGTTTAGAGCCGGCCTACAAGTTTTCGCGCAGTTCTGAGCGAAAAAGTTTACACCTTTCTCTCGTGTACTCTTCGACTGCTTGTAAAATCGATACTCGTGAATCTTGCTAGTTTCGATCTAAAACGATGTATCCCGTCGTTTAGAGCCGGAATACAAATTTTCGCGCAGTTCTGAGAGAAATAGTTTACACCTTTCTCTCGTCTACTCTTCGACTGCTTGTAAAATCGATGCTCGTGAATCTTGCTAGTTTCAATCTAAAACGATGTATCCCGTTGTTTAGAGCCGGAATACAAGTTTTCGCGCAGTTCTGAGAGAAAACGTTTACACCTTTCTCTCGTCTACTCTTCGACTGCTTGTAAAATAGATACTCGTGAATCTTGCTAGTTTCGATCTAAAACATGTATCTCGTTGTTTTGAGCCGGAATACAAGTTTTCGCGCTGTTCTGAGAGGAAAAATTTACACCTTTCTTTTGTCTACTCTTCGACGACTTGTAAAATTGATGCTCGTGAATTTTGCTAGTTTCGATCTAAAACGTTGTTTCGCGTTGTTTAGAGCCGGCATACAAGTTTTCGCGCAGTTCTGAGCGAAAAAGTTTACGCCTTTCTCTCGTCTACTCTTCGACTGCTTGTAAAATCGATACTCGTGAATCTTGCTTGTTTCGATCTAAAACGATGTATCCCGTTGTTTAGAGCCGGAATACAAATTTTCGCGCAGTTCTGAGAGAAATAGTATACACCTTTCTCTCGTCTACTCTTCGACTGCTTGTAAAATCGATACTCGTGAATCTTGCTAGTTTCGATCTAAAACGTTGTATCCCGTTGTTTAGAGCCGGAATACAAGTTTTCGCGCAGTTCTGAGCGAAAAAGTTTACACCTTTCTTTCGTCTACTCTTCGACTGCTTGTAAAATCGATACTCGTGAATCTTGCTAGTTTTGATCTAAAACGATGTATCCCGTTGTTTTGAGCCGGAATACAAGTTTTCGCGCAGTTCTGAAAGAAACAATTTACACCTTTCTTTCGTCTACTCTTCGACCGCTTGTAAAATTGATGCTCGTGAATTTTGCTAGTTTCGATGTAAAACGCGGTATCCCCTTGTTTAGAGCCGTAATACAAGTTTTCGCGCAGTTCTGAGAGAAAACGTTTACACCTTTCTATCGTCTACTCTACGACGACTTGTAAAATCGATGCTCGTGAATCTGGCTTGTTTCGATCTAAAACGATGTATCCGTTGTTTAAAGCTGGAATACAAGTTTTCGCGCAGTTCTGAGAGAAAACGTTCACACCTTTCTTTCGTCTACTCTTCGACGACTTGTAAAATCGATACTCGTGAATCTTGCTAGTTTCGATCTAAAACGTTGTATCCCGTTGTTTAGAGCCGGCCTACAAGTTTTCGCGCAGTTCTGAGCGAAAAAGTTTACACCTTTCTCTCGTGTACTCTTCGACTGCTTGTAAAATCGATACTCGTGAATCTTGCTAGTTTCGATCTAAAACGATGTATCCCGTCGTTTAGAGCCGGAATACAAATTTTCGCGCAGTTCTGAGAGAAATAGTTTACACCTTTCTCTCGTCTACTCTTCGACTGCTTGTAAAATCGATACTCGTGAATCTTGCTAGTTTCAATCTAAAACGATGTATCCCGTTGTTTAGAGCCGGAATACAAGTTTTCGCGCAGTTCTGAGAGAAAACGTTTACACCTTTCTCTCGTCTACTCTTCGACTGCTTGTAAAATAGATACTCGTGAATCTTGCTAGTTTCGATCTAAAACATGTATCCCGTTGTTTTGAGCCGGAATACAAGTTTTCGCGCTGTTCTGAGAGGAAAAATTTACACCTTTCTTTTGTCTACTCTTCGACGACTTGTAAAATTGATGCTCGTGAATTTTGCTAGTTTCGATCTAAAACGTTGTATCGCGTTGTTTAGAGCCGGCATACAAGTTTTCGCGCAGTTCTGAGCGAAAAAGTTTACGCCTTTCTCTCGTCTACTCTTCGACTGCTTGTAAAATCGATACTCGTGAATCTTGCTTGTTTCGATCTAAAACGATGTATCCCGTTGTTTAGAGCCGGAATACAAATTTTCGCGCAGTTCTGAGAGAAAAAGTATACACCTTTCTCTCGTCTACTCTTCGACTGCTTGTAAAATCGATACTCGTGAATCTTGCTAGTTTCGATCTAAAACGTTGTATCCCGTTGTTTAGAGCCGGAATACAAGTTTTCGCGCAGTTCTGAGCGAAAAAGTTTACACCTTTCTTTCGTCTACTCTTCGACTGCTTGTAAAATCGATACTCGTGAATCTTGCTAGTTTCGATCTAAAACGATGTATCCCGTTGTTTTGAGCCGGAATACAAGTTTTCGCGCAGTTCTGAAAGAAACAATTTACACCTTTCTTTCGTCTACTCTTCGACCGCTTGTAAAATTGATGCTCGTGAATTTTGCTAGTTTCGATGTAAAACGCGGTATCCCCTTGTTTAGAGCCGGAATACAAGTTTTCGCGCAGTTCTGAGAGAAAACGTTTACACCTTTCTATCGTCTACTCTACGACGACTTGTACAATCGATGCTCGTGAATCTGGCTTGTTTCGATCTAAAACGATGTATCCGTTGTTTAAAGCCGGAATACAGGTTTTCGCGCAGTTCTGAGAGGAAACGTTCACACCTTTCTTTCGTCTACTCTTCGACGACTTGTAAAATCGATACTCGTGAATCTTGCTAGTTTCGATCTAAAACGTTGTATCCCGTTGTTTAGAGCCGTCATACAAGTTTTCGCGCAGTTCTGAGCGAAAAAGTTTACACCTTTCTCTCGTCTACTCTTCGACTGCTTGTAAAATTGATACTCGTGAATCTTGCTAGTTTCGATCTAAAACGATGTATCCCGTTGTTTAGAGCCGGAATACAAATTTTCGCGCAGTTCTGAGAGAAATAGTTTACACCTTTCTCTCGTCTACTCTTCGACTGCTTGTAAAATCGATACTCGTGAATCTTGCTAGTTTCGATCTAAAACGTTGTATCCCGTTGTTTAGAGCCGGAATACAAGTTTTCGCGCAGTTCTGAGAGGAAACGTTCACACCTTTCTTTCGTCTACTCTTCGACGACTTGTAAAATCGATGCTCGTGAATCTTGCTAGTTTCGATCTAAAACGTTGTATCCCGTTGTTTAGAGCCGGCATACAAGTTTTCGCGCAGTTCTGAGCGAAAAAGTTTACACCTTTCTCTCGTCTACTCTTCGACTGCTTGTAAAATTGATACTCGTGAATCTTGCTAGTTTCGATCTAAAACGATGTATCCCGTTGTTTAGAGCCGGAATACAAATTTTCGCGCAGTTCTGAGAGAAATAGTTTACACCTTTCTCTCGTCTACTCTTCGACTGCTTGTAAAATCGATACTCGTGAATCTTGCTAGTTTCGATCTAAAACGATGTAATCCGTTGTTTTGAGCCGGAATACAAGTTTTCGCGCAGTTCTAAAAGAAACAATTTACACCTTTCTTTCGTCTACTCTTCGACCGCTTGTGAAATTGATGCTCGTGAATCTTGCTAGTTTCGATCTAAAACGTTGTATCCCGTTGTTTAGAGCCGGCCTACAAGTTTTCGCGCAGTTCTGAGCGAAAAAGTTTACACCTTTCTCTCGTGTACTCTTCGACTGCTTGTAAAATCGATACTCGTGAATCTTGCTAGTTTCGATTTAAAACGATGTATCCCGTCGTTTAGAGCCGGAATACAAATTTTCGCGCAGTTCTGAGAGAAATAGTTTACACCTTTCTCTCGTCTACTCTTCGACTGCTTGTAAAATCGATGCTCGTGAATCTTGCTAGTTTCAATCTAAAACGATGTATCCCGTTGTTTAGAGCCGGAATACAAGTTTTCGCGCAGTTCTGAGTGAAAATGTTTACACCTTTCTCTCGTCTACTCTTCGACTGCTTGTAAAATAGATACTCGTGAATCTTGCTAGTTTCGATCTAAAACATGTATCCCGTTGTTTTGAGCCGGAATACAAGTTTTCGCGCTGTTCTGAGAGGAAAAATTTACACCTTTCTTTTGTCTACTCTTCGACGACTTGTAAAATTGATGCTCGTGAATTTTGCTAGTTTCGATCTAAAACGTTGTATCGCGTTGTTTAGAGCCGGCATACAAGTTTTCGCGCAGTTCTGAGCGAAAAAGTTTACGCCTTTCTCTCGTCTACTCTTCGACTGCTTGTAAAATCGATACTCGTGAATCTTGCTTGTTTCGATCTAAAACGATGTATCCCGTTGTTTAGAGCCGGAATACAAATTTTCGCGCAGTTCTGAGAGGAATAGTATACACCTTTCTCTCGTCTACTCTTCGACTGCTTGTAAAATCGATACTCGTGAATCTTGCTAGTTTCGATCTAAAACGTTGTATCCCGTTGTTTAGAGCCGGAATACAAGTTTTCGCGCAGTTCTGAGCGAAAAAGTTTACACCTTTCTTTCGTCTACTCTTCGACTGCTTGTAAAATCGATACTCGTGAATCTTGCTAGTTTTGATCTAAAACGATGTATCCCGTTGTTTTGAGCCGGAATACAAGTTTTCGCGCAGTTCTGAAAGAAACAATTTACACCTTTCTTTCGTCTACTCTTCGACCGCTCGTAAAATTGATGCTCGTGAATTTTGCTAGTTTCGATGTAAAACGCGGTATCCCCTTGTTTAGAGCCGTAATACAAGTTTTCGCGCAGTTCTGAGAGAAAACGTTTACACCTTTCTATCGTCTACTCTACGACGACTTGTAAAATCGATGCTCGTGAATCTGGCTTGTTTCGATCTAAAACGATCTATCCGTTGTTTAAAGCTGGAATACAAGTTTTCGCGCAGTTCTGAGAGAAAACGTTCACACCTTTCTTTCGTCTACTCTTCGACGACTTGTAAAATCGATACTCGTGAATCTTGCTAGTTTCGATCTAAAACGTTGTATCCCGTTGTTTAGAGCCGGCCTACAAGTTTTCGCGCAGTTCTGAGCGAAAAAGTTTACACCTTTCTCTCGTGTACTCTTCGACTGCTTGTAAAATCGATACTCGTGAATCTTGCTAGTTTCGATCTAAAACGATGTATCCCGTCGTTTAGAGCCGGAATACAAATTTTCGCGCAGTTCTGAGAGAAATAGTTTACACCTTTCTCTCGTCTACTCTTCGACTGCTTGTAAAATCGATGCTCGTGAATCTTGCTAGTTTCAATCTAAAACGATGTATCCCGTTGTTTAGAGCCGGAATACAAGTTTTCGCGCAGTTCTGAGAGAAAACGTTTACACCTTTCTCTCGTCTACTCTTCGACTGCTTGTAAAATAGATACTCGTGAATCTTGCTAGTTTCGATCTAAAACATGTATCCCGTTGTTTTGAGCCGGAATACAAGTTTTCGCGCTGTTCTGAGAGGAAAAATTTACACCTTTCTTTTGTCTACTCTTCGACGACTTGTAAAATTGATGCTCGTGAATTTTGCTAGTTTCGATCTAAAACGTTGTATCGCGTTGTTTAGAGCCGGAATACAAGTTTTCGCGCAGTTCTGAGCGAAAAAGTTTACACCTTTCTTTCGTCTACTCTTCGACTGCTTGTAAAATCGATACTCGTGAATCTTGCTAGTTTCGATCTAAAACGATGTATCCCGTTGTTTTGAGCCGGAATACAAGTTTTCGCGCAGTTCTGAAAGAAACAATTTACACCTTTCTTTCGTCTACTCTTCGACCGCTTGTAAAATTGATGCTCGTGAATTTTGCTAGTTTCGATGTAAAACGCGGTATCCCCTTGTTTAGAGCCGGAATACAAGTTTTCGCGCAGTTCTGAGAGAAAACGTTTACACCTTTCTATCGTCTACTCTACGACGACTTGTACAATCGATGCTCGTGAATCTGGCTTGTTTCGATCTAAAACGATGTATCCGTTGTTTAAAGCCGGAATACAGGTTTTCGCGCAGTTCTGAGAGGAAACGTTCACACCTTTCTTTCGTCTACTCTTCGACGACTTGTAAAATCGATACTCGTGAATCTTGCTAGTTTCGATCTAAAACGTTGTATCCCGTTGTTTAGAGCCGGCATACAAGTTTTCGCGCAGTTCTGAGCGAAAAAGTTTACACCTTTCTCTCGTCTACTCTTCGACTGCTTGTAAAATTGATACTCGTGAATCTTGCTAGTTTCGATCTAAAACGATGTATCCCGTTGTTTAGAGCCGGAATACAAATTTTCGCGCAGTTCTGAGAGAAATAGTTTACACCTTTCTCTCGTCTACTCTTCGACTGCTTGTAAAATCGATACTCGTGAATCTTGCTAGTTTCGATCTAAAACGTTGTATCCCGTTGTTTAGAGCCGGAATACAAGTTTTCGCGCAGTTCTGAGCGAAAAAGTTTACACCTTTCTTTCGTCTACTCTTCGACTGCTTGTAAAATCGATACTCGTGAATCTTGCTAGTTTCGATCTAAAACGATGTAATCCGTTGTTTTGAGCCGGAATACAAGTTTTCGCGCAGTTCTAAAAGAAACAATTTACACCTTTCTTTCGTCTACTCTTCGACCGCTTGTAAAATTGATGCTCGTGAATTTTGCTAGTTTCGATCTAAAACGATGTATCCCCTTGTTTAGAGCCGGAATACAAGTTTTCGCGCAGTTCTGAGAGAAAACGTTTACACCTTTCTCTCGTCTACTCTACGACGACTTGTAAAATCGATGCTCGTGAATCTGGCTAGTTTCGATCTAAAACGATGTATCCGTTGTTTAAAGCCGGAATACAAGTTTTCGCGCAGTTCTGAGAGAAAAAGTAACACCTTTCTTTCGTCTACTCTTCGACGACTTGTAAAATCGATACTCGTGAATCTTGCTAGTTTGGATCTAAAACGTTGTATCCCGTTGTTTAGAGCCGGCATACAAGTTTTCGCGCAGTTCTGAGCGAAAAAGTTTACACCTTTCTCTCGTCTACTCTTCGACTGCTTGTAAAATCGATACTCGTGAATCTTGCTAGTTTCGATCTAAAACGATGTATCCCGTTGTTTAGAGCCGGAATACAAGTTTTCGCGCAGTTCTGAGAGAAAACGTGTACACCTTTCTATCGTCTACTCTACGACGACTTGTAAAATCGATGCTCGTGAATCTGGCTTGTTTCGATCTAAAACGATGTATCCGTTGTTTAAAGCTGGAATACAAGTTTTCGCGCAGTTCTGAGAGAAAACGTTCACACCTTTCTTTCGTCTACTCTTTATTTATTTTATTTTATTTTATTTATAAATACTGCGGTCTTGAACAACAAGACCATCGCAGGTGGGTACATAATTTGTGTAACACCAAAGGACACAAAAAAAAGGAAATACAGCAGACAAGGCGTCACAGCAACGAAATTAGTACATCACACTGTACTGTATCGTTTCACAACCTCAGAATATATATACTGCAGTCATAGAGCCAAGCATATAATTAAGTAAATCTCAACAAATTACTCATCAACCGAACATTCAAAATTTCGTCACTTGTTGCAGCAGCGCCTCAAAATGGGACAAATTATTCTCTTCGACTATATGACCAGCAAGGTTGTTCCATTCGGTAATAGATCTTGGAAAATAGGAATATTTGTAGCAGTTCGTTCTTGTGGATAAAGGTTTTACGGAAAGAGAATGTCTCAGGCGTGTTGCATAACCACTAGAGTAACTAACAATTTTCGAGATGTCAATGTTGTATTGCCCATGAATTAACTGGAAAAAGAATTTCAAACGACAGATACGGTTTCTATCAGTAACGGATGGTAAGCCACTCTTTTTAATAAGATTAGTGATAGAAGTGCGACCATAGGAATTATAATTAAATCTTACTGCTTTCTTTTGAATCCTTTCTAATTTGTTAATGTTAATCTTGGTATATGGGTCCCAGATCATTACGGCATATTCTAATTTTGGCCGCACAATAGTGTTATACGCAAGGAAACGTGTTTCAGGAGTAGCGAACCGTAGTGCACGCCTCAAGAAGAATATTTTGCGCAGAGCATTTGCCGAGATGGTATCAATATGTTTGTTCCAGGAAAGATTATTGGAAATCCATAGGCCGAGATATTTGTAGCATGTTACCTCTGAGAGTGCACTATCGGAAGTACCATACTGGTAGAGAAGAGGATTCCTTTTAAGCGTTATTCTCATATATACTGTTTTATCAAAATTTATCACCATTTGCCACCTATCACACCAGCGCATTACCTTCCGAAAGTCATTATTTAGCCTGATTTGATCTTCACTTGAGTTAATTCGTTCATAGAGGACACAATCATCGGCATATAACTTAACATTAACAGAGAGATCTTGGACGATATCATTAATATAAATAATAAACAAAAGCGGTCCAAGCACAGATCCTTGAGGAACTCCCGATTCAATTAGAATGCAATGTGAGAGGGCACCATTTAGTGTAACAAACTGGCGCCTGTTTGTCAGGTAAGCCTTAATTCGACGACTTGTAATATCGATACTCGTGAATCTTGCTAGTTTCGATCTAAAACGTTGTATCCCGTTGTTTAGAGCCGGCCTACAAGTTTTCGCGCAGTTCTGAGCGAAAAAGTTTACACCTTTCTCTCGTGTACTCTTCGACTGCTTGTAAAATCGATACTCGTGAATCTTGCTAGTTTCGATCTAAAACGATGTATCCCGTCGTTTAGAGCCGGAATACAAATTTTCGCGCAGTTCTGAGAGAAATAGTTTACACCTTTCTCTCGTCTACTCTTCGACTGCTTGTAAAATCGATGCTCGTGAATTTTGCTAGTTTCGATCTAAAACGTTGTATCGCGTTGTTTAGAGCCGGCATACAAGTTTTCGCGCAGTTCTGAGCGAAAAAGTTTACGCCTTTCTCTCGTCTACTCTTCGACTGCTTGTAAAATCGATACTCGTGAATCTTGCTTGTTTCGATCTAAAACGATGTATCCCGTTGTTTAGAGCCGGAATACAAATTTTCGCGCAGTTCTGAGAGAAATAGTATACACCTTTCTCTCGTCTACTCTTCGACTGCTTGTAAAATCGATACTCGTGAATCTTGCTAGTTTCGATCTAAAACGTTGTATCCCGTTGTTTAGAGCCGGAATACAAGTTTTCGCGCAGTTCTGAGCGAAAAAGTTTACACCTTTCTTTCGTCTACTCTTCGACTGCTTGTAAAATCGATACTCGTGAATCTTGCTAGTTTCGATCTAAAACGATGTATCCCGTTGTTTTGAGCCGGAATACAAGTTTTCGCGCAGTTCTGAAAGAAACAATTTACACCTTTCTTTCGTCTACTCTTCGACCGCTTGTAAAATTGATGCTCGTGAATTTTGCTAGTTTCGATGTAAAACGCGGTATCCCCTTGGTTAGAGCCGGAATACAAGTTTTCGCGCAGTTCTGAGAGAAAACGTTTACACCTTTCTATCGTCTACTCTACGACGACTTCTAAAATCGATGCTCGTGAATCTGGCTTGTTTCGATCTAAAACGATGTATCCGTTGTTTAAAGCTGGAATACAAGTTTTCGCGCAGTTCTGAGAGAAAACGTTTACACCTTTCTCTCGTCTACTCTACGACGACTTGTAAAATCGATGCTCGTGAATCTGGCTAGTTTCGATCTAAAACGATGTATCCGTTGTTTAAAGCCGGAATACAAGTTTTCGCGCAGTTCTGAGAGAAAAAGTAACACCTTTCTTTCGTCTACTCTTCGACGACTTGTAAAATCGATACTCGTGAATCTTGCTAGTTTGGATCTAAAACGTTGTATCCCGTTGTTTAGAGCCGGAATACAAGTTTTCGCGCTGTTCTGAGAGGAAAAATTTACACCTTTCTTTTGTCTACTCTTCGACGACTTGTAAAATTGATGCTCGTGAATTTTGCTAGTTTCGATCTAAAACGTTGTATCGCGTTGTTTAGAGCCGGCATACAAGTTTTCGCGCAGTTCTGAGCGAAAAAGTTTACGCCTTTCTCTCGTCTACTCTTCGACTGCTTGTAAAATCGATACTCGTGAATCTTGCTTGTTTCGATCTAAAACGATGTATCCCGTTGTTTAGAGCCGGAATACAAATTTTCGCGCAGTTCTGAGAGAAATAGTATACACCTTTCTCTCGTATACTCTTCGACTGCTTGTAAAATCGATACTCGTGAATCTTGCTAGTTTCGATCTAAAACGTTGTATCCCGTTGTTTAGAGCCGGAATACAAGTTTTCGCGCAGTTCTGAGCGAAAAAGTTTACACCTTTCTTTCGTCTACTCTTCGACTGCTTGTAAAATCGATACTCGTGAATCTTGCTAGTTTCGATCTAAAACGATGTATCCCGTTGTTTTGAGCCGGAATACAAGTTTTCGCGCAGTTCTGAAAGAAACAATTTACACCTTTCTTTCGTCTACTCTTCGACCGCTTGTAAAATTGATGCTCGTGAATTTTGCTAGTTTCGATGTAAAACGCGGTATCCCCTTGTTTAGAGCCAGAATACAAGTTTTCGCGCAGTTCTGAAAGAAAACGTTTACACCTTTCTATCGTCTACTCTACGACGACTTGTACAATCGATGCTCGTGAATCTGGCTTGTTTCGATCTAAAACGATGTATCCGTTGTTTAAAGCCGGAATACAGGTTTTCGCGCAGTTCTGAGAGGAAACGTTCACACCTTTCTTTCGTCTACTCTTCGACGACTTGTAAAATCGATACTCGTGAATCTTGCTAGTTTCGATCTAAAACGTTGTATCCCGTTGTTTAGAGCCGGCATACAAGTTTTCGCGCAGTTCTGAGCGAAAAAGTTTACACCTTTCTCTCGTCTACTCTTCGACTGCTTGTAAAATCGATACTCGTGAATCTTGCTAGTTTCGATCTAAAACGATGTATCCCGTTGTTTAGAGCCGGAATACAAATTTTCGCGCAGTTCTGAGAGAAATAGTTTACACCTTTCTCTCGTCTACTCTTCGACTGCTTGTAAAATCGATACTCGTGAATCTTGCTAGTTTCGATCTAAAACGTTGTATCCCGTTGTTTAGAGCCGGAATACAAGTTTTCGCGCAGTTCTAAAAGAAACAATTTACACCTTTCTTTCGTCTACTCTTCGACCGCTTGTAAAATTGATGCTCGTGAATTTTGCTAGTTTCGATGTAAAACGATGTATCCCCTTGTTTAGAGCTGGAATACAAGTTTTCGCGCAGTTCTGAGAGAAAACGTTTACACCTTTCTCTCGTCTACTCTTCGACTGCTTGTAAAATAGATACTCGTGAATCTTGCTAGTTTCGATCTAAAACATGTATCCCGTTGTTTTGAGCCGGAATACAAGTTTTCGCGCTGTTCTGAGAGGAAAAATTTACACCTTTCTTTCGTCTACTCTTCGACGACTTGTAAAATTGATGCTCGTGAATTTTGCTAGTTTCGATCTAAAATGTTGTATCCCGTTTTTTAGAGCCGGCATACAAGTTTTCGCGCAGTTCTGAGCGAAAAAGTTTACACCTTTCTCTCGTCTACTCTTCGACTGCTTGTAAAATCGATACTCGTGAATCTTGCTAGTTTCGATCTAAAACGATGTATCCCGTTGTTTAGAGCCGGAATACAAATTTTCGCGCAGTTCTGAGAGAAATAGTATACACCTTTCTCTCGTCTACTCTTCGACTGCTTGTAAAATCGATACTCGTGAATCTTGCTAGTTTCGATCTAAAACGTTGTATCCCGTTCTTTAGAGCCGGAATACAAGTTTTCGCGCAGTTCTGAGCGAAAAAGTTCACACCTTTCTTTCGTCTACTCTTCGACTGCTTGTAAAATCGATGCTCGTGAATCTTGCTAGTTTCGATCTAAAACGATGTATCCTGTTGTTTAGAGCCGGAATACAAGTTTTCGTGCAGTTCTGAGAGAAAACGTTTACACCTTTCTATCGTCTACTCTACGACGACTTGTAAAATCGATGCTCGTGAATCTGGATAGTTTCGATCTAAAACGATGTATCCGTTGTTTAAAGCCGGAATACAAGTTTTCGCGCAGTTCTGAGAGAAAAAGTAACACCTTTCTTTCGTCTACTCTTCGACGACTTGTAAAATAGATACTCGTGAATCTTGCTAGTTTGGATCTAAAACGTTGTATCCCGTTGTTTAGAGCCGGCATACAAGTTTTCGCGCAGTTCTGAGCGAAAAAGTTTACACCTTTCTCTCGTCTACTCTTCGACTGCTTGTAAAATCGATACTCGTGAATCTTGCTAGTTTCGATCTAAAACGATGTATCCCGTTGTTTAGAGCCGGAATACAAGTTTTCGCGCAGTTCTGAGAGAAAACGTTTACACCTTTCTATCGTCTACTCTACGACGACTTGTAAAATCGATGCTCGTGAATCTGGCTTGTTTCGATCTAAAACGATGTATCCGTTGTTTAAAGCTTGAATACAAGTTTTCGCGCAGTTCTGAGAGAAAAGGTTTACACCTTTCTATCGTCTACTCTTCGACGACTTGTAAAATCGATGCTCGTGAATCTTGCTAGTTTCGATCTAAAACGATGTATCCCGTTCTTTAGAGCCGGAATACAAGTTTTCGCGCAGTTCTCAAAGAAAAAATTTACACCTTTCTTTCGTCTTCTCTTCGACGACATGTAAAATTGATGCTCGTGAATTTTGCTAGTTTCGATCTAAAACGATGTATCCCCTTGTTTAGAGCCGGAATACAAGTTTTCGCGCAGTTCTGAGAGAAAACGTTTACACCTTTCTATCGTCTACTCTACGACGACTTGTAAAATCGATGCTCGTGAATCTGGCTAGTTTCGATCTAAAACGATGTATCCGTTGTTTAAAGCCGGAATACAAGTTTTCGCGCAGTTTTGAGAGAAAAAGTAACACCTTTCTTTCGTCTACTCTTCGACGACTTGTAAAATCGATACTCGTGAATCTTGCTAGTTTGGATCTAAAACGTTGTATCCCGTTGTTTAGAGCCGGCATACAAGTTTTCGCGCAGTTCTGAGCGAAAAAGTTTACACCTTTCTCTCGTCTACTCTTCGACTGCTTGTAAAATCGATACTCGTGAATCTTGCTAGTTTCGATCTAAAACGATGTATCCCGTTGTTTAGAGCCGGAATACAAGTTTTCGCGCAGTTCTGAGAGAAAACGTTTACACCTTTCTATCGTCTACTCTACGACGACTTGTAAAATCGATGCTCGTGAATCTGGCTTGTTTCGATCTAAAACGATGTATCCGTTGTTTAAAGCTGGAATACAAGTTTTCGCGCAGTTCTGAGAGAAAACGTTCACACCTTTCTTTCGTCTACTCTTTATTTATTTTATTTTATTTTATTTATAAATACTGCGGTCTTGAACAACAAGACCATCGCAGGTGGGTACATAATTTGTGTAACACCAAAGGACACAAAAAAAAGGAAATACAGCAGACAAGGCGTCACAGCAACGAAATTATTACATCACACTGTACTGTATCGTTTCACAACCTCAGAATATATATACTGCAGTCATAGAGCCAAGCATATAATTAAGTAAATCTCAACAAATTACTCATCAACCGAACATTCAAAATTTCGTCACTTGTTGCAGCAGCGCCTCAAAATCGGACAAATTATTCTCTTCGACTATATGACCAGCAAGGTTGTTCCATTCGGTAATAGATCTTGGAAAATAGGAATATTTGTAGCAGTTCGTTCTTGTGGATAAAGGTTTTATGGAAAGAGAATGTCTCAGGCGTGTTGCATAACCACTAGAGTAACTAACAATTTTCGAGATGTCAATGTTGTATTGCCCATGAATTAACTGGAAAAAGAATTTCAAACGACAGATACGGTTTCTATCAGTAACGGATGGTAAGCCACTCTTTTTAATAAGATTAGTGATAGAAGTGCGACCATAGGAATTATAAATAAATCTTACTGCTTTCTTTTGAATCCTTTCTAATTTGTTAATGTTAATCTTGGTATATGGGTCCCAGATCATTACGGCATATTCTAATTTTGGCCGCACAATAGTGTTATACGCAAGGAAACGTGTTTCAGGAGTAGCGAACCGTAGTGCACGCCTCAAGAAGAATATTTTGCGCAGAGCATTTGCCGAGATGGTATCAATATGTTTGTTCCAGGAAAGATTATTGGAAATCCATAGGCCGAGATATTTGTAGCATGTTACCTCTGAGAGTGCACTATCGGAAGTACCATACTGGTAGAGAAGAGGATTCCTTTTAAGCGTTATTCTCATATATACTGTTTTATCAAAATTTATCACCATTTGCCACCTATCACACCAGCGCATTACCTTCCGAAAGTCATTATTTAGCCTGATTTGATCTTCACTTGAGTTAATTCGTTCATAGAGGACACAATCATCGGCATATAACTTAACATTAACAGAGAGATCTTGGACGATATCATTAATATAAATAATAAACAAAAGCGGTCCAAGCACAGATCCTTGAGGAACTCCCGATTCAATTAGAATGCAATGTGAGAGGGCACCATTTAGTGTAACAAACTGGCGCCTGTTTGTCAGGTAAGCCTTAATTCGACGACTTGTAAAATCGATACTCGTGAATCTTGCTAGTTTCGATCTAAAACGTTGTATCCCGTTGTTTAGAGCCGGCCTACAAGTTTTCGCGCAGTTCTGAGCGAAAAAGTTTACACCTTTCTCTCGTGTACTCTTCGACTGCTTGTGAAATCGATACTCGTGAATCTTGCTAGTTTCGATCTAAAACGATGTATCCCGTCGTTTAGAGCCGGAATACAAATTTTCGCGCAGTTCTGAGAGAAATAGTTTACACCTTTCTCTCGTCTACTCTTCGACTGCTTGTAAAATCGATGCTCGTGAATCTTGCTAGTTTCAATCTAAAACGATGTATCCCGTTGTTTAGAGCCGGAATACAAGTTTTCGCGCAGTTCTGAGAGAAAACGTTTACACCTTTCTCTCGTCTACTCTTCGACTGCTTGTAAAATAGATACTCGTGAATCTTGCTAGTTTCGATCTAAAACTTGTATCCCGTTGTTTTGAGCCGGAATACAAGTTTTCGCGCTGTTCTGAGAGGAAAAATTTACACCTTTCTTTTGTCTACTCTTCGACGACTTGTAAAATCGATGCTCGTGAATCTTGCTAGTTTCGATCTAAAACGATGTATCCCGTTCTTTAGAGCCGCAATACAAGTTTTCGCGCAGTTCTGAAAGAAAAAGTTCACACCTTTCTATCGTCTACTCTTCGACGACTTTTAAAATCGATACTCGTGAATCCTGCTTGCTTCGATCTAAAACGTTTTATCCCGTTGTTTAGAGCCGGAATACAAGTTTTCGCGCAGTTCTGAGAGAAAATGTTTACACCTTTCTCTCGTATACTCTTCGACTGCTTGTAAAATCGATACTCGTGAATATTGCTAGTTTCGATCTGAAACGATGTATCCCGTTGTTTAGAGCCGGAATACAAGTTTTCGCGCAGTACTGAGAGGAAAAGTTTACACCTTTCTATCGTCTACTCTTCGACGACTTGTAATATCGATACTCGTGAATCTTGCTAGTTACGATCTAAAACGATGTATCCCGTTGTTTAGAGCCGGAATACAAATTTTCGCGCAGTTCTGAGAGAAATAGTTTACACCATTCTCTCGTCTACTCTTCGACTGCTTGTAAAATTGATGCTCGTGAATTTTGCTAGTTTCGATCTAAAACGATGTATCCCCTTGTTTAGAGCCGGAATACAAGTTTTCGCGCAGTTCTGAGAGAAAACGTTTACACCTTTCTATCGTCTACTCTACGACGACTTGTAAAATCGACGCTCGTGAATCTGGCTAGTTTCGATCTAAAACGATGTATCCGTTGTTTAAAGCCGGAATACAAGTTTTCGCGCAGTTCTGAGAGAAAACGTTCACACCTTTCTTTCGTCTACTCTTCGAAGACTTGTAAAATCGATACTCGTGAATCTTGCTAGTTTCGATCTAAAATATTGTATCCCGTTGTTTAGAGCCGGCATACAAGTTTTCGCGCAGTTCTGAGCGAAAAAGTTTACACCTTTCTATCGTCCACACTTCGACGACTTGTAAAATCGATGCTCGTGAATTTTGCTAGTTTCGATCTAACACGATGTATCCCGTTGTTTTGAGCAGGAATAGAAGTTTTCGCGCAGTTCTGAGAGAAAAAGTTTATACCTTTCACTCGTCTACTCTTCGACGACTTGTAAAATAGATGCTCGTGAATCTTGCTAATTTCGATCTAAAACGACGTATCACGTTGTTTAGAGCCGGAATACAAGTTTTCGTGCAGTTCTGAGAGAAAAAGTTTACACCTTTCTGTCGTCTACTCTTCGACTGCTTGTAAAATCGATACTCATGAATCTTGCTAGTTTCGATCTAAAACGATGTATCCCGTTGTTTAGAGCCGGAATACAAGTTTTCGCGCAGTTCTGAGCGAAAAAGTTTACACCTTTCCCTCGTCTACTCTTCGACTGCTTGTAAAATAGATACTCGTGAATCTTGCTAGTTTCGATCTAAAACATGTATCCCGTTGTTTTGAGCCGGAATACAAGTTTTCGCGCTGTTCTGAGAGGAAAAATTTACACCTTTCTTTCGTCTACTCTTCGACGACTTGTAAAATTGATGTTCGTGAATCTTGCTAGTTTCGATCTAAAACGTTGTATCCCGTTGTTTATAGCCGGAATACAAGTTTTCGCGCAGTTCTGAGCGAAAAAGTTTACACCTTTCTTTCGTCTACTCTTCGACTGCTTGTAAAATTGATACTCGTGAATCTTGCTAGTTTCGATCTAAAACGATGTATCCCGTTGTTTTCAGCCGGAATACAAGTTTTCGCGCAGTTCTGAAAGAAACAATTTACACCTTTCTTTCGTCTACTCTTCGACCGCTTGTAAAATTGATGCTCGTGAATTTTGCTAGTTTCGATGTAAAACGCGGTATCCCCTTGTTTAGAGCCGGAATACAAGTTTTCGCGCAGTTCTGAGAGAAAACGTTTACACCTTTCTATCGTCTACTCTACGACGACTTGTACAATCGATGCTCGTGAATCTGGCTTGTTTCGATCTAAAACGATGTATCCGTTGTTTAAAGCCGGAATACAGGTTTTCGCGCAGTTCTGAGAGGAAACGTTCACACCTTTCTTTCGTCTACTCTTCGACGACTTGTAAAATCGATACTCGTGAATCTTGCTAGTTTCGATCTAAAACGTTGTATCCCGTTGTTTAGAGCCGGCATACAAGTTTTCGCGCAGTTCTGAGCGAAAAAGTTTACACCTTTCTCTCGTCTACTCTTCGACTGCTTGTAAAATAGATACTCGTGAACCTTGCTAGTTTCGATCTAAAACGATGTATCCCGTTGTTTAGAGCCGGAATACAAATTTTCGCGCAGTTCTGAGAGAAATAGTTTACACCTTTCTCTCGTCTACTCTTCGACTGCTTGTAAAATCGATACTCGTGAATCTTGCTAGTTTCGATCTAAAACGTTGTATCCCGTTGTTTAGAGCCGGAATACAAGTTTTCGAGCAGTTCTGAGCGAAAACGTTTACACCTTTCTTTCGTCTACTCTTCGACTGCTTGTAAAATCGGTACTCGTGAATCTTGCTAAGTTCGGTCTAAAACGATGTATCCCGTTGTTTTGAGCCGGAATACAAGTTTTCGCGCAGTTCTAAAAGAAACAATTTACACCTTTCTTTCGTCTACTCTTCGACCGCTTGTAAAATTGATGCTCGTGAATTTTGCTAGTTTCGATGTAAAACGATGTATCCCCTTGTTTAGAGCTGGAATACAAGTTTTCGCGCAGTTCTGAGCGAAAAAGTTCACAACTTTCTTTCGTCTACTCTTCGACTGCTTGTAAAATCGATACTCGTGAATCTTGCTATTTTCTATTTAAAAACGATGTATCCCGTTGTTTTGAGCCGGAATACAAGTTTTCGCGCAGTTCTAAAAGAAACAATTTACACCTTTCTTTCGTCTACTCTTCGACCGCTTGTAAAATTGATGCTCGTGAATTTTGCTAGTTTCGATGTAAAACGATGTATCCCCTTGTTTACAGCCGGAATACAAGTTTTCGCGCAGTTCTGAGCGAAAAAGTTTACACCTTTCTCTCGTCTACTCTTCGACTGCTTGTAAAATCGATACTCGTGAATCTTGCTAGTTTCGATATAAAACGATGTATCCCGTTGTTTAGAGCCGGAATACAAATTTTCGCGCAGTTCTGAGAGAAATAGTTTACACCTTTCTCTTGTCTACTCTTCGACTGCTTGTAAAATCGATGCTCGTGAATCTTGCTATTTTCGATCTAAAACGATGTATCCCGTTGTTTAGAGCCGGAATACAAGTTTTCGCGCAGTTCTGAGAGAAAACGTTTACACCTTTCTCTCGTCTACTCTTCGACTGCTTGTAAAATAGATACTCGTGAATCTTGCTAGTTTCGATCTAAAACATGTATCCCGTTGTTTTGAGCCGGAATACAAGTTTTCGCGCTGTTCTGAGAGGAAAAATTTACACCTTTCTTTCGTCTACTCTTCGACGACTTGTAAAATTGATGCTCGTGAATTTTGCTAGTTTCGATCTAAAACGTTGTATCCCGTTGTTTAGAGCCGGCATACAAGTTTTCGCCCAGTTCTGAGCGAAAAAGTTTACACCTTTCTCTCGTCTACTCTTCGACTGCTTGTAAAATCGATACTCGTGAATCTTGCTAGTTTCGATCTAAAACGATGTATCCCGTTGTTTAGAGCCGGAATACAAATTTTCGCGCAGTTCTGAGAGAAATAGTATACACCTTTCTCTCGTCTACTCTTCGACTGCTTGTAAAATCGATACTCGTGAATCTTGCTTGTTTCGATCTAAAACGTTGTATCCCGTTCTTTAGAGCCGGAATACAAGTTTTCGCGCAGTTCTGAGCGAAAAAGTTCACACCTTTCTTTCGTCTACTCTTCGACTGCTTGTAAAATCGATACTCGTGAATCTTGCTATTTTCTATTTAAAACGATGTATCCCGTTGTTTTGAGCCGGAATACAAGTTTTCGCGCAGTTCTAAAAGAAACAATTTACACCTTTCTTTCGTCTACTCTTCGACCGCTTGTAAAATTGATGCTCGTGAATTTTGCTAGTTTCGATGTAAAACGATGTATCCCCTTGTTTACAGCCGGAATACAAGTTTTCGCGCAGTTCTGAGCGAAAAAGTTTACACCTTTCTCTCGTCTACTCTTCGACTGCTTGTAAAATCGATACTCGTGAATCTTGCTAGTTTCGATATAAAACGATGTATCCCGTTGTTTAGAGCCGGAATACAAATTTTCGCGCAGTTCTGAGAGAAATAGTTTACACCTTTCTCTTGTCTACTCTTCGACTGCTTGTAAAATCGATGCTCGTGAATCTTGCTAGTTTCGATCTAAAACGATGTATCCCGTTGTTTAGAGCCGGAATACAAGTTTTCGCGCAGTTCTGAGAGAAAACGTTTACACCTTTCTATCGTCTACTCTTCGACGACTTGTAAAATCGATGCTCGTGAATCTTGCTAGTTTCGATCTAAAACGATGTATCCCGTTCTTTAGAGCCGGAATACAAGTTTTCGCGCAGTTCTCAAAGAAAAAATTTACACCTTTCTTTCGTCTTCTCTTCGACGACTTGTAAAATTGATGCTCGTGAATTTGCTAGTTTCGATCTAAAACGATGTATCCCCTTGTTTAGAGCCGGAATACAAGTTTTCGCGCAGTTCTGAGAGAAACCGTTTACACCTTTCTATCGTCTACTCTACGACGACTTGTAAAATCGATGCTCGTGAATCTGGCTAGTTTCGATCTAAACGATGTATCCGTTGTTTAAAGCCGGAATACAAGTTTTCGCGCAGTTCTGAGAGAAAAAGTAACACCTTTCTTTCGTCTACTCTTCGACGACTTGTAAAATCGATACTCGTGAATCTTGCTAGTTTGGATCTAAAACGTTGTATCCCGTTGTTTAGAGCCGGCATACAAGTTTTCGCGCAGTTCTGAGCGAAAAAGTTTACACCTTTCTCTCGTCTACTCTTCGACTGCTTGTAAAATCGATACTCGTGAATCTTGCTAGTTTCGATCTAAAACGATGTATCCCGTTGTTTAGAGCCGGAATACAAGTTTTCGCGCAGTTCTGAGAGAAAACGTTTACACCTTTCTATCGTCTACTCTACGACGACTTGTAAAATCGATGCTCGTGAATCTGGCTTGTTTCGATCTAAAACGATGTATCCGTTGTTTAAAGCTGGAATACAAGTTTTCGCGCAGTTCTGAGAGAAAACGTTCACACCTTTCTTTCGTCTACTCTTCGACGACTTGTAAAATCGATACTCGTGAATCTTGCTAGTTTCGATCTGAAACGTTGTATCCCGTTGTTTAGAGCCGGCCTACAAGTTTTCGCGCAGTTCTGAGCGAAAAAGTTTACACCTTTCTCTCGTGTACTCTTCGACTGCTTGTAAAATCGATACTCGTGAATCTTGCTAGTTTCGATCTAAAACGATGTATCCCGTCGTTTAGAGCCGGAATACAAATTTTCGCGCAGTTCTGAGAGAAATAGTTTACACCTTTCTCTCGTCTACTCTTCGACTGCTTGTAAAATCGATGCTCGTGAATCTTGCTAGTTTCAATCTAAAACGATGTATCCCGTTGTTTAGAGCCGGAATACAAGTTTTCGCGCAGTTCTGAGAGAAAACGTTTACACCTTTCTCTCGTCTACTCTTCGACTGCTTGTAAAATAGATACTCGTGAATCTTGCTAGTTTCGATCTAAAACATGTATCCCGTTGTTTTGAGCCGGAATACAAGTTTTCGCGCTGTTCTGAGAGGAAAAATTTACACCTTTCTTTTGTCTACTCTTCGACGACTTGTAAAATTGATGCTCGTGAATTTTGCTAGTTTCGATCTAAAACGTTGTATCGCGTTGTTTAGAGCCGGCATACAAGTTTTCGCGCAGTTCTGAGCGAAAAAGTTTACGCCTTTCTCTCGTCTACTCTTCGACTGCTTGTAAAATCGATACTCGTGAATCTTGCTTGTTTCGATCTAAAACGATGTATCCCGTTGTTTAGAGCCGGAATACAAATTTTCGCGCAGTTCTGAGAGAAATAGTATACACCTTTCTCTCGTCTACTCTTCGACTGCTTGTAAAATCGATACTCGTGAATCTTGCTAGTTTCGATCTAAAACGTTGTATCCCGTTGTTTAGAGCCGGAATACAAGTTTTCGCGCAGTTCTGAGCGAAAAAGTTTACACCTTTCTTTCGTCTACTCTTCGACTGCTTGTAAAATCGATACTCGTGAATCTTGCTAGTTTCGATCTAAAACGATGTATCCCGTTGTTTTGAGCCGGAATACAAGTTTTCGCGCAGTTCTGAAAGAAACAATTTACACCTTTCTTTCGTCTACTCTTCGACCGCTTGTAAAATTGATGCTCGTGAATTTTGCTAGTTTCGATGTAAAACGCGGTATCCCCTTGTTTAGAGCCGGAATACAAGTTTTCGCGCAGTTCTGAGAGAAAACGTTTACACCTTTCTATCGTCTACTCTACGACGACTTGTAAAATCGATGCTCGTGAATCTGGCTTGTTTCGATCTAAAACGATGTATCCGTTGTTTAAAGCTGGAATACAAGTTTTCGCGCAGTTCTGAGAGAAAACGTTCACACCTTTCTTTCGTCTACTCTTCGACGACTTGTAAAATCGATACTCGTGAATCTTGCTAGTTTCGATCTAAAACGTTGTATCCCGTTGTTTAGAGCCGGCCTACAAGTTTTCGTGCAGTTCTGAGCGAAAAAGTTTACACCTTTCTCTCGTGTACTCTTCGACTGCTTGTAAAATCGATACTCGTGAATCTTGCTAGTTTCGATCTAAAACGATGTATCCCGTCGTTTAGAGCCGGAATACAAATTTTCGCGCAGTTCTGAGAGAAATAGTTTACACCTTTCTCTCGTCTACTCTTCGACTGCTTGTAAAATCGATGCTCGTGAATCTTGCTAGTTTCAATCTAAAACGATGTATCCCGTTGTTTAGAGCCGGAATACAAGTTTTCGCGCAGTTCTGAGAGAAAACGTTTACACCTTTCTCTCGTCTACTCTTCGACTGCTTGTAAAATAGATACTCGTGAATCTTGCTAGTTTCGATCTAAAACATGTATCCCGTTGTTTTGAGCCGGAATACAAGTTTTCGCGCTGTTCTGAGAGGAAAAATTTACACCTTTCTTTTGTCTACTCTTCGACGACTTGTAAAATTGATGCTCGTGAATTTTGCTAGTTTCGATCTAAAACGTTGTATCGCGTTGTTTAGAGCCGGCATACAAGTTTTCGCGCAGTTCTGAGCGAAAAAGTTTACGCCTTTCTCTCGTCTACTCTTCGACTGCTTGTAAAATCGATACTCGTGAATCTTGCTTGTTTCGATCTAAAACGATGTATCCCGTTGTTTAGAGCCGGAATACAAGTTTTCGCGCAGTTCTGAGCGAAAAAGTTTACACCTTTCTTTCGTCTACTCTTCGACTGCTTGTAAAATCGATACTCGTGAATCTTGCTAGTTTCGATCTAAAACGATGTATCCCGTTGTTTTGAGCCGGAATACAAGCTTTCGCGCAGTTCTGAAAGAAACAATCTACACCTTTCTTTCGTCTACTCTTCGACCGCTTGTAAAATTGATGCTCGTGAATTTTGCTAGTTTCGATGTAAAACGCGGTATCCCCTTGTTTAGAGCCGGAATACAAGTTTTCGCGCAGTTCTCAGAGAAAACGTTTACACCTTTCTATCGTCTACTCTACGACGACTTGTACAATCGATGCTCGTGAATCTGGCTTGTTTCGATCTAAAACGATGTATCCGTTGTTTAAAGCCGGAATACAGGTTTTCGCGCAGTTCTGAGAGGAAACGTTCACACCTTTCTTTCGTCTACTCTTCGACGACTTGTAAAATCGATACTCGTGAATCTTGCTAGTTTCGATCTAAAACGTTGTATCCCGTTGTTTAGAGCCGGCATACAAGTTTTCGCGCAGTTCTGAGCGAAAAAGTTTACACCTTTCTCTCGTCTACTCTTCGACTGCTTGTAAAATCGATACTCGTGAATCTTGCTAGTTTCGATCTAAAACGATGTATCCCGTTGTTTAGAGCCGGAATACAAATTTTCGCGCAGTTCTGAGAGAAATAGTTTACACCTTTCTCTCGTCTACTCTTCGACTGCTTGTAAAATCGATACTCGTGAATCTTGCTAGTTTCGATCTAAAACGTTGTATCCCGTTGTTTAGAGCCGGAATACAAGTTTTCGCGCAGTTCTGAGCGAAAAAGTTTACACCTTTCTTTCGTCTACTCTTCGACTGCTTGTAAAATCGATACTCGTGAATCTTGCTAGTTTCGATCTAAAACGATGTAATCCGTTGTTTTGAGCCGGAATACAAGTTTTTGCGCAGTTCTAAAAGAAACAATTTACACCTTTCTTTCGTCTACTCTTCGACCGCTTGTAAAATTGATGCTCGTGAATTTTGCTAGTTTCGATCTAAAACGATGTATCCCCTTGTTTAGAGCCGGAATACAAGTTTTCGCGCAGTTCTGAGAGAAAACGTTTACACCTTTCTCTCGTGTTCTCTACGACGACTTGTAAAATCGATGCTCGTGAATCTGGCTAGTTTCGATCTAAAACGATGTATCCGTTGTTTAAAGCCGGAATACAAGTTTTCGCGCAGTTCTGAGAGAAAAAGTAACACCTTTCTTTCGTCTACTCTTCGACGACTTGTAAAATCGATACTCGTGAATCTTGCTAGTTTGGATCTAAAACGTTGTATCCCGTTGTTTAGAGCCGGCATACAAGTTTTCGCGCAGTTCTGAGCGAAAAAGTTTACACCTTTCTCTCGTCTACTCTTCGACTGCTTGTAAAATCGATACTCGTGAATCTTGCTAGTTTCGATCTAAAACGATGTATCCCGTTGTTTTGAGCCGGAATACAAGTTTTCGCGCAGTTCTGAAAGAAACAATTTACACCTTTCTTTCGTCTACTCTTCGACCGCTTGTAAAATTGATGCTCGTGAATTTTGCTAGTTTCGATGTAAAACGCGGTATCCCCTTGTTTAGAGCCGGAATACAAGTTTTCGCGCAGTTCTGAGAGAAAACGTTTACACCTTTCTATCGTCTACTCTACGACGACTTGTAAAATCGATGCTCGTGAATCTGGCTTGTTTCGATCTAAAACGATGTATCCGTTGTTTAAAGCTGGAATACAAGTTTTCGCGCAGTTCTGAGAGAAAACGTTCACACCTTTCTTTCGTCTACTCTTCGACGACTTGTAAAATCGATACTCGTGAATCTTGCTAGTTTCGATCTAAAACGTTGTATCCCGTTGTTTAGAGCCGGCCTACAAGTTTTCGCGCAGTTCTGAGCGAAAAAGTTTACACCTTTCTATCGTGTACTCTACGACTGCTTGTAAAATCGATACTCGTGAATCTTGCTAGTTTCGATCTAAAACGATGTATCCCGTCGTTTAGAGCCGGAATACAAATTTTCGCGCAGTTCTGAGAGAAATAGTTTACACCTTTCTCTCGTCTACTCTTCGACTGCTTGTAAAATCGATGCTCGTGAATCTTGCTAGTTTCAATCTAAAACGATGTATCCCGTTGTTTAGAGCCGGAATACAAGTTTTCGCGCAGTTCTGAGAGAAAACGTTTACACCTTTCTCTCGTCTACTCTTCGACTGCTTGTAAAATAGATACTCGTGAATTTTGCTAGTTTCGATCTAAAACATGTATCCCGTTGTTTTGAGCCGGAATATAAGTTTTCGCGCTGTTCTGAGAGGAAACATTTACACCTTTCTTTTGTCTACTCTTCGACGACTTGTAAAATTGATGCTCATGAATTTTGCTAGTTTCGATCTAAAACGTTGTATCGCGTTGTTTAGAGCCGGCATACAAGTTTTCGCGCAGTTCTGAGCGAAAAAGTTTACGCCTTTCTCTCGTCTACTCTTCGACTGCTTGTAAAATCGATACTCGTGAATCTTGCTTGTTTCGATCTAAAACGATGTATCCCGTTGTTTAGAGCCGGAATACAAATTTTCGCGCAGTTCTGAGAGAAATAGTATACACCTTTCTCTCGTCTACTCTTCGACTGCTTGTAAAATCGATACTCGTGAATCTTGCTAGTTTCGATCTAAAACGTTGTATCCCGTTGTTTAGAGCCGGAATACAAGTTTTCGCGCAGTTCTGAGCGAAAAAGTTTACACCTTTCTTTCGTCTACTCTTCGACTGCTTGTAAAATCGATACTCGTGAATCTTGCTAGTTTCGATCTAAAACGATGTATCCCGTTGTTTTGAGCCGGAATACAAGTTTTCGCGCAGTTCTGAAAGAAACAATTTACACCTTTCTTTCGTCTACTCTTCGACCGCTTGAAAAATTGATGCTCGTGAATTTTGCTAGTTTCGATGTAAAACGCGGTATCCCCTTGTTTAGAGCCGGAATACAAGTTTTCGCGCAGTTCTGAGAGAAAACGTTTACACCTTTCTATCGTCTACTCTACGACGACTTGTACAATCGATGCTCGTGAATCTGGCTTGATTCGATCTAAAACGATGTATCCGTTGTTTAAAGCCGGAATACAGGTTTTCGCGCAGTTCTGAGAGGAAACGTTCACACCTTTCTTTCGTCTACTCTTCGACGACTTGTAAAATCGATACTCGTGAATCTTGCTAGTTTCGATCTAAAATGTTGTATCCCGTTGTTTAGAGCCGGCATACAAGTTTTCGCGCAGTTCTGAGCGAAAAAGTTTACACCTTTCTCTCGTCTACTCTTCGACTGCTTGTAAAATCGATACTCGTGAATCTTGCTAGTTTCGATCTAAAACGATGTATCCCGTTGTTTAGAGCCGGAATACAAATTTTCGCGCAGTTCTGAGAGAAATAGTTTACACCTTTCTCTCGTCTACTCTTCGACTGCTTGTAAAATCGATACTCGTGAATCTTGCTAGTTTCGATCTAAAACGTTGTATCCCGTTGTTTAGAGCCGGAATACAAGTTTTCGCGCAGTTCTGAGCGAAAAAGTTTACACCTTTCTTTCGTCTACTCTTCGACTGCTTGTAAAATCGATACTCGTGAATCTTGCTAGTTTCGATCTAAAACGATGTTATCCGTTGTTTTGAGCCGGAATACAAGTTTTTGCGCAGTTCTAAAAGAAACAATTTACACCTTTCTTTCGTCTATTCTTCGACCGCTTGTAAAATTGATGCTCGTGAATTTTGCTAGTTTCGATCTAAAACGATGTATCCCCTTGTTTAGAGCCGGAATACAAGTTTTCGCGCAGTTCTGAGAGAAAACGTTTACACCTTTCTCTCGTCTACTCTACGACGACTTGTAAAATCGATGCTCGTGAATCTGGCTAGTTTCGATCTAAAACGATGTATCCGTTGTTTAAAGCCGGAATACAAGTTTTCGCGCAGTTCTGAGAGAAAAAGTAACACCTTTCTTTCGTCTACTCTTCGACGACTTGTAAAATCGATACTCGTGAATCTTGCTAGTTTGGATCTAAAACGTTGTATCCCGTTGTTTAGAGCCGGCATACAAGTTTTCGCGCAGTTCTGAGCGAAAAAGTTTACACCTTTCTCTCGTCTACTCTTCGACTGCTTGTAAAATCGATACTCGTGAATCTTGCTAGTTTCGATCTAAAACGATGTATCCCGTTGTTTAGAGCCGGAATACAAGTTTTCGCGCAGTTCTGAGAGAAAACGTTTACACCTTTCTATCGTCTACTCTACGATGACTTGTAAAATCGATGCTCGTGAATCTGGCTTGTTTCGATCTAAAACGATGTATCCGTTGTTTAAAGCTGGAATACAAGTTTTCGCGCAGTTCTGAGAGAAAACGTTCACACCTTTCTTTCGTCTACTCTTTATTTATTTTATTTTATTTTATTTATAAATACTGCGGTCTTGAACAACAAGACCATCGCAGGTGGGTACATAATTTGTGTAACACCAAAGGACACAAAAAAAGGAAATACAGCAGACAAGGCGTCACAGCAACGAAATTAGTACATCACACTGTACTGTATCGTTTCACAACCTCAGAATATATATACTGCAGTCATAGAGCCAAGCATATAATTAAGTAAATCTCAACAAATTACTCATCAACCGAACATTCAAAATTTCGTCACTTGTTGCAGCAGCGCCTCAAAATGGGACAAATTATTCTCTTCGACTATATGACCAGCAAGGTTGTTCCATTCGGTAATAGTTCTTGGAAAATAGGAATATTTGTAGCAGTTCGTTCTTGTGGATAAAGGTTTTATGGAAAGAGAATGTCTCAGGCGTGTTGCATAACCACTAGAGTAACTAACAATTTTCGAGATGTCAATGTTGTATTGCCCATGAATTAACTGGAAAAAGAATTTCAAACGACAGATACGGTTTCTATCAGTAACGGATGGTAAGCCACTCTTTTTAATAAGATTAGTGATAGAAGTGCGACCATAGGAATTATAAATAAATCTTACTGCTTTCTTTTGAATCCTTTCTAATTTGTTAATGTTAATCTTGGTATATGGGTCCCAGATCATTACGGCATATTCTAATTTTGGCCGCACAATAGTGTTATACGCAAGGAAACGTGTTTCAGGAGTAGCGAACCGTAGTGCACGCCTCAAGAAGAATATTTTGCGCAGAGCATTTGCCGAGATGGTATCAATATGTTTGTTCCAGGAAAGATTATTGGAAATCCATAGGCCGAGATATTTGTAGCATGTTACCTCTGAGAGTGCACTATCGGAAGTACCATACTGGTAGAGAAGAGGATTCCTTTTAAGCGTTATTCTCATATATACTGTTTTATCAAAATTTATCACCATTTGCCACCTATCACACCAGCGCATTACCTTCCGAAAGTCATTATTTAGCCTGATTTGATCTTCACTTGAGTTAATTCGTTCATAGAGGACACAATCATCGGCATATAACTTAACATTAACAGAGAGATCTTGGACGATATCATTAATATAAATAATAAACAAAAGCGGTCCAAGCACAGATCCTTGAGGAACTCCCGATTCAATTAGAATGCAATGTGAGAGGGCACCATTTAGTGTTACAAACTGGCGCCTGTTTGTCAGGTAAGCCTTAATTCGACGACTTGTAAAATCGATACTCGTGAATCTTGCTAGTTTCGATCTAAAACGTTGTATCCCGTTGTTTAGAGCCGGCCTACAAGTTTTCGCGCAGTTCTGAGCGAAAAAGTTTACACCTTTCTCTCGTGTACTCTTCGACTGCTTGTGAAATCGATACTCGTGAATCTTGCTAGTTTCGATCTAAAACGATGTATCCCGTCGTTTAGAGCCGGAATACAAATTTTCGCGCAGTTCTGAGAGAAATAGTTTACACCTTTCTCTCGTCTACTCTTCGACTGCTTGTAAAATCGATGCTCGTGAATCTTGCTAGTTTCAATCTAAAACGATGTATCCCGTTGTTTAGAGCCGGAATACAAGTTTTCGCGCAGTTCTGAGAGAAAACGTTTACACCTTTCTCTCGTCTACTCTTCGACTGCTTGTAAAATAGATACTCGTGAATCTTGCTAGTTTCGATCTAAAACATGTATCCCGTTGTTTTGAGCCGGAATACAAGTTTTCGCGCTGTTCTGAGAGGAAAAATTTACACCTTTCTTTTGTCTACTCTTCGACGACTTGTAAAATTGATGCTCGTGAATTTTGCTAGTTTCGATCTAAAACGTTGTATCGCGTTGTTTAGAGCCGGCATACAAGATTTCGCGCAGTTCTGAGCGAAAAAGTTTACGCCTTTCTCTCGTCTACTCTTCGACTGCTTGTAAAATCGATACTCGTGAATCTTGCTTGTTTCGATCTAAAACGATGTATCCCGTTGTTTAGAGCCGGAATACAAATTTTCGCGCAGTTCTGAGAGAAATAGTATACACCTTTCTCTCGTCTACTCTTCGACTGCTTGTAAAATCGATACTCGTGAATCTTGCTAGTTTCGATCTAAAACGTTGTATCCCGTTGTTTAGAGCCGGAATACAAGTTTTCGCGCAGTTCTGAGCGAAGAAGTTTACACCTTTCTTTCGTCTACTCTTCGACTGCTTGTAAAATCGATACTCGTGAATCTTGCTAGTTTCGATCTAAAACGATGTATCCCGTTGTTTTGAGCCGGAATACAAGTTTTCGCGCAGTTCTGAAAGAAACAATTTTCACCTTTCTTTCGTCTACTCTTCGACCGCTTGTAAAATTGATGCTCGTGAATTTTGCTAGTTTCGATGTAAAACGCGGTATCCCCTTGTTTAGAGCCGGAATACAAGTTTTCGCGCAGTTCTGAGAGAAAACGTTTACACCTTTCTATCGTCTACTCTACGACGACTTGTAAAATCGATGCTCGTGAATCTGGCTTGTTTCGATCTAAAACGATGTATCCGTTGTTTAAAGCTGGAATACAAGTTTTCGCGCAGTTCTGAGAGAAAACGTTTACACCTTTCTCTCGTCTACTCTACGACGACTTGTAAAATCGATGCTCGTGAATCTGGCTAGTTTCGATCTAAAACGATGTATCCGTTGTTTAAAGCCGGAATACAAGTTTTCGCGCAGTTCTGAGAGAAAAAGTAACACCTTTCTTTCGTTTACTCTTCGACGACTTGTAAAATCGATACTCGTGAATCTTGCTAGTTTGGATCTAAAACGTTGTATCCCGTTGTTTAGAGCCGGCATACAAGTTTTCGCGCAGTTCTGAGCGAAAAAGTTTACACCTTTCTCTCGTCTACTCTTCGACTGCTTGTAAAATCGATGCTCGTGAATCTGGCTAGTTTCGATCTAAAACGATGTATCCGTTGTTTAAAGCCGGAATACAAGTTTTCGCGCAGTTCTGAGAGAAAAAGTAACACCTTTCTTTCGTCTACTCTTCGACGACTTGTAAAATCGATACTCGTGAATCTTGCTAGTTTGGATCTAAAACTTTGTATCCCGTTGTTTAGAGCCGGAATACAAGTTTTCGCGCTGTTCTGAGAGGAAAAATTTACACCTTTCTTTTGTCTACTCTTCGACGACTTGTAAAATTGATGCTCGTGAATTTTGCTAGTTTCGATCTAAAACGTTGTATCGCGTTGTTTAGAGCCGGCATACAAGTTTTCGCGCAGTTCTGAGCGAAAAAGTTTACGCCTTTCTCTCGTCTACTCTTCGACTGCTTGTAAAATCGATACTCGTGAATCTTGCTTGTTTCGATCTAAAACGATGTATCCCGTTGTTTAGAGCCGGAATACAAATTTTCGCGCAGTTCTGAGAGAAATAGTATACACCTTTCTCTCGTCTACTCTTCGACTGCTTGTAAAATCGATACTCGTGAATCTTGCTAGTTTCGATCTAAAACGTTGTATCCCGTTGTTTAGAGCCGGAATACAAGTTTTCGCGCAGTTCTGAGCGAAAAAGTTTACACCTTTCTTTCGTCTACTCTTCGACTGCTTGTAAAATCGATACTCGTGAATCTTGCTAGTTTCGATCTAAAACGATGTATCCCGTTGTTTTGAGCCGGAATACAACTTTTCGCGCAGTTCTGAAAGAAACAATTTACACCTTTCTTTCGTCTACTCTTCGACCGCTTGTAAAATTGATGCTCGTGAATTTTGCTAGTTTCGATGTAAAACGCGGTATCCCCTTGTTTAGAGCCGGAATACAAGTTTTCGCGCAGTTCTGAGAGAAAACGTTTACACCTTTCTATCGTCTACTCTACGACGACTTGTACAATCGATGCTCGTGAATCTGGCTTGTTTCGATCTAAAACGATGTATCCGTTGTTTAAAGCCGGAATACAGGTTTTCGCGCAGTTCTGAGAGGAAACGTTCACACCTTTCTTTCGTCTACTCTTCGACGACTTGTAAAATCGATACTCGTGAATCTTGCTAGTTTCGATCTAACACGATGTATCCCGTTGTTTTGAGCAGGAATAGAAGTTTTCGCGCAGTTCTGAGAGAAAAAGTTTATACCTTTCTCTCGTCTACTCTTCGACGACTTGTAAAATAGATGCTCGTGAATCTTGCTAATTTCGATCTAAAACGACGTATCACGTTGTTTAGAGCCGGAATACAAGTTTTCGTGCAGTTCTGAGAGAAAAAGTTTACACCTTTCTGTCGTCTACTCTTCGACTGCTTGTAAAATCGATACTCATGAATCTTGCTAGTTTCGATCTAAAACGATGTATCCCGTTTTTTAGAGCCGGAATACAAGTTTTCGCGCAGTTCTGAGCGAAAAAGTTTACACCTTTCCCTCGTCTACTCTTCGACGACGTGTAAAATCGATGCTCGTGAATTTTGCTAGTTTCGATCTAAAACGATGTATCCTGTTTTTTTTTAGCCGGAATGCAAGTTTTCGCGCAGTTCTGAGAGAAAAGTTTACACCTTTCTCTCGTCTACTCTTCGACTGCTTGTAAAATCGATACTCGTGAATCTTGCTAGTTTCGATCTAAAACGATGTATAACGTTGTTTAGAGCCGGAATACGTTTTCGCGCAGTTCTGAGAGGAAAAGTTTACACCTTTCTATCGTCTACCCATCGACGACTTGTAAAATCGATGCACGTGAATCTTGCTAGTTTCGATCTAAAGCGATGTATACTGTTGCTTGGAGCCGGAATACAATTTTTCGCGCAGTTCTGAGCGAAAAAGTTTACACCTTTCTCTCGTCTACTCTTCGATGACTTGTAAAATCGATGCTCGTGAATTTTGCTAGTTTTGATCTAAAACGATGTATCTCGTTGTTTTTAGCCGGAATACAAGTTTTCGCGCAGTTCTGAAAGAAAACGTTTACACCTTTCTCGCGTCTACTCTTCGACGAACTGTAAAATCGATGCTCGTGAATGTTGCTAGTTTCGATCTAAAACGATGTGTCCCGTTGTTTTTAGCCGGAATACATGTTTTCGCGCTGTTCTGAGAGGAAAAATTTACACCTTTCTTTCGTCTACTCTTCGACGACTTGTAAAATTGATGCTCGTGATGTTTGGTAGTTTCGATCTAAAATGATTTATCCCGTTGTTTAGAGCCGGAATATAAGTTTTCGCGCAGTTCTGAGAGAAATAGTTTACACCTTTCTATCGTCTACTCTTCGACGACTTGTAAAATCGATACTCGTGAATTTTGCTAGTTTCGATCTAAAACGATGTATCTCGTTGTTTTGAGCCGGAATACAAGTTTTCGTGCAGTTCTGAAAGAAAAAGTTTACACCTTTCTCGCGGCTACTCATCGACGAACTGTAAAATCTATGCTCGTGAATGTTGCTAGTTTCGATCTAAAACGATGTATCCTGTTTTTTTTTAGCCGGAATGCAAGTTTTCACGCAGTTCTGAGAGAAAAAGTTTACACCTTTCTCTCGTCTACTCTTCGACTGCTTGTAAAATCGATACTCGTGAATCTTGCGAGTTTCGATCTAAAACGATGTATACTGTTGCTTTGAGCCGGAATACAGTTTTTCGCGCAGTTCAGAGCGAAAAAGTTTACACCTTTCTCTCGTCTACTCTTCGATGACTTGTAAAATCGATGCTCGTGAATTTTGCTAGTTTTGATCTAAAACGATGTATCTCGTTGTTTTTAGCCGGAATACAAGTTTTCGCGCAGTTCTGAAAGAAAACGTTTACACCTTTCTCGCGTCTACTCTTCGACGAACTGTAAAATCGATGCTCGTGAATGTTGTTAGTTTCGATCTAAAACGATGTGTCCCGTTGTTTTTAGCCGGAATACATGTTTTCGCGCTGTTCTGAGAGGAAAAATTTACACCTTTCTTTCGTCTACTCTTCGACGACTTGTAAAATTGATGCTCGTGATGTTTGGTAGTTTCGATCTAAAATGATTTATCCCGTTGTTTAGAGCCGGAATACAAGTTTTCGCGCAGTTCTGAAATAGTTTACACCTTTCTATCGTCTACTCTTCGACGACTTGTGAAATCGATACTCGTGAATTTTGCTAGTTTCGATCTAAAACGATGTATCTCGTTGTTTTGAGCCGGAATACAAGTTTTCGCGCAGTTCTGAGAGAAAAAGTTTATACCTTTCTCTCGTCTACTGTTCGACTGCTTGTAAAATCGATACTCGTGAATCTTGGTAGTTTCGATCCTAAACGATGTATCCCGTTGTTGAGAGCCGGAATACAAGTTTTCGCGCTGTTCTGAGAGGAAAAATTTACACCTTTCTTTCCTCTACTCTTAGACGACTTGTAAAATCAATGCTCGTGAATCTTGCTAGTTTCGATCTTAAACGATGTATCTCGTTGTTTAGAGCCAGAATACAAGTTTTCGCGCAGTTCTGAGCGAAAAAGTTTACACCTTTCTATCGTCTACTCTTCGACTGCTTGTAAAATTGATACTCATGAATCTTGCTTGTTTCGATCTAAACCAATGTATCCCGTTGTTTAGAGCCGGAATACAAGTTTTCGCGCAGTTCTGAGAAGAAAAAATTACACCTTTCTATCGTCTACTCTTCGACGACTTGTAAAATCGATGCTCGTGAATCTTGCTAGTTTCGATCTAAAGCGATGTATCCCGTTGTTTTGAGCCGGAATACAAGTTTTCGCGCAGTTCTGAGCGAAAACGTTTACACCTTTCTCTTGTCTACTCTTCGACGACTTGCAAAATCGATGCTCGTGAATTTTGCTAGTTTCGATCTAAAACGATGTATCCCGTTGTTTTGAGCCGGAATACAAGTTTTCGCGCAGTTCTGAAAGAAAACGTTTACACCTTTCTTTCGTCTACTCTTCGACGACTTGTAAAATTGATGCTCGTGAATTTTGCTAGCTTCGATCTAAAACGATGTATCCCGTTGTTTTGAGATGGAATACAAGTTTTCGCGCAGTTCTGAGAGAAAAAGTTGATACCTTTCTCTCGTCTACTCTTCGACTGCTTGTAAAATCGATACTCGAGAATCTTGCTAGTTTCGGTCTAAAACGATGTATCCCGTTGTTTACAGCCGGAATACAAGTTTTCGCGCAGTTCTGAGAGGAAAAGTTTACACCTTTCTATCGTCTACTCTTCGACGACTTGTAAAATCGATGCTCGTGAATCTTGCTAGTTTCGATCTAAAGCGATGTATTCTGTTGTCTTCAGCCGGAATACAATTTTTCGCGCAATTCTGAGCGGAAAAGTTTACACCTTTCTCTCGTCTACTCTTCGACGACTTGTAAAATCGATGCTCGTGAATTTTGCTAGTTTCGATCTAAAACGATGTATCTCGTTGTTTTGAGCCGGAATACAAGTTTTCGCGCAGTTCTGAGCGAAAAAGTTGACACCTTTCTCTCGTCTACTCTTCGACGACTTGTAAAATCGATGCTCGTGAATCTTGCTAGTTTTGATCTAAAGCGATGTATCCTGTTGTTTCGAGCCGGAATACAAGTTTTCGCGCAGTTCTGAGCGAAAAAGTTTACACCTTTCTCTCGTCTACTCTTCGACGACTTGTAAAATCGATGCTCGTGAATTTTGCAAGTTTCGATCTAAAACGATGTACCCCGTTGTTTTTAGCCGGAATACAAGTTTTCGCGCTGTTCTGAGAGGAAAAATTTACACCTTTCTTTCGTCTACTCTTCGACGACTTGTAAAATGATGCTCGTGAATTTGGTAGTTTCGATCTAAAACGATGTATCCCGTTGTTTTGAGCCGGAATACAAGTTTTCGCGCAGTTCTGAGCGAAAAAGTTGACACCTTTCTCTCGTCTACTCTTCGACGACTTGTAAAATCGATGCTCGTGAATTTTGCTTGTTTCGATCTAAAACGATGTATCTCGTTGTTTTGAGCCGGAATACAAGTTTTCGCGCAGTTCTGAGCGAAAAAGTTGACACCTTTCTCTCGTCTACTCTTCGATGACTTGTAAAATCGATGCTCGTGAATCTTGCTAGTTTTGATCTAAAGCGATGTATCCTGTTGTTTTGAGACGCAACACAAGTTTTCGCGCAGTTCTGAAAGAAAACGTTTACACCTTTCTCGCGTCTACTCTTCGACGAACTGTAAAATCGATGCTCGTGAATGTTGCTAGTTTCGATCTAAAACGATGTGTCCCGTTGTTTTTAGCCGGAATACATGTTTTCGCGCTGTTCTGAGAGGAAAAATTTACACCTTTCTTTCGTCTACTCTTCGACGACTTGTAAAATTGATGCTCGTGATGTTTGGTAGTTTCGATCTAAAATGATTTATCCCGTTGTTTAGAGCCGGAATACAAGTTTTCGCGCAGTTCTGAGAGAAATAGTTTACACCTTTCTATCGTCTACTCTTCGACGACTTGTAAAATCGATACTCGTGAATTTTGCTAGTTTCGATCTAAAACGATGTATCTCGTTGTTTTGAGCCGGAATACAAGTTTTCGCGCAGTTCTGAGAGAAAAAGTTTATACCTTTCTCTCGTCTACTGTTCGACTGCTTGTAAAATCGATACTCGTGAATCTTGGTAGTTTCGATCCTAAACGATGTATCCCGTTGTTGAGAGCCGGAATACAAGTTTTCGCGCTGTTCTGAGAGGAAAAATTTACACCTTTCTTTCCTCTACTCTTAGACGACTTGTAAAATCAATGCTCGTGAATCTTGCTAGTTTCGATCTTAAACGATGTATCCCGTTGTTTAGAGCCAGAATAAAAGTTTTCGCGCAGTTCTGAGCGAAAAAGTTTACACCTTTCTATCGTCTACTCTTCGACTGCTTGTAAAATTGATACTCATGAATCTTGCTTGTTTCGATCTAAACCAATGTATCCCGTTGTTTAGAGCAGGAATACAAGTTTTCGCGCAGTTCTGAGAAGAAAAAATTACACCTTTCTATCGTCTACTCTTCGACGACTTGTAAAATCGATGCTCGTGAATCTTGCTAGTTTCGATCTAAAGCGATGTATCCCGTTGTTTTGAGCCGGAATACAAGTTTTCGCGCAGTTCTGAGCGAAAACGTTTACACCTTTCTCTTGTCTACTCTTCGACGACTTGCAAAATCGATGCTCGTGAATTTTGCTAGTTTCGATCTAAAACGATGTATCCCGTTGTTTTGAGCCGGAATACAAGTTTTCGCGCAGTTCTGAAAGAAAACGTTTACACCTTTCTTTCGTCTACTCTTCGACGACTTGTAAAATTGATGCTCGTGAATTTTGCTAGCTTCGATCTAAAACGATGTATCCCGTTGTTTTGAGATGGAATACAAGTTTTCGCGCAGTTCTGAGAGAAAAAGTTGATACCTTTCTCTCGTCTACTCTTCGACTGCTTGTAAAATCGATACTCGAGAATCTTGCTAGTTTCGATCTAAAACGATGTATCCCGTTGTTTACAGCCGGAATACAAGTTTTCGCGCAGTTCTGAGAGGAAAAGTTTACACCTTTCTATCGTCTACTCTTCGACGACTTGTAAAATCGATGCTCGTGAATCTTGCTAGTTTCGATCTAAAGCGATGTATTCTGTTGTCTTCAGCCGGAATACAATTTTTCGCGCAATTCTGAGCGGAAAAGTTTACACCTTTCTCTCGTCTACTCTTCGACGACTTGTAAAATCGATGCTCGTGAATTTTGCTAGTTTCGATCTAAAACGATGTATCTCGTTGTTTTGAGCCGGAATACAAGTTTTCGCGCAGTTCTGAGCGAAAAAGTTGACACCTTTCTCTCGTCTACTCTTCGACGACTTGTAAAATCGATGCTCGTGAATCTTGCTAGTTTTGATCTAAAGCGATGTATCCTGTTGTTTTGAGCCGGAATACAAGTTTTCGCGCAGTTCTGAGCGAAAAAGTTTACACCTTTCTCTCGTCTACTCTTCGACGACTTGTAAAATCGATGCTCGTGAATTTTGCAAGTTTCGATCTAAAACGATGTACCCCGTTGTTTTTAGCCGGAATACAAGTTTTCGCGCTGTTCTGAGAGGAAAAATTTACACCTTTCTTTCGTCTACTCTTCGACGACTTGTAAAATGATGCTCGTGAATTTGGTAGTTTCGATCTAAAACGATGTATCCCGTTGTTTTGAGCCGGAATACAAGTTTTCGCGCAGTTCTGAGCGAAAAAGTTGACACCTTTCTCTCGTCTACTCTTCGACGACTTGTAAAATCGATGCTCGTGAATTTTGCTTGTTTCGATCTAAAACGATGTATCTCGTTGTTTTGAGCCGGAATACAAGTTTTCGCGCAGTTCTGAGCGAAAAAGTTGACACCTTTCTCTCGTCTACTCTTCGATGACTTGTAAAATCGATGCTCGTGAATCTTGCTAGTTTTGATCTAAAGCGATGTATCCTGTTGTTTTGAGACGCAACACAAGTTTTCGCGCAGTTCTGAAAGAAAAAGTTTACACCTTTCTCGCGTCTACTCTTCGACGAACTGTAAAATCGATGCTCGTGAATCTTGCTAGTTTCGATCTAAAGCGATGTATTCTGTTGTCTTCAGCCGGAATACAAGTTTTCGCGCAGTTCTGAGCGAAAAAGTTGACACCTTTCTCTCGTCTACTCTTCGACGACTTGTAAAATGATGCTCGTGAATTTGGTAGTTTCGATCTAAAACGATGTATCCCGTTGTTTTGAGCCGGAATACAAGTTTCCGCGCAGTTCTGAGAGAAAAAGTTTACACCTTTCTCTCGTCTACTCTTCGACTGCTTGTAAAATCGATACTCGTGAATCTTGCTAGTTTCGATCTAAAACGATGTATCTCGTTGTTTAGAGCCGGAATACGTTTTCGCGCAGTTCTGAGAGGAAAAGTTTACACCTTTCTATCGTCTACTCATCGACGACTTGTAAAATCGATGCTCGTGAATCTTGCTAGTTTCGATCTAAAGCGATGTATCCTGTTGCGTTGAGCCGGAATACAATTTTTCGCGCAGTTCTGAGCGAAAAAGTTTACACCTTTCTCTCGTCTACTCTTCGATGACTTGTAAAATCGATGCTCGTGAATTTTGCTAGTTTCGATCTAACACAATGTATCCCGTTGTTTTGAGCCGGAATACAAGTTTTCGCGCAGTTCTGAGCGAAAAAGTTTACACCTTTCTATCGTCTACTCTTCGACTGCTTGTAAAATCGATACTCGTGAATCTTGCTAGTTTCGATCTAAAACGATGTATCTCGTTGTTTAGAGCCGGAATACAAGTTTTCGCGCAGTTTTGAGAAGAAAAAATTACACCTTTCTATCGTCTACTCTTCGACGACTTGTACAATAGATGCTCGTGAATCTTGCTAGTTTCGATCTAAACCGACATATCGCGTTGTTTAGAGCCGGAATGCAGGTGTTCGCGCAGTTCTAAGAGAAAAAGTTTACACCTTTCTCTCGTCTACTCTTCGACTGCTTGTAAAATCGTTACTCGTGAATCTTGCTAGTTTCGATCTAAAACGATGTATAACGTTGTTTAGAGCCGGAATACGTTTTCGCGCAGTTCTGAGAGGAAAAGTTTACACCTTTCTATCGTCTACTCATCGACGACTTGTAAAATCGATGCTCGTGAATCTTGCTAGTTTCGATCTAAAGCGATGTATCCTGTTGCGTTGAGCCGGAATACAATTTTTCGCGCAGTTCTGAGCGAAAAAGTTTACACCTTTCTCTCGTCTACTCTTCGATGACTTGTAAAATCGATGCTCGTGAATTTTGCTAGTTTCGATCTAACACGATGTGTCCCGTTGTTTTGAGCCGGAATACAAGTTTTCGCGCAGTTCTGAGCGAACAAGTTTACACCTTTCTATCGTCTACTCTTCGACTGCTTGTAAAATCGATACTCATGAATCTTGCTAGTTTCGATCTAAAGCGATGTATCCCGTTGTTTTGAGCAGGAATACAAGATTTCGCGCAGTTCTGAGCGAAAAAGTTTACACCTTTCTCTCGTCTACTCTTCGACGACTTGCAAAATCGATGCCCGTGAATTTTGCTAGTTTTGATCTAACACGATGTATCCCGTTGTTTTGAGCCCTAATACAAGTTTTCGCGCAGTTCTGAAAGAAAAAGTTTACACCTTTCTTTCGTCTACTCTTCGACTGCTTGTAAAATCGATACTCGTGAATCTTGCTTGTTTCGATCTAAAACAATGTATCCCGTTGTTTAGAGCCGGAATACAAGTTTTCGCGCAGTTCTGAGAAGAAAAAATTACACCTTTCTATCGTCTACTCTTCGACGACTTGTAAAATCGATGCTCGTGAATCTTGCTAGTTTCGATCTAAAGCGATGTATCCCGTTGTTTTGAGCCGGAATACAAGTTTTCGCGCAGTTCGGAGCGAAAAAGTTTACACCTTTCTCTTGTCTACTCTTCGACGACTTGCTAAATCAATGCTCGTGAATTTTGCAAGTTTCGATCTAAAACAATGTATCCCGTTGTTTTGAGCCGGAATACAAGTTTTCGCGCAGTTCTGAAAGAAAAAGTTTACACCTTTCTTTCGTCTACTCTTCGACGACTTGTAAAATTGATGCTCGTGAATTTTGCTAGCTTCGATCTAAAACGATGTATCCCGTTGTTTAGAGCCGGAATACAAGTTTTCGCGCAGTTCTGAGAAGAAAAAATTACACCTTTCTATCGTCTACTCTTCGACGACTTGTAAAATCGATACTCGTGAATCTGGCTAGTTTCGATCTAAAACGATGTATCTCGTTGTTTAGAGCCGGAATACAAGTTTTCGCGCAGTTCTGAGAGAAAACGTTTACACCTTTCTATCGTCTACTCTTCGACGACTTGTAAAGTCGTTGCTCGCGAATTTTGCTAGTTTCGATCTAAAACGATGTATCCCGTTGTTTTTAGCCGGAATACAAGTTTTCGCACAGTTCTGAGAGGAAAAGTTTACACCTTTCTATCGTCTACTCTTCGACGACTTGTAAAGTCGATGCTCGTGAATTTTGCTAGTTTCGATGTAAAACGCGGTATCCCCTTGTTTAGAGCCGGAATACAAGTTTTCGCGCAGTTCTGAGAGAAAACGTTTACACCTTTCTATCGTCTACTCTACGACGACTTGTACAATCGATGCTCGTGAATCTGGCTTGTTTCGATCTAAAACGATGTATCCGTTGTTTAAAGCCGGAATACAGGTTTTCGCGCAGTTCTGAGAGGAAGCGTTCACACCTTTCTTTCGTCTACTCTTCGACGACTTGTAAAATCGATACTCGTGAATCTTGCTAGTTTCGATCTAAAACGTTGTATCCCGTTGTTTAGAGCCGGCATACAAGTTTTCGCGCAGTTCTGAGCGAAAAAGTTTACACCTTTCTATCGTCTACACTTCGACGACTTGTAAAATCGATGCTCGTGAATTTTGCTAGTTTCGATCTAACACGATGTATCCCGTTGTTTTGAGCAGGAATAGAAGTTTTCGCGCAGTTCTGAGAGAAAAAGTTTATACCTTTCTCTCGTCTACTCTTCGACGACTTGTAAAATAGATGCTCGTGAATCTTGCTAATTTCGATCTAAAACGACGTATCACGTTGTTTAGAGCCGGAATACAAGTTTTCGTGCAGTTCTGAGAGAAAAAGTTTACACCTTTCTGTCGTCTACTCTTCGACTGCTTGTAAAATCGATACTCATGAATCTTGCTAGTTTCGATCTAAAACGATGTATCCCGTTTTTTAGAGCCGGAATACAAGTTTTCGCGCAGTTCTGAGCGAAAAAGTTTACACCTTTCCCTCGTCTACTCTTCGACGACGTGTAAAATCGATGCTCGTGAATTTTGCTAGTTTCGATCTAAAACGATGTATCCTGTTTTTTTTTAGCCGGAATGCAAGTTTTCGCGCAGTTCTGAGAGAAAAGTTTACACCTTTCTCTCGTCTACTCTTCGACTGCTTGTAAAATCGATACTCGTGAATCTTGCTAGTTTCGATCTAAAACGATGTATAACGTTGTTTAGAGCCGGAATACGTTTTCGCGCAGTTCTGAGAGGAAAAGTTTACACCTTTCTATCGTCTACCCATCGACGACTTGTAAAATCGATGCACGTGAATCTTGCTAGTTTCGATCTAAAGCGATGTATACTGTTGCTTGGAGCCGGAATACAATTTTTCGCGCAGTTCTGAGCGAAAAAGTTTACACCTTTCTCTCGTCTACTCTTCGATGACTTGTAAAATCGATGCTCGTGAATTTTGCTAGTTTTGATCTAAAACGATGTATCTCGTTGTTTTTAGCCGGAATACAAGTTTTCGCGCAGTTCTGAAAGAAAACGTTTACACCTTTCTCGCGTCTACTCTTCGACGAACTGTAAAATCGATGCTCGTGAATGTTGCTAGTTTCGATCTAAAACGATGTGTCCCGTTGTTTTTAGCCGGAATACATGTTTTCGCGCTGTTCTGAGAGGAAAAATTTACACCTTTCTTTCGTCTACTCTTCGACGACTTGTAAAATTGATGCTCGTGATGTTTGGTAGTTTCGATCTAAAATGATTTATCCCGTTGTTTAGAGCCGGAATACAAGTTTTCGCGCAGTTCTGAGAGAAATAGTTTACACCTTTCTATCGTCTACTCTTCGACGACTTGTAAAATCGATACTCGTGAATTTTGCTAGTTTCGATCTAAAACGATGTATCTCGTTGTTTTGAGCCGGAATACAAGTTTTCGCGCAGTTCTGAGAGAAAAAGTTCATACCTTTCTCTCGTCTACTCTTCGACTGCTTGTAAAATCGATACTCGTGAATCTTGGTAGTTTCGATCCTAAACGATGTATCCCGTTGTTGAGAGCCGGAATACAAGTTTTCGCGCTGTTCTGAGAGGAAAAATTTACACCTTTCTTTCCTCTACTCTTAGACGACTTGTAAAATCAATGCTCGTGAATCTTGCTAGTTTCGATCTTAAACGATGTATCCCGTTGTTTAGAGCCAGAATACAAGTTTTCGCGCAGTTCTGAGCGAAAAAGTTTACACCTTTCTATCGTCTACTCTTCGACTGCTTGTAAAATTGATACTCGTGAATCTTGCTTGTTTCGATCTAAACCAATGTATCCCGTTGTTTAGAGCCGGAATACAAGTTTTCGCGCAGTTCTGAGAAGAAAAAATTACACCTTTCTATCGTCTACTCTTCGACGACTTGTAAAATCGATGCTCGTGAATCTTGCTAGTTTCGATCTAAAGCGATGTATCCCGTTGTTTTGAGCCGGAATACAAGTTTTCGCGCAGTTCTGAGCGAAAACGTTTACACCTTTCTCTTGTCTACTCTTCGACGACTTGCAAAATCGATGCTCGTGAATTTTGCTAGTTTCGATCTAAAACGATGTATCCCGTTGTTTTGAGCCGGAATACAAGTTTTCGCGCAGTTCTGAAAGAAAACGTTTACACCTTTCTTTCGTCTACTCTTCGACGACTTGTAAAATTGATGCTCGTGAATTTTGCTAGCTTCGATCTAAAACGATGTATCCCGTTGTTTTGAGATGGAATACAAGTTTTCGCGCAGTTCTGAGAGAAAAAGTTGATACCTTTCTCTCGTCTACTCTTCGACTGCTTGTAAAATCGATACTCGAGAATCTTGCTAGTTTCGATCTAAAACGATGTATCCCGTTGTTTACAGCCGGAATACAAGTTTTCGCGCAGTTCTGAGAGGAAAAGTTTACACCTTTCTATCGTCTACTCTTCGACGACTTGTAAAATCGATGCTCGTGAATCTTGCTAGTTCGATCTAAAGCGATGTATTCTGTTGTCTTCAGCCGGAATACAATTTTTCGCGCAATTCTGAGCGGAAAAGTTTACACCTTTCTCTCGTCTACTCTTCGACGACTTGTAAAATCGATGCTCGTGAATTTTGCTAGTTTCGATCTAAAACGATGTATCTCGTTGTTTTGAGCCGAATACAAGTTTTCGCGCAGTTCTGAGCGAAAAAGTTGACACCTTTTCTCTCGTCTACTCTTCGACGACTTGTAAAATCGATGCTCGTGAATCTTGCTAGTTTTGATCTAAAGCGATGTATCCTGTTGTTTTGAGCCGGAATACAAATTTTCGCGCAGTTCTGAGCGAAAAAGTTTACACCTTTCTCTCGTCTACTCTTCGACGACTTGTAAAATCGATGCTCGTGAATTTTGCAAGTTTCGATCTAAAACGATGTACCCCGTTGTTTTTAGCCGGAATACAAGTTTTCGCGCTGTTCTGAGAGGAAAAATTTACACCTTTCTTTCGTCTACTCTTCGATGACTTGTAAAATCGATGCTCGTGAATCTTGCTAGTTTGATCTAATGCGATGTATCCTGTTGTTTTGAGACGCAACACAAGTTTTCGCGCAGTTCTGAAAGAAAAAGTTTACACCTTTCTCGCGTCTACTCTTCGACGAACTGTAAAATCGATGCTCGTGAATCTTGCTAGTTTCGATCTAAAGCGATGTATTCTGTTGTCTTCAGCCGGAATACAAGTTTTCGCGCAGTTCTGAGCGAAAAAGTTGACACCTTTCTCTCGTCTACTCTTCGACGACTTGTAAAATCGATGCTCGTGAATTTTGCTTGTTTCGATCTAAAACGATGTATCTCGTTGTTTTGAGCCGGAATACAAGTTTCGCGCAGTTCTGAGCGAAAAAGTTGACACCTTTCTCTCGTCTACTCTTCGATGACTTGTAAAATCGATGCTCGTGAATCTTGCTAGTTTTGATCTAAAGCGATGTATCCTGTTGTTTTGAGACGCAACACAAGTTTTCGCGCAGTTCTGAAAGAAAAAGTTTACACCTTTCTCGCGTCTACTCTTCGACGAACTGTAAAATCGATGCTCGTGAATCTTGCTAGTTTCGATCTAAAGCGATGTATTCTGTTGTCTTCAGCCGGAATACAAGTTTTCGCGCAGTTCTGAGCGAAAAAGTTGACACCTTTCTCTCGTCTACTCTTCGACGACTTGTAAAAATGATGCTCGTGAATTTGGTAGTTTCGATCTAAAACGATGTATCCCGTTGTTTTGAGCCGGAATACAAGTTTCCGCGCAGTTCTGAGAGAAAAGTTTACACCTTTCTCTCGTCTACTCTTCGACGACTTGTAAAATCGATGCTCGTGAATCTTGCTAGTTTCGATCTAAAACGATGTATCTCGTTGTTTAGAGCCGGAATACGTTTTCGCGCAGTTCTGAGAGGAAAAGTTTACACCTTTCTATCGTCTACTCATCGACGACTTGTAAAATCGATGCTCGTGAATCTTGCTAGTTTCGATCTAAAGCGATGTATCCTGTTGCGTTGAGCCGGAATACAATTTTTCGCGCAGTTCTGAGCGAAAAAGTTTACACCTTTCTCTCGTCTACTCTTCGATGACTTGTAAAATCGATGCTCGTGAATTTTGCTAGTTTCGATCTAACACAATGTATCCCGTTGTTTTGAGCCGGAATACAAGTTTTCGCGCAGTTCTGAGCGAAAAAGTTTACACCTTTCTATCGTCTACTCTTCGACTGCTTGTAAAATCGATACTCGTGAATCTTGCTAGTTTCGATCTAAAACGATGTATCTCGTTGTTTAGAGCCGGAATACAAGTTTTCGCGCAGTTTTGAGAAGAAAAAATTACACCTTTCTATCGTCTACTCTTCGACGACTTGTACAATAGATGCTCGTGAATCTTGCTAGTTTCGATATAAACCGACATATCGCGTTGTTTAGAGCCGGAATGCAGGTGTTCGCGCAGTTCTAAGAGAAAAAGTTTACACCTTTCTCTCGTCTACTCTTCGACTGCTTGTAAAATCGTTACTCGTGAATCTTGCTAGTTTCGATCTAAAACGATGTATAACGTTGTTTAGAGCCGGAATACGTTTTCGCGCAGTTCTGAGAGGAAAAGTTTACACCTTTCTATCGTCTACTCATCGACGACTTGTAAAATCGATGCTCGTGAATCTTGCTAGTTTCGATCTAAAGCGATGTATCCTGTTGCGTTGAGCCGGAATACAATTTTTCGCGCAGTTCTGAGCGAAAAAGTTTACACCTTTCTCTCGTCTACTCTTCGATGACTTGTAAAATCGATGCTCGTGAATTTTGCTAGTTTCGATCTAACACGATGTGTCCCGTTGTTTTGAGCCGGAATACAAGTTTTCGCGCAGTTCTGAGCGAACAAGTTTACACCTTTCTATCGTCTACTCTTCGACTGCTTGTAAAATCGATACTCATGAATCTTGCTAGTTTCGATCTAAAGCGATGTATCCCGTTGTTTTGAAGAGGAATACAAGATTTCGCGCAGTTCTGAGCGAAAAAGTTTACACCTTTCTCTCGTCTACTCTTCGACGACTTGCAAAATCGATGCCCGTGAATTTTGCTAGTTTTGATCTAACACGATGTATCCCGTTGTTTTGAGCCCTAATACAAGTTTTCGCGCAGTTCTGAAAGAAAAAGTTTACACCTTTCTTTCGTCTACTCTTCGACTGCTTGTAAAATCGATACTCGTGAATCTTGCTTGTATCGATCTAAAACAATGTATCCCGTTGTTTAGAGCCAGAATACAAGTTTTCGCGCAGTTCTGAGAAGAAAAAATTACACCTTTCTATCGTCTACTCTTCGACGACTTGTAAAATCGATGCTCGTGAATCTTGCTAGTTTCGATCTAAAGCGATGTATCCCGTTGTTTTGAGCCGGAATACAAGTTTTCGCGCAGTTCTGAGCGAAAAAGTTTACGCCTTTCTCTTGTCTACTCTTCGACGACTTGCTAAATCGATGCTCGTGAATTTTGCAAGTTTCGATCTAAAACAATGTATCCCGTTGTTTTGAGCCGGAATACAAGTTTTCGCGCAGTTCTGAAAGAAAAAGTTTACACCTTTCTTTCGTCTACTCTTCGACGACTTGTAAAATTGATGCTCGTGAATTTTGCTAGCTTCGATCTAAAACGATGTATCCCGTTGTTTAGAGCCGGAATACAAGTTTTCGCGCAGTTCTGAGAAGAAAAAATTACACCTTTCTATCGTCTACTCTTCGACGACTTGTAAAATCGATACTCGTGAATCTGGCTAGTTTCGATCTAAAACGATGTATCCCGTTGTTTAGAGCCGGAATACAAGTTTTCGCGCAGTTCTGAGAGAAAACGTTTACACCTTTCTATCGTCTACTCTTCGACGACTTGTAAAGTCGTTGCTCGTGAATTTTGCTAGTTTCGATCTAAAACGATGTATCCCGTTGTTTTTAGCCGGAATACAAGTTTTCGCGCAGTTCTGAGAGGAAAAGTTTACACCTTTCTATCGTCTACTCTTCGACGACTTGTAAAGTCGATGCTCGTGAATTTTGCAAGTTTCGATCTAAAACGATGTATCCCTTTGTTTTGAGCCGCAACACAAGCTTTCGCGCAGTTCTGAAAGAAACAGTTTACACCTTTCTCGCGTCTACTCTTCGACGAACTGTAAAATCGATGCTCGTGAATTTTGCTAGTTTCGATCTAAAACGATGTATCCCGTTGTTTTTAGCCGGAATACAAGTTTTCGCGCTGTTCTGAAAGAAAAAGTTTACACCTTTCTATCGTCTACTCTTCGACGACTTGTAAAGTCGATGCTCGTGAATTTTGCTAGTTTCGATCTAAAACGATGTACCCCGTTGTTTTTAGCCGGAATACAAGTTTTCGCGCAGTTCTGAGAGGAAAAGTTTACACCTTTCTATCGTCTACTCTTCGACGACTTGTAAAGTCGATGCTCGTGAATTTTGCAAGTTTCGATCTAAAACGATGTATCCCTTTGTTTTGAGCCGCAACACAAGCTTTCGCGCAGTTCTGAAAGAAACAGTTTACACCTTTCTCGCGTCTACTCTTCGACGAACTGTAAAATCGATGCTCGTGAATTTTGCTAGTTTCGATCTAAAACGATGTACCCCGTTGTTTTTAGCCGGAATACAAGTTTTCGCGCAGTTCTGAGAGAAATAGTTTACACCTTTCTATCGTCTACTCTTCGACGACTTGTAAAATCAATACTCGTGAATCTGGCTAGTTTCGATCTAAAACGATGTATCCCGTTGTTTAGAGCCGGAATACAAGTTTTCGCGCAGTTCTGAGAGGAAAAGTTTACACCTTTCTATCGTCTACTCTTCGACGACTTGTAAAATCGATGCACGTGAATCTTGCTAGTTTTGATCTAAAGCGATGTATCCTGTTGTTTTGAGCCGGAATACAAGTTTTCGCGCACTTCTGAGCGAAATAGTTTACACCTTTCTCTCGTCTACTCTTCGACGACTTGTAAAATCGATGCTCGTGAATTTTGCAAGTTTCGATCTAAAACGATGTATCCCTTTGTTTTGAGCCGCAACACAAGTTTTCGCGCAGTTCTAAGAGAAAAAGTTTACACCTTTCTCTCGTCTACTCTTCGACTGCTTGTAAAATTGTTACTGGTGAATCTTGCTAGTTTCGATCTAAAACGATGTATCTCGTTGTTTAGAGCCGGAATACAAGTTTTCGCGCAGTTCTGAGAAGAAAAAATTACACCTTTCTATCGTCTACTCTTCGACGACTTGTAAAATCGATGCTCGTGAATCTTGCTAGTTTCGATCTAAAGCGATGTATCCCGTTGTTTTGAGCCGGAATACAAGTTTTCGCGCAGTTCTGAGCGAAAAAGTTTACACCTTTCTTTCGTCTACTCTTCGACGACTTGTAAAATTGATGCTCGTGAATTTTGCTAGCTTCGATCTAAAACGATGTATCCCGTTGTTTTGAGATGGAATACAAGTTTTCGCACAGTTCTGAGAGAAAAAGTTGATACCTTTCTCTCGTCTACTCTTCGACTGCTTGTAAAATCGATACTCGTGAATCTTGCTAGTTTCGATCTAAAACGATGTATCCCGTTGTTTAGAGCCAGAATACAAGTTTTTGCGCAGTTCTGAAAGGAAAAGTTTACACCTTTCTATCGTCTACTCTTCGACGACTTGTAAAATCGATGCTCGTGAATCTTGCTAGTTTCGATCTAAAGCGATGTATTCTGTTGTCTTCAGCCGGAATACAATTTTTCGCGCAGTTCTGAGCGGAAAAGTTTATACCTTTCTCTCGTCTACTCTTCGACGACTTGTAAAATAGATGCTCGTGAATCTTGCTAATTTCGATCTAAAACGACGTATCACGTTGTTTAGAGCCGGAATACAAGTTTTCGTGCAGTTCTGAGAGAAAAAGATTACACCTTTCTGTCGTCTACTCTTCGACTGCTTGTAAAATCGATACTCATGAATCTTGCTAGTTTCGATCTAAAGCGATGTATCCCGTTTTTTAGAGCCGGAATACAAGTTTTCGCGCAGTTCTGAGCGAAAAAGTTTACACCTTTCCCTCGTCTACTCTTCGACGACGTGTAAAATCGATGCTCGTGAATTTTGCTAGTTTCGATCTAAAACGATGTATCCTGTTTTTTTTTAGCCGGAATGCAAGTTTTCGCGCAGTTCTGAGAGAAAAAGTTTACACCTTTCTCTCGTCTACTCTTCGACTGCTTGTAAAATCGATACTCGTGAATCTTGCTAGTTTCGATCTAAAACGATGTATAACGTTGTTTAGAGCCGGAATACGTTTTCGCGCAGTTCTGAGAGGAAAAGTTTACACCTTTCTATCGTCTACCCATCGACGACTTGTAAAATCGATGCACGTGAATCTTGCTAGTTTCGATCTAAAGCGATGTATACTGTTGCTTGGAGCCGGAATACAATTTTTCGCGCAGTTCTGAGCGAAAAAGTTTACACCTTTCTCTCGTCTACTCTTCGATGACTTGTAAAATCGATGCTCGTGAATTTTGCTAGTTTTGATCTAAAACGATGTATCTCGTTGTTTTTAGCCGGAATACAAGTTTTCGCGCAGTTCTGAAAGAAAACGTTTACACCTTTCTCGCGTCTACTCTTCGACGAACTGTAAAATCGATGCTCGTGAATGTTGCTAGTTTCGATCTAAAACGATGTGTCCCGTTGTTTTTAGCCGGAATACATGTTTTCGCGCTGTTCTGAGAGGAAAAATTTACACCTTTCTTTCGTCTACTCTTCGACGACTTGTAAAATTGATGCTCGTGATGTTTGGTAGTTTCGATCTAAAATGATTTATCCCGTTGTTTAGAGCCGGAATACAAGTTTTCGCGCAGTTCTGAGAGAAATAGTTTACACCTTTCTATCGTCTACTCTTCGACGACTTGTAAAATCGATACTCGTGAATTTTGCTAGTTTCGATCTAAAACGATGTATCTCGTTGTTTTGAGCCGGAATACAAGTTTTCGTGCAGTTCTGAAAGAAAAAGTTTACACCTTTCTCGCGGCTACTCTTCGACGAACTGTAAAATCTATGCTCGTGAATGTTGCTAGTTTCGATCTAAAACGATGTATCCTGTTTTTTTTTTAGCCGGAATGCAAGTTTTCACGCAGCTCTGAGAGAAAAAGTTTACACCTTTCTCTCGTCTACTCTTCGACTGCTTGTAAAATCGATACTCGTGAATCTTGCGAGTTTCGATCTAAAACGATGTATACTGTTGCTTTGAGCCGGAATACAGTTTTTCGCGCAGTTCAGAGCGAAAAAGTTTACACCTTTCTCTCGTCTACTCTTCGATGACTTGTAAAATCGATGCTCGTGAATTTTGCTAGTTTTGATCTAAAACGATGTATCTCGTTGTTTTTAGCCGGAATACAAGTTTTCGCGCAGTTCTGAAAGAAAACGTTTACACCTTTCTCGCGTCTACTCTTCGACGAACTGTAAAATCGATGCTCGTGAATGTTGCTAGTTTCGATCTAAAACGATGTGTCCCGTTGTATTTAGCCGGAATACATGTTTTCGCGCTGTTCTGAGAGGAAAAATTTACACCTTTCTTTCGTCTACTCTTCGACGACTTGTAAAATTGATGCTCGTGATGTTTGGTAGTTTCGATCTAAAATGATTTATCCCGTTGTTTAGAGCCGGAATACAAGTTTTCGCGCAGTTCTGAGAGAAATAGTTTACACCTTTCTATCGTCTACTCTTCGACGACTTGTAAAATTGATGCTCGTGAATTTTGCTAGCTTCGATCTAAAACGATGTATCCCGTTGTTTTGAGATGGAATACAAGTTTTCGCGCAGTTCTGAGAGAAAAAGTTGATACCTTTCTCTCGTCTACTCTTCGACTGCTTGTAAAATCGATACTCGAGAATCTTGCTAGTTTCGATCTAAAACGATGTATTCCGTTGTTTACAGCCGGAATACAAGTTTTCGCGCAGTTCTGAGAGGAAAAGTTTACACCTTTCTATCGTCTACTCTTCGACGACTTGTAAAATCGATGCTCGTGAATCTTGCTAGTTTCGATCTAAAGCGATGTATTCTGTTGTCTTCAGCCGGAATACAATTTTTCGCGCAATTCTGAGCGGCAAAGTTTACACCTTTCTCTCGTCTACTCTTCGACGACTTGTAAAATCGATGCTCGTGAATTTTGCTAGTTTCGATCTAAAACGATGTATCTCGTTGTTTTGAGCCGGAATACAAGTTTTCGCGCAGTTCTGAGCGAAAAAGTTGACACCTTTCTCTCGTCTACTCTTGGACGACTTGTAAAATCGATGCTCGTGAATCTTGCTAGTTTCGATCTAAAGCGATGTATTCTGTTGTCTTCAGCCGGAATACAATTTTTCGCGCAGTTCTGAGCGGAAAAGTTTATACCTTTCTCTCGTCTACTCTTCGACGACTTGTAAAATAGATGCTCGTGAATCTTGCTAATTTCGATCTAAAACGACGTATCACGTTGTTTAGAGCCGGAATACAAGTTTTCGTGCAGTTCTGAGAGAAAAAGATTACACCTTTCTGTCGTCTACTCTTCGACTGCTTGTAAAATCGATACTCATGAATCTTGCTAGTTTCGATCTAAAACGATGTATAACGTTGTTTAGAGCCGGAATACGTTTTCGCGCAGTTCTGAGAGGAAAAGTTTACACCTTTCTATCGTCTACCCATCGACGACTTGTAAAATCGATGCACGTGAATCTTGCTAGTTTCGATCTAAAGCGATGTATACTGTTGCTTGGAGCCGGAATACAATTTTTCGCGCAGTTCTGAGCGAAAAAGTTTACACCTTTCTCTCGTCTACTCTTCGATGACTTGTAAAATCGATGCTCGTGAATTTTGCTAGTTTTGATCTAAAACGATGTATCTCGTTGTTTTTAGCCGGAATACAAGTTTTCGCGCAGTTCTGAAAGAAAACGTTTACACCTTTCTCGCGTCTACTCTTCGACGAACTGTAAAATCGATGCTCGTGAATGTTGCTAGTTTCGATCTAAAACGATGTGTCCCGTTGTTTTTAGCCGGAATACATGTTTTTGCGCTGTTCTGAGAGGAAAAATTTACACCTTTCTTTCGTCTACTCTTCGACGACTTGTAAAATTGATGCTCGTGATGTTTGGTAGTTTCGATCTAAAATGATTTATTCCGTTGTTTAGAGCCGGAATACAAGTTTTCGCGCAGTTCTGAGAGAAATAGTTTACACCTTTCTATCGTCTACTCTTCGACGACTTGTAAAATCGATACTCGTGAATTTTGCTAGTTTCGATCTAAAACGATGTATCTCGTTGTTTTGAGCCGGAATACAAGTTTTCGTGCAGTTCTGAAAGAAAAAGTTTACACCTTTCTCGCGGCTACTCTTCGACGAACTGTAAAATCTATGCTCGTGAATGTTGCTAGTTTCGATCTAAAACGATGTATCCTGTTTTTTTTTTTTAGCCGGAATGCAAGTTTTCACGCAGTTCTGAGAGAAAAAGTTTACACCTTTCTCTCGTCTACTCTTCGACTGCTTGTAAAATCGATACTCGTGAATCTTGCGAGTTTCGATCTAAAACGATGTATACTGTTGCTTTGAGCCGGAATACAGTTTTTCGCGCAGTTCAGAGCGAAAAAGTTTACACCTTTCTCTCGTCTACTCTTCGATGACTTGTAAAATCGATGCTCGTGAATTTTGCTAGTTTTGATCTAAAACGATGTATCTCGTTGTTTTTAGCCGGAATACAAGTTTTCGCGCAGTTCTGAAAGAAAACGTTTACACCTTTCTCGCGTCTACTCTTCGACGAACTGTAAAATCGATGCTCGTGAATGTTGCTAGTTTCGATCTAAAACGACGTGTCCCGTTGTATTTAGCCGGAATACATGTTTTCGCGCTGTTCTGAGAGGAAAAATTTACACCTTTCTTTCGTCTACTCTTCGACGACTTGTAAAATTGATGCTCGTGATGTTTGGTAGTTTCGATCTAAAATGATTTATCCCGTTGTTTAGAGCCGGAATACAAGTTTTCGCGCAGTTCTGAGAGAAATAGTTTACACCTTTCTATCGTCTACTCTTCGACGACTTGTAAAATTGATGCTCGTGAATTTTGCTAGCTTCGATCTAAAACGATGTATCCCGTTGTTTTGAGATGGAATACAAGTTTTCGCGCAGTTCTGAGAGAAAAAGTTGATACCTTTCTCTCGTCTACTCTTCGACTGCTTGTAAAATCGATACTCGAGAATCTTGCTAGTTTCGATCTAAAACGATGTATTCCGTTGTTTACAGCCGGAATACAAGTTTTCGCGCAGTTCTGAGAGGAAAAGTTTACACCTTTCTATCGTCTACTCTTCGACGACTTGTAAAATCGATGCTCGTGAATCTTGCTAGTTTCGATCTAAAGCGATGTATTCTGTTGTCTTCAGCCGGAATACAATTTTTCGCGCAATTCTGAGCGGAAAAGTTTACACCTTTCTCTCGTCTACTCTTCGACGACTTGTAAAATCGATGCTCGTGAATTTTGCTAGTTTCGATCTAAAACGATGTATCTCGTTGTTTTGAGCCGGAATACAAGTTTTCGCGCAGTTCTGAGCGAAAAAGTTGACACCTTTCTCTCGTCTACTCTTGGACGACTTGTAAAATCGATGCTCGTGAATCTTGCTAGTTTCGATCTAAAGCGATGTATTCTGTTGTCTTCAGCCGGAATACAATTTTTCGCGCAGTTCTGAGCGGAAAAGTTTATACCTTTCTCTCGTCTACTCTTCGACGACTTGTAAAATAGATGCTCGTGAATCTTGCTAATTTCGATCTAAAACGACGTATCACGTTGTTTAGAGCCGGAATACAAGTTTTCGTGCAGTTCTGAGAGAAAAAGATTACACCTTTCTGTCGTCTACTCTTCGACTGCTTGTAAAATCGATACTCATGAATCTTGCTAGTTTCGATCTAAAACGATGTATCCCGTTTTTTAGAGCCGGAATACAAGTTTTCGCGCAGTTTTGAGCGAAAAAGTTTACACCTTTCCCTCGTCTACTCTTCGACGACGTGTAAAATCGATGCTCGTGAATTTTGCTAGTTTTGATCTAAAACGATGTATCTCGTTGTTTTTAGCCGGAATACAAGTTTTCGCGCAGTTCTGAAAGAAAACGTTTACACCTTTCTCGCGTCTACTCTTCGACGAACTGTAAAATCGATGCTCGTGAATGTTGCTAGTTTCGATCTAAAACGATGTGTCCCGTTGTATTTAGCCGGAATACATGTTTTCGCGCTGTTCTGAGAGGAAAAATTTACACCTTTCTTTCGTCTACTCTTCGACGACTTGTAAAATTGATGCTCGTGATGTTTGGTAGTTTCGATCTAAAATGATTTATCCCGTTGTTTAGAGCCGGAATACAAGTTTTCGCGCAGTTCTGAGAGAAATAGTTTACACCTTTCTATCGTCTACTCTTCGACGACTTGTAAAATTGATGCTCGTGAATTTTGCTAGCTTCGATCTAAAACGATGTATCCCGTTGTTTTGAGATGGAATACAAGTTTTCGCGCAGTTCTGAGAGAAAAAGTTGATACCTTTCTCTCGTCTACTCTTCGACTGCTTGTAAAATCGATACTCGAGAATCTTGCTAGTTTCGATCTAAAACGATGTATTCCGTTGTTTACAGCCGGAATACAAGTTTTCGCGCAGTTCTGAGAGGAAAAGTTTACACCTTTCTATCGTCTACTCTTCGACGACTTGTAAAATCGATGCTCGTGAATCTTGCTAGTTTCGATCTAAAGCGATGTATTCTGTTGTCTTCAGCCGGAATACAATTTTTCGCGCAATTCTGAGCGGAAAAGTTTACACCTTTCTCTCGTCTACTCTTCGACGACTTGTAAAATCGATGCTCGTGAATTTTGCTAGTTTCGATCTAAAACGATGTATCCTGTTTTTTTTTTAGCCGGAATGCAAGTTTTCGCGCAGTTCTGAGAGAAAAAGTTTACACCTATCTCTCGTCTACTCTTCGACGACTTGTAAAATCGATGCTCGTTAATCGTGCTAGTTTCAATCAAAAACGAAGTAACCCGTTGTTTTGAGCCGGAATACGTTTTCGCGCAGTTCTGAGAGGAAAAGTTTACACCTTTCTATCGTCTACCCATCGACGACTTGTAAAATCGATGCACGTGAATCTTGCTAGTTTCGATCTAAAGCGATGTATACTGTTGCTTGGAGCCGGAATACAATTTTTCGCGCAGTTCTGAGCGAATAAGTTTACACCTTTCTCTCGTCTACTCTTCGATGACTTGTAAAATCGATGCTCGTGAATTTTGCTAGTTTTGATCTAAAACGATGTATCTCGTTGTTTTTAGCCGGAATACAAGTTTTCGCGCAGTTCTGAAAGAAAACGTTTACACCTTTCTCGCGTCTACTCTTCGACGAACTGTAAAATCGATGCTCGTGAATGTTGCTAGTTTCGATCTAAAACGATGTGTCCCGTTGTTTTTAGCCGGAATACATGTTTTCGCGCTGTTCAAAGAGGAAAAATTTACACCTTTCTTTCGTCTACTCTTCGACGACTTGTAAAATTGATGCTCGTGATGTTTGGTAGTTTCGATCTAAAATGATTTATCCCGTTGTTTAGAGCCGGAATACAAGTTTTCGCGCAGTTCTGAGAGAAATAGTTTACACCTTTCTATCGTCTACTCTTCGACGACTTGTAAAATCGATACTCGTGAATTTTGCTAGTTTCGATCTAAAACGATGTATCTCGTTGTTTTGAGCCGGAATACAAGTTTTCGTGCAGTTCTGAACGAAAAGGTTTACACCTTTCTCGCGGCTACTCTTCGACGAACTGTAAAATCTATGCTCGTGAATGTTGCTAGTTTCGATCTAAAACGATGTATCCTGTTTTTTTTTAGCCGGAATGCAAGTTTTCACGCAGTTCTGAGAGAAAAAGTTTACACCTTTCTCTCGTCTACTCTTCGACTGCTTGTAAAATCGATACTCGTGAATCTTGCGAGTTTCGATCTAAAACGATGTATACTGTTGCTTTGAGCCGGAATACAGTTTTTCGCGCAGTTCAGAGCGAAAACGTTTACACCTTTCTCTCGTCTACTCTTCGATGACTTGTAAAATCGATGCTCTGAATTTTGCTAGTTTTGATCTAAAACGATGTATCTCGTTGTTTTTAGCCGGAATACAAGTTTTCGCGCAGTTCTGAAAGAAAACGTTTACACCTTTCTCGCGTCTACTCTTCGACGAACTGTAAAATCGATGCTCGTGAATGTTGCTAGTTTCAATCTAAAACGATGTGTCCCGTTGTTTTTAGCCGGAATACATGTTTTCGCGCTGTTCTGAGAGGAAAAATATACACCTTTCTTTCGTCTACTCTTCGACGACTTGTAAAATTGATGCTCGTGATGTTTGGTAGTTTCGATCTAAAATGATTTATCCCGTTGTTTAGAGCCGGAATACAAGTTTTCGCGCAGTTCTGAGAGAAATAGTTTACACCTTTCTATCGTCTACTCTTCGACGACTTGTAAAATCGATACTCGTGAATTTTGCTAGTTTCGATCTAAAACGATGTATCTCGTTGTTTTGAGCCGGAATACAAGTTTTCGCGCAGTTCTGAGAGAAAAAGTTTATACCTTTCTCTCGTCTACTCTTCGACTGCTTGTAAAATCGATACTCGTGAATCTTGGTAGTTTCGATCCTAAACGATGTATCCCGTTGTTGAGAGCCGGAATACAAGTTTTCGCGCAGTTCTGAGAGGAAAAGTTTACACCTTTCTGTCGTCTACTCTTCGACTGCTTGTAAAATCGATACTCGTGAATCTTGCTAGTTTCGATCTAAAACGATGTATCCCGTTGTTTTGAGCCGGAATACAAGTTTTCGCGCAGTTCTGAAAGAAACAATTTACCCCTTTCTTTCGTCTACTCTTCGACCGCTTGTAAAATTGATGCTCGTGAATTTTGCTAGTTTCGATGTAAAACGCGGTATCTCCTTGTTTAGAGCCGGAATACAAGTTTTCGCGCAGTTCTGAGAGAAAACGTTTACACCTTTCTATCGTCTTCTCTACGACGACTTGCAAAATCGATGCTCGTGAATCTGGCTTGTTTCGATCTAAAACGATGTATCCGTTGTTTAAAGCCGGAATACAGGTTTTCGCGCAGTTTTGAGAGAAAACGTTCACACCTTTCTTTCGTCTACTCTTCGACGACTTGTAAAATCGATACTCGTGAATCTTGCTAGTTTCAATCTAAAACGTTGTATCCCGGTGTTTAGAGCCGGCATACAAGTTTTGGCGCAGTTCTGAGCGAAAAAGTTTACACCTTTCTCTCGTCTACTCTTCGACTGCTTGTAAAGTCGATACTCGTGAATCTTGCTAGTTTCGATCCAAAACGATGTATCCCGTTGTTTTGAGCCGGAATACAAGTTTTCGCGCAGTTCTCAAAGAAACAATTTACACCTTTTTTTCGTCTACTCTTCGACTGCTTGTAAAATCGATGCTCGTGAATCTTGCTAGTTTCGATCTAAAACGATGTATCCCGTTCTTTAGAGCCGGAATACAAGTTTTCGCGCAGTTCTGAGCGAAAAAGTTTACACCTTTCTCTCGTCTACTCTTCGACTGCTTGTAAAATCGATACTGGTGAATCTTGCTAGTTTCGATCTAAAACGATGTACCCCGTTGTTTAGAGCCGGAATACAAATTTTCGCGCAGTTCTGAGAGAAATAGTTTACACCTTTCTCTCGTCTACTCTTCGACTGCTTGTAAAATCGATGCTCGTGAATCTTGCTAGTTTCGATCTAAAACGATGTATCCCGTTGTTTAGAGCCGGAATACAAGTTTTCGCGCAGTTCTGAGAGAAAACGTTTACACCTTTCTATCGTCTACTCTACGACGACTTGTAAAATCGATGCTCGTGAATCTGGCTTGTTTCGATCTAAAACGATGTATCCGTTGTTTAAAGCCGGAATACAAGTTTTCGCGCAGTTCTGAGAGAAAACGTTCACACCTTTCTTTCGTCTACTCTTCGACGACTTGTAAAATTGATACTCGTGAATCTTGCTAGTTTCGATCTAAAACGTTGTATCCCGTTGTTTAGAGCCGGCATACAAGTTTTCGCGCAGTTCTGAGCGAAAAAGTTTACACCTTTCTCTCGTGTACTCTTCGACTGCTTGTAAAATCGATACTCGTGAATCTTGCTAGTTTCGATCTAAAACGATGTATCCCGTTGTTTAGAGCCGGAATACAAATTTTCACGCAGTTCTGAGAGAAATAGTTTAGACCTTTCTCTCGTCTACTCTTCGACTGCTTGTAAAATCGATGCTCGTGAATCTTGCTAGTTTCAATCTAAAACGATGTATCCCGTTGTTTAGAGCCTGAATACATGTTTTCGCGCAGTTCTGAGAGAAAAAGTTTACACCTTTCTATCGTCTACTCTTCGACGACTTGTAAAATCGATGCTCGTGAATCTTGCTAGTTTCGATCTAAAACGATGTATCCCGTTCTTTAGAGCCGGAATACAAGTTTTCGCGCAGTTCTGAAAGAAAAAGTTCACACCTTTCTATCGTCTACTCTTCGACGACTTTTAAAATTGATACTCGTGAATCTTGCTTGCTTCGATCTAAAACGTTTTATCCCGTTGTTTAGAGCCGCAATACAAGTTTTCGCGCAGTTCTGAGAGAAAATGTTTACACCTTTCTCTCGTATACTCTTCGACTGCTTGTAAAATCGATACTCGTGAATATTGCTAGTTTCAATCTGAAACGATGTATCCCGTTGTTTAGAGCCGGAATACAAGTTTTCGCGCAGTTCTGAGAGAAAAAATTCACACCTTTCTATCGTCTACTCTTCGCTTGTGTTGTGTCTTGTTTATTCTGTGCGCTATGAATCCTCATGCTGATTACCCACTAGCCCGAACCCTGACCCTTCTAAGTCTATCGTCTACTCTTCGACGACTTGTGAAATCGATACTCTTGAATCTTGCTAGTTTCGATCTAAAACGTTGTATCCCGTTGTTTAGAGCCGGAATACAAGTTTTCGCGCAGTTCTGAAAGAAAAAATTTACACCTTTCTTTCGTCTACTCTTCGACGACTTGTAAAATTGATGCTCGTGAATTTTGCTAGTTTCGATCTAAAACGATGTATCCCCTTGTTTAGAGCTGGAATACAAGTTTTGGCGCAGTTCTGAGAGAAAACGTTTACACCTTTCTCTCGTCTACTCTTCGACTGCTTGTAAAATAGATACTCGTGAATCTTGCTAGTTTCGATCTAAAACATGTATCCCGTTGTTTTGAGCCGGAATACAAGTTTTCGCGCTGTTCTGAGAGAAAAAATTTACACCTTTCTTTCGTCTACTCTTAGACGACTTGTAAAATTGATGCTCGTGAATTTTGCTAGTTTCGATCTAAAACGTTGTATCCCGTTGTTTAGAGCCGGCATACAAGTTTTCGCGCAGTTCTGAGCGAAAAAGTTTACACCTTTCTCTCGTCTACTCTTCGACTGCTTGTAAAATCGATACTCGTGAATCTTGCTTGTTTCGATCTAAAACGATGTATCCCGTTGTTTAGAGCCGGAATACAAATTTTCGCGCAGTTCTGAGAGAAATAGTATACACCTTTCTCTCGTCTACTCTTCGACTGCTTGTAAAATCGATACTCGTGAATCTTGCAAGTTTCGATCTAAAACGTTGTATCCCGTTGTTTAGAGCCGGAATACAAGTTTTCGCGCAGTTCTGAGCGAGAAAGTTTACACCTTTCTGTCGTCTACTCTTCGACTGCTTGTAAAATCGATACTCGTGAATCTTGCTAGTTTCAATCTAAAACGATGTATCCCGTTGTTTTGAGCCGGAATACAAGTTTTCGCGCAGTTCTGAAAGAAACAATTTACCCCTTTCTTTCGTCTACTCTTCGACCGCTTGTAAAATTGATGCTCGTGAATTTTGCTAGTTTCGATGTAAAACGCGGTATCTCCTTGTTTAGAGCCGGAATACAAGTTTTCGCGCAGTTCTGAGAGAAAACGTTTACACCTTTCTATCGTCTTCTCTACGACGACTTGCAAAATCGATGCTCGTGAATCTGGCTTGTTTCGATCTAAAACGATGTATCCGTTGTTTAAAGCCGGAATACAGGTTTTCGCGCAGTTTTGAGAGAAAACGTTCACACCTTTCTTTCGTCTACTCTTCGACGACTTGTAAAATCGATACTCGTGAATCTTGCTAGTTTCAATCTAAAACGTTGTATCCCGGTGTTTAGAGCCGGCATACAAGTTTTGGCGCAGTTCTGAGCGAAAAAGTTTACACCTTTCTCTCGTCTACTCTTCGACTGCTTGTAAAATCGATACTCGTGAATCTTGCTAGTTTCGATCCAAAACGATGTATCCCGTTGTTTTGAGCCGGAATACAAGTTTTCGCGCAGTTCTCAAAGAAACAATTTACACCTTTCTTTCGTCTACTCTTCGACTGCTTGTAAAATCGATGCTCGTGAATCTTGCTAGTTTCGATCTAAAACGATGTATCCCGTTCTTTAGAGCCGGAATACAAGTTTTCGCGCAGTTCTGAGCGAAAAAGTTTACACCTTTCTCTCGTCTACTCTTCGACTGCTTGTAAAATCGATACTCGTGAATCTTGCTAGTTTCGATCTAAAACGATGTACCCCGTTGTTTAGAGCCGGAATACAAATTTTCGCGCAGTTCTGAGAGAAATAGTTTACACCTTTCTCTCGTCTACTCTTCGACTGCTTGTAAAATCGATGCTCGTGAATCTTGCTAGTTTCGATCTAAAACGATGTATCCCGTTGTTTAGAGCCGGAATACAAGTTTTCGCGCAGTTCTGAGAGAAAACGTTTACACCTTTCTATCGTCTACTCTACGACGACTTGTAAAATCGATGCTCGTGAATCTGGCTTGTTTCGATCTAAAACGATGTATCCGTTGTTTAAAGCCGGAATACAAGTTTTCGCGCAGTTCTGAGAGAAAACGTTCACACCTTTCTTTCGTCTACTCTTCGACGACTTGTAAAATTGATACTCGTGAATCTTGCTAGTTTCGATCTAAAACGTTGTATCCCGTTGTTTAGAGCCGGCATACAAGTTTTCGCGCAGTTCTGAGCGAAAAAGTTTACACCTTTCTCTCGTGTACTCTTCGACTGCTTGTAAAATCGATACTCGTGAATCTTGCTAGTTTCGATCTAAAACGATGTATCCCGTTGTTTAGAGCCGGAATACAAATTTTCGCGCAGTTCTGAGAGAAATAGTTTACACCTTTCTCTCGTCTACTCTTCGACTGCTTGTAAAATCGATGCTCGTGAATCTTGCTAGTTTCAATCTAAAACGATGTATCCCGTTGTTTAGAGCCTGAATACATGTTTTCGCGCAGTTCTGAGAGAAAAAGTTTACACCTTTCTATCGTCTACTCTTCGACGACTTGTAAAATCGATGCTCGTGAATCTTGCTAGTTTCGATCTAAAACGATGTATCCCGTTCTTTAGAGCCGGAATACAAGTTTTCGCGCAGTTCTGAAAGAAAAAGTTCACACCTTTCTATCGTCTACTCTTCGACGACTTTTAAAATCGATACTCGTGAATCTTGCTTGCTTCGATCTAAAACGTTTTATCCCGTTGTTTAGAGCCGCAATACAAGTTTTCGCGCAGTTCTGAGAGAAAATGTTTACACTTTTCTCTCGTATACTCTTCGACTGCTTGTAAAATCGATACTCGTGAATATTGCTAGTTTCAATCTGAAACGATGTATCCCGTTGTTTAGAGCCGGAATACAAGTTTTCGCGCAGTTCTGAGAGAAAAAATTCACACCTTTCTATCGTCTACTCTTCGCTTGTGTTGTGTCTTGTTTATTCTGTGCGCTATGAATCCTCATGCTGATTACCCACTAGCCCGAACCCTGACCCTTCTAAGTCTATCGTCTACTCTTCGACGACTTGTGAAATCGATACTCTTGAATCTTGCTAGTTTCGATCTAAAACGTTGTATCCCGTTGTTTAGAGCCGGAATACAAGTTTTCGCGCAGTTCTGAAAGAAAAAATTTACACCTTTCTTTCGTCTACTCTTCGACGACTTGTAAAATTGATGCTCGTGAATTTTGCTAGTTTCGATCTAAAACGATGTATCCCCTTGTTTAGAGCTGGAATACAAGTTTTGGCGCAGTTCTGAGAGAAAACGTTTACACCTTTCTCTCGTCTACTCTTCGACTGCTTGTAAAATAGATACTCGTGAATCTTGCTAGTTTCGATCTAAAACATGTATCCCGTTGTTTTGAGCCGGAATACAAGTTTTCGCGCTGTTCTGAGAGAAAAAATTTACACCTTTCTTTCGTCTACTCTTAGACGACTTGTAAAATTGATGCTCGTGAATTTTGCTAGTTTCGATCTAAAACGTTGTATCCCGTTGTTTAGAGCCGGCATACAAGTTTTCGCGCAGTTCTGAGCGAAAAAGTTTACACCTTTCTCTCGTCTACTCTTCGACTGCTTGTAAAATCGATACTCGTGAATCTTGCTTGTTTCGATCTAAAACGATGTATCCCGTTGTTTAGAGCCGGAATACAAATTTTCGCGCAGTTCTGAGAGAAATAGTATACACCTTTCTCTCGTCTACTCTTCGACTGCTTGTAAAATCGATACTCGTGAATCTTGCAAGTTTCGATCTAAAACGTTGTATCCCGTTGTTTAGAGCCGGAATACAAGTTTTCGCGCAGTTCTGAGCGAAAAAGTTTACACCTTTCTGTCGTCTACTCTTCGACTGCTTGTAAAATCGATACTCGTGAATCTTGCTAGTTTCGATCTAAAACGATGTATCCCGTTGTTTTGAGCCGGAATACAAGTTTTCGCGCAGTTCTGAAAGAAACAATTTACCCCTTTCTTTCGTCTACTCTTCGACCGCTTGTAAAATTGATGCTCGTGAATTTTGCTAGTTTCGATGTAAAACGCGGTATCTCCTTGTTTAGAGCCGGAATACAAGTTTTCGCGCAGTTCTGAGAGAAAACGTTTACACCTTTCTATCGTCTTCTCTACGACGACTTGCAAAATCGATGCTCGTGAATCTGGCTTGTTTCGATCTAAAACGATGTATCCGTTGTTTAAAGCCGGAATACAGGTTTTCGCGCAGTTCTGAGAGAAAACGTTCACACCTTTCTTTCGTCTACTCTTCGACGACTTGTAAAATCGATACTCGTGAATCTTGCTAGTTTCAATCTAAAACGTTGTATCCCGTTGTTTAGAGCCGGCATACAAGTTTTCGCGCAGTTCTGAGCGAAAAAGTTTACACCTTTCTCTCGTCTACTCTTCGACTGCTTGTAAAATCGATACTCGTGAATCTTGCTAGTTTCGATCTAAAACGATGTATCCCGTTGTTTAGAGCCAGAATACAAATTTTCGCGCAGTTCTGAGAGGAATAGTTTACACCTTTCTCTCGTCTACTCTTCGACTGCTTGTAAAATCGATACTCGTGAATCTTGCTAGTTTCGATCTAAAACGTTGTATCCCGTGGTTTAGAGCCGGAATACAAGTTTTCGCGCAGTTCTGAGCGAAAAAGTTCACACCTTTCTTTCGTCTACTCTTCGACTGCTTGTAAAATCGATACTCGTGAATCTTGCTAGTTTCGATCCAAAACGATGTATCCCGTTGTTTTGAGCCGGAATACAAGTTTTCGCGCAGTTCTCAAAGAAACAATTTACACCTTTCTTTCGTCTACTCTTCGACTGCTTGTAAAATCGATGCTCGTGAATCTTGCTAGTTTCGATCTAAAACGATGTATCCCGTTGTTTAGAGCCGGAATACACGTTTTTGCGAAGTTCTGAGAGAAAAAGTTTACACCTTTCTATCGTCTACTCTTCGACGACTTGTAAAATCGATGCTCGTGAATCTTGCTAGTTTCAATCTAAAACGATGTATCCCGTTCTTTAGAGCCGGAATACAAGTTTTCGCGCAGTTCTGAAAGAAAAAGTTCACACCTTTCTATCGTCTACTCTTCGACGACTTGTAAAATCGATACTCGTGAATCTTGCTTGCTTCGATCTAAAACGTTTTGTCCCGTTGTTTAGAGCCGGAATACAAGTTTTCGCGCAGTTCTGAGAGAAAATGTTTACACCTTTCTCTCGTATACTCTTCGACTGCTTGTAAAATCGATACTCGTGAATATTGCTAGTTTCGATCTGAAACGATGTATCCCGTTCTTTAGAGCCGGAATACAAGTTTTCGCGCAGTTCTGAAAGAAAAAGTTCACACCTTTCTATCGTCTACTCTTCGACGACTTGTAAAATCGATACTCGTGAATCTTGCTTGCTTCGACCTAAAACGTTTTGTCCCGTTGTTTAGAGCCGGAATACAAGTTTTCGCGCAGTTCTGAGAGAAAACGTTTACACCTTTCACTCGTCTACTCTTCGACTAGTAAAATCGATGTTCATGAATCTCGCTAGTTTCAATCTAAAACGATGTATCCCGTTGTTTTGAGCCGGAATACAAGTTTTCGCGCAGTTCTGAGAGAAAAAGTTTACACCTTTCTATCGTCTACTCTTCGACGACTTGTAAAATCGATACTCGTGAATCTTGCTTGCTTCGATCTAAAACGTTTTATCCCGTTGTTTAGAGCCGCAATACAAGTTTTCGCGCAGTTCTGAGAGAAAATGTTTACACCTTTCTCTCGTATACTCTTCGACTGCTTGTAAAATCGATACTCGTGAATATTGCTAGTTTCAATCTGAAACGATGTATCCCGTTGTTTAGAGCCGGAATACAAGTTTTCGCGCAGTTCTGAGAGAGAAAGTTCACACCTTTCTATCGTCTACTCTTCGCTTGTGTTGTGTCTTGTTTATTCTGTGCGCTATGAATCCTCATGCTGATTACCCACTAGCCCGAACCCTGACCCTTCTAAGTCTATCGTCTACTCTTCGACGACTTGTGAAATCGATACTCTTGAATCTTGCTAGTTTAGATCTAAAACGTTGTATCCCGTTGTTTAGAGCCGGAATACAAGTTTTCGCGCAGTTCTGAAAGAAAAAATTTACACCTTTCTTTCGTCTACTCTTCGACGACTTGTAAAATTGATGCTCGTGAATTTTGCTAGTTTCGATCTAAAACGATGTATCCCCTTGTTTAGAGCTGGAATACAAGTTTTGGCGCAGTTCTGAGAGAAAACGTTTACACCTTTCTCTCGTCTACTCTTCGACTGCTTGTAAAATAGATACTCGTGAATCTTGCTAGTTTCGATCTAAAACATGTATCCCGTTGTTTTGAGCCGGAATACAAGTTTTCGCGCTGTTCTGAGAGAAAAAATTTACACCTTTCTTTCGTCTACTCTTCGACGACTTGTAAAATTGATGCTCGTGAATTTTGCTAGTTTCGATCTAAAACGTTGTATCCCGTTGTTTAGAGCCGGCATACAAGTTTTCGCGCAGTTCTGAGCGAAAAAGTTTACACCTTTCTCTCGTCTACTCTTCGACTGCTTGTAAAATCGATACTCGTGAATCTTGCTTGTTTCGATCTAAAACGATGTATCCCGTTGTTTAGAGCCGGAATACAAATTTTCGCGCAGTTCTGAGAGAAATAGTATACACCTTTCTCTCGTCTACTCTTCGACTGCTTGTAAAATCGATACTCGTGAATCTTGCAAGTTTCGATCTAAAACGTTGTATCCCGTTGTTTAGAGCCGGAATACAAGTTTTCGCGCAGTTCTGAAAGAAACAATTTACCCCTTTCTTTCGTCTACTCTTCGACCGCTTGTAAAATTGATGCTCGTGAATTTTGCTAGTTTCGATGTAAAACGCGGTATCTCCTTGTTTAGAGCCGGAATACAAGTTTTCGCGCAGTTCTGAGAGAAAACGTTTACACCTTTCTATCGTCTTCTCTACGACGACTTGCAAAATCGATGCTCGTGAATCTGGCTTGTTTCGATCTAAAACGATGTATCCGTTGTTTAAAGCCGGAATACAGGTTTTCGCGCAGTTCTGAGAGAAAACGTTCACACCTTTCTTTCGTCTACTCTTCGACGACTTGTAAAATCGATACTCGTGAATCTTGCTAGTTTCAATCTAAAACGTTGTATCCCGTTGTTTAGAGCCGGCATACAAGTTTTCGCGCAGTTCTGAGCGAAAAAGTTTACACCTTTCTCTCGTCTACTCTTCGACTGCTTGTAAAATCGATACTCGTGAATCTTGCTAGTTTCGATCTAAAACGATGTATCCCGTTGTTTAGAGCCGGAATACAAATTTTCGCGCAGTTCTGAGAGAAATAGTTTACACCTTTCTCTCGTCTACTCTTCGACTGCTTGTAAAAACGATACTCGTGAATCTTGCTAGTTTCGATCTAAAACGTTGTATCCCGTTGTTTAGAGCCGGAATACAAGTTTTCGCGCAGTTCTGAGCGAAAAAGTTCACACCTTTCTTTCGTCTACTCTTCGACTGCTTGTAAAATCGATACTCGTGAATCTTGCTAGTTTCGATCCAAAACGATGTATCCCGTTGTTTTGAGCCGGAATACAAGTTTTCGCGCAGTTCTCAAAGAAACAATTTACACCTTTCTTTCGTCTACTCTTCGACTGCTTGTAAAATCGATGCTCGTGAATCTTGCTAGTTTCGATCTAAAACGATGTATCCCGTTGTTTAGAGCCGGAATACAAGTTTTCGCGAAGTTCTGAGAGAAAAAGTTTACACCTTTCTATCGTCTACTCTTCGACGACTTGTAAAATCGATGCTCGTGAATCTTGCTAGTTTCGATCTAAAACGATGTATCCCGTTCTTTAGAGCCGGAATACAAGTTTTCGCGCAGTTCTGAAAGAAAAAGTTCACACCTTTCTATCGTCTACTCTTCGACGACTTGTAAAATCGATACTCGTGAATCTTGCTTGCTTCGATCTAAAACGTTTTGTCCCGTTGTTTAGAGCCGGAATACAAGTTTTCGCGCAGTTCTGAGAGAAAATGTTTACACCTTTCTCTCGTATACTCTTCGACTGCTTGTAAAATCGATACTCGTGAATATTGCTAGTTTCGATCTGAAACGATGTATCCCGTTCTTTAGAGCCGGAATACAAGTTTTCGATCAGTTCTGAAAGAAAAAGTTCACACCTTTCTATCGTCTACTCTTCGACGACTTGTAAAATCGATACTCGTGAATCTTGCTTGCTTCGACCTAAAACGTTTTGTCCCGTTGTTTAGAGCCGGAATACAAGTTTTCGCGCAGTTCTGAGAGAAAACGTTTACACCTTTCACTCGTCTACTCTTCGACTAGTAAAATCGATGTTCATGAATCTCGCTAGTTTCAATCTAAAACGATGTATCCCGTTGTTTTGAGCCGGAATACAAGTTTTCGCGCAGTTCTGAGAGAAAAAGTTTACACCTTTCTATCGTCTACTGTTCGACGACTTGTAAAATCGATGCTCGTGAATCTTGCTAGTTTCGATCTAAAATGATGTATCCCGTTGTTTAGAGCCGGAATACAAGTTTTCGCGCAGTTCTGAGAGAAAAAGTTCACACCTTTCTATCGTCTACTCTTCGCTTGTGTTGTGTCTTGTTTATTCTGTGCGCTATGAATCCTCATGCTGATTACCCACTAGGCCGAACCCTGACCCTTCTAAGTCTATCGTCTACTCTTCGACGACTTGAGAAATCGATACTCTTGAATCTTGCTAGTTTCGATCTAAAACGTTGTATCCCGTTGTTTAGAGCCGGAATACAAGTTTTCGCGCAGTTCTGAAAGAAAAAATTTACACCTTTCTTTCGTCTACTCTTCGACGACTTGTAATATTGATGCTCGTGAATTTTGCTAGTTTCGATCTAACACGATGTATCCCCTTGTTTAGAGCTGGAATACAAGTTTTCGCGCAGTTCTGAGAGAAAACGTTTACACCGTTCTCTCGTCTACTCTTCGACTGCTTGTAAAATAGATACTCGTGAATCTTGCTAGTTTCGATCTAAAACATGTATCCCGTTGTTTTGAGCCGGAATACAAGTTTTCGCGCTGTTCTGAGAGGAAAAATGTACACCTTTCTTTCGTCTACTCTTCGACGACTTGTAAAATTGATGCTCGTGAATTTTGCTAGTTTCGATCTAAAACGTTGTATCCCGTTGTTTAGAGCCGGCATACAAGTTTTCGCGCAGTTCTGAGCGAAAAAGTTTACACCTTTCTCTCGTCTACTCTTCGACTGCTTGTAAAATCGATACTCGTGAATCTTGCTAGTTTCGATCTAAAACGATGTATCCCGTTGTTTAGAGCCGGAATACAAATTTTCGCGCAGTTCTGAGAGAAATAGTATACACCTTTCTCTCGTCTACTCTTCGACTGCTTGTAAAATCGATACTCGTGAATCTTGCTAGTTTCGATCTAAAACGTTGTATCCCGTTCTTTAGAGCCGGAATACAAGTTTTCGCGCAGTTCTGAGCGAAAAAGTTCACACACTTTCTTTCGTCTACTCTTCGACTGCTTGTAAAATCGATACTCGTGAATCTTGCTAGTTTCTATCTAAAACGATGTATCCCGTTGTTTTCAGCCGGAATACAAGTTTTCGCGCAGTTCGAAAAGAAACAATTTACACCTTTCTTTCGTCTACTCTTCGACCGCTTGTAAAATTGATGCTCGTGAATTTTGCTAGTTTCGATGTAAAACGATGTATCCCCTTGTTTAGAGCCGGAATACAAGTTTTCGCGCAGTTCTGAGAGAAAAACTTTACACCTTTCTATCGTCTACTCTACGACGACTTGTAAAATCGATGCTCGTGAATCTGGCTTGTTTCGATCTAATACGATGTATCCGTTGTTTAAAGCCGGAATACAAGTTTTCGCGCAGTTCTGAGAGAAAACGTTCACACCTTTCTTTCGTCTACTCTTCGACGACTTGTAAAATCGATACTCGTGAATCTTGCTAGTTTCGATCTAAAACGTTGTATCCCGTTGTTTAAAGCCGGCATACAAGTTTTCGCGCAGTTCTGAGCGAAAAAGTTTACACCTTTCTCTCGTCTACTCTTCGACTGCTTGTAAAATCGATACTCGTGAATCTTGCTAGTTTCGATCTAAAACGATGTATCCCGTTGTTTAGAGCCGGAATACAAATTTTCGCGCAGTTCTGAGAGAAATAGTTTACACCTTTCTCTCGTCTACTCTTCGACTGCTTGTAAAATCGATGCTCGTGAATCTTGCTAGTTTCAATCTAAAACGATGTATCCCGTTGTTTAGAGCCTGAATACATGTTTTCGCGCAGTTCTGAGAGAAAAAGTTTACACCTTTCTATCGTCTACTCTTCGACGACTTGTAAAATCGATGCTCGTGAATCTTGCTAGTTTCGATCTAAAACGATGTATCCCGTTCTTTAGAGCCGGAATACAAGTTTTCGCGCAGTTCTGAAAGAAAAAGTTCACACCTTTCTATCGTCTACTCTTCGACGACTTTTAAAATCGATACTCGTGAATCTTGCTTGCTTCGATCTAAAACGTTTTATCCCGTTGTTTAGAGCCGCAATACAAGTTTTCGCGCAGTTCTGAGAGAAAATGTTTACACCTTTCTCTCGTATACTCATCGACTGCTTGTAAAATCGATACTCGTGAATATTGCTAGTTTCAATCTGAAACGATGTATCCCGTTGTTTAGAGCCGGAATACAAGTTTTCGCGCAGTTCTGAGAGAAAAAATTCACACCTTTCTATCGTCTACTCTTCGCTTGTGTTGTGTCTTGTTTATTCTGTGCGCTATGAATCCTCATGCTGATTACCCACTAGCCCGAACCCTGACCCTTCTAAGTCTATCGTCTACTCTTCGACGACTTGTGAAATCGATACTCTTGAATCTTGCTAGTTTCGATCTAAAACGTTGTATCCCGTTGTTTAGAGCCGGAATACAAGTTTTCGCGCAGTTCTGAAAGAAAAAATTTACACCTTTCTTTCGTCTACTCTTCGACGACTTGTAAAATTGATGCTCGTGAATTTTGCTAGTTTCGATCTAAAACGATGTATCCCCTTGTTTAGAGCTCGAATACAAGTTTTGGCGCAGTTCTGAGAGAAAACGTTTACACCTTTCTCTCGTCTACTCTTCGACTGCTTGTAAAATAGATACTCGTGAATCTTGCTAGTTTCGATCTAAAACATGTATCCCGTTGTTTTGAGCCGGAATACAAGTTTTCGCGCTGTTCTGAGAGAAAAAATTTACACCTTTCTTTCGTCTACTCTTAGACGACTTGTAAAATTGATGCTCGTGAATTTTGCTAGTTTCGATCTAAAACGTTGTATCCCGTTGTTTAGAGCCGGCATACAAGTTTTCGCGCAGTTCTGAGCGAAAAAGTTTACACCTTTCTCTCGTCTACTCTTCGACTGCTTGTAAAATCGATACTCGTGAATCTTGCTTGTTTCGATCTAAAACGATGTATCCCGTTGTTTAGAGCCGGAATACAAATTTTCGCGCAGTTCTGAGAGAAATAGTATACACCTTTCTCTCGTCTACTCTTCGACTGCTTGTAAAATCGATACTCGTGAATCTTGCAAGTTTCGATCTAAAACGTTGTATCCCGTTGTTTAGAGCCGGAATACAAGTTTTCGCGCAGTTCTGAGCGAAAAAGTTTACACCTTTCTGTCGTCTACTCTTCGACTGCTTGTAAAATCGATACTCGTGAATCTTGCTAGTTTCGATCTAAAACGATGTATCCCGTTGTTTTGAGCCGGAATACAAGTTTTCGCGCAGTTCTGAAAGAAACAATTTACCCCTTTCTTTCGTCTACTCTTCGACCGCTTGTAAAATTGATGCTCGTGAATTTTGCTAGTTTCGATGTAAAACGCGGTATCTCCTTGTTTAGAGCCGGAATACAAGTTTTCGCGCAGTTCTGAGAGAAAACGTTTACACCTTTCTATCGTCTTCTCTACGACGACTTGCAAAATCGATGCTCGTGAATCTGGCTTGTTTCGATCTAAAACGATGTATCCGTTGTTTAAAGCCGGAATACAGGTTTTCGCGCAGTTCTGAGAGAAAACGTTCACACCTTTCTTTCGTCTACTCTTCGACGACTTGTAAAATCGATACTCGTGAATCTTGCTAGTTTCAATCTAAAACGTTGTATCCCGTTGTTTAGAGCCGGCATACAAGTTTTCGCGCAGTTCTGAGCGAAAAAGTTTACACCTTTCTCTCGTCTACTCTTCGACTGCTTGTAAAATCGATACTCGTGAATCTTGCTAGTTTCGATCTAAAACGATGTATCCCGTTGTTTAGAGCCAGAATACAAATTTTCGCGCAGTTCTGAGAGGAATAGTTTACACCTTTCTCTCGTCTACTCTTCGACTGCTTGTAAAATCGATACTCGTGAATCTTGCTAGTTTCGATCTAAAACGTTGTATCCCGTGGTTTAGAGCCGGAATACAAGTTTTCGCGCAGTTCTGAGCGAAAAAGTTCACACCTTTCTTTCGTCTACTCTTCGACTGCTTGTAAAATCGATACTCGTGAATCTTGTTAGTTTCGATCCAAAACGATGTATCCCGTTGTTTTGAGCCGGAATACAAGTTTTCGCGCAGTTCTCAAAGAAACAATTTACACCTTTCTTTCGTCTACTCTTCGACTGCTTGTAAAATCGATGCTCGTGAATCTTGCTAGTTTCGATCTAAAACGATGTATCCCGTTGTTTAGAGCCGGAATACACGTTTTTGCGAAGTTCTGAGAGAAAAAGTTTACACCTTTCTATCGTCTACTCTTCGACGACTTGTAAAATCGATGCTCGTGAATCTTGCTAGTTTCAATCTAAAACGATGTATCCCGTTCTTTAGAGCCGGAATACAAGTTTTCGCGCAGTTCTGAAAGAAAAAGTTCACACCTTTCTATCGTCTACTCTTCGACGACTTGTAAAATCGATACTCGTGAATCTTGCTTGCTTCGATCTAAAACGTTTTGTCCCGTTGTTTAGAGCCGGAATACAAGTTTTCGCGCAGTTCTGAGAGAAAATGTTTACACCTTTCTCTCGTATACTCTTCGACTGCTTGTAAAATCGATACTCGTGAATATTGCTAGTTTCGATCTGAAACGATGTATCCCGTTCTTTAGAGCCGGAATACAAGTTTTCGCGCAGTTCTGAAAGAAAAAGTTCACACCTTTCTATCGTCTACTCTTCGACGACTTGTAAAATCGATACTCGTGAATCTTGCTTGCTTCGACCTAAAACGTTTTGTCCCGTTGTTTAGAGCCGGAATACAAGTTTTCGCGCAGTTCTGAGAGAAAACGTTTACACCTTTCACTCGTCTACTCTTCGACTAGTAAAATCGATGTTCATGAATCTCGCTAGTTTCAATCTAAAACGATGTATCCCGTTGTTTTGAGCCGGAATACAAGTTTTCGCGCAGTTCTGAGAGAAAAAGTTTACACCTTTCTATCGTCTACTCTTCGACGACTTGTAAAATCGATACTCGTGAATCTTGCTTGCTTCGATCTAAAACGTTTTATCCCGTTGTTTAGAGCCGCAATACAAGTTTTCGCGCAGTTCTGAGAGAAAATGTTTACACCTTTCTCTCGTATACTCTTCGACTGCTTGTAAAATCGATACTCGTGAATATTGCTAGTTTCAATCTGAAACGATGTATCCCGTTGTTTAGAGCCGGAATACAAGTTTTCGCGCAGTTCTGAGAGAAAAAGTTCACACCTTTCTATCGTCTACTCTTCGCTTGTGTTGTGTCTTGTTTATTCTGTGCGCTATGAATCCTCATGCTGATTACCCACTAGCCCGAACCCTGACCCTTCTAAGTCTATCGTCTACTCTTCGACGACTTGTGAAATCGATACTCTTGAATCTTGCTAGTTTCTATCTAAAACGATGTATCCCGTTGTTTTGAGCCGGAATACAAGTTTTCGCGCAGTTCGAAAAGAAACAATTTACACCTTTCTTTCGTCTACTCTTCGACCGCTTGTAAAATTGATGCTCGTGAATTTTGCTAGTTTCGATGTAAAACGATGTATCCCCTTGTTTAGAGCCGGAATACAAGTTTTCGCGCAGTTCTGAGAGAAAAAGTTTACACCTTTCTATCGTCTACTCTACGACGACTTGTAAAATCGATGCTCGTGAATCTGGCTTGTTTCGATCTAATACGATGTATCCGTTGTTTAAAGCCGGAATACAAGTTTTCGCGCAGTTCTGAGAGAAAACGTTCACACCTTTCTTTCGTCTACTCTTCGACGACTTGTAAAATCGATACTCGTGAATCTTGCTAGTTTCGATCTAAAACGTTGTATCCCGTTGTTTAAAGCCGGCATACAAGTTTTCGCGCAGTTCTGAGCGAAAAAGTTTACACCTTTCTCTCGTCTACTCTTCGACTGCTTGTAAAATCGATACTCGTGAATCTTGCTAGTTTCGATCTAAAACGATGTATCCCGTTGTTTAGAGCCGGAATACAAATTTTCGCGCAGTTCTGAGAGAAATAGTTTACACCTTTCTCTCGTCTACTCTTCGACTGCTTGTAAAATCGATGCTCGTGAATCTTGCTAGTTTCGATCTAAAACGATGTATCCCGTTGTTTAGAGCCGGAATACGTTTTCGCGCAGTTCTGAGCGAAAAAGTTTACACCTTTCTCTCGTCTACTCTTCGACTGCTTGTAAAATCGATACTCGTGAATCTTGATAGGTTCGATCTAAAACGATGTATCCCGTTGTTTAGAGCCGGAATACAAATTTTCGCGCAGTTCTGAGAGAAATAGTTTACACCTTTCTCTCGTCTACTCTTCGACTGCTTGTAAAATCGATACTCGTGAATCTTGCTAGTTTCGATCTAAAACGTTGTATCCCGTTGTTTAGAGCCGGAATACAAGTTTTCGCGCAGTTCTGAGCGAAAACGTTCACACCTTTCTTTCGTCTACTCTTCGACTGCTTGTAAAATCGATACTCGTGAATCTTGCTAGTTTCGATCTAAAACGATGTATCCCGTTGTTTTGAGCCGGAATACAAGTTTTCGCGCAGTTCTCAAAGAAACAATTTACACCTTTCTTTCGTCTACTCTTCGACTGCTTGTAAAATCGATGCTCGTGAATCTTGCTAGTTTCGATCTAAAACGATGTATCCCGGTGTTTAGAGCCGGAATACAAGTTTTCGCGAAGTTCTGAGAGAAAAAGTTTACACCTTTCTATCGTCTACTCTTCGACGACTTGTAAAATCGATGCTCGTGAATCTTGCTAGTTTCGATCTAAAACGATGTATCCCGTTCTTTAGAGCCGGAATACAAGTTTTCGCGCAGTTCTGAAAGAAAAAGTTCACACCTTTCTATCGTCTACTCTTCGACGACTTGTAAAATCGATACTCGTGAATCTTGCTAGTTTCGATCTAAAACGTTGTATCCCGTTGTTTAAAGCCGGCATACAAGTTTTCGCGCAGTTCTGAGCGAAAAAGTTTACACCTTTCTCTCGTCTACTCTTCGACTGCTTGTAAAATCGATACTCGTGAATCTTGCTAGTTTCGATCTGAAACGATGTATCCCGTTCTTTAGAGCCGGAATACAAGTTTTCGCGCAGTTCTGAAAGAAAAAGTTCACACCTTTCTATCGTCTACTCTTCGACGACTTGTAAAATCGATACTCGTGAATCTTGCTTGCTTCGACCTAAAACGTTTTGTCCCGTTGTTTAGAGCCGGAATACAAGTTTTCGCGCAGTTCTGAGAGAAAACGTTTACACCTTTCACTCGTCTACTCTTCGACTAGTAAAATCGATGTTCATGAATCTCGCTATTTTCAATCTAAAACGATGTATCCCGTTGTTTTGAGCCGGAATACAAGTTTTCGCGCAGTTCTGAGAGAAAAAGTTTACACCTTTCTATCGTCTACTCTTCGACGACTTGTAAAATCGATGCTCGTGAATCTTGCTAGTTTCGATCTAAAATGATGTATCCCGTTGTTTAGAGCCGAAATACAACTTTTCGCGCAGTTCTGAGAGAAAAAGTTCACACCTTTCTATCGTCTACTCTTCGCTTGTGTTGTGTCTTGTTTATTCTGTGCGCTATGAATCCTCATGCTGAGTACCCACTAGGCCGAACCCTGACCCTTCTAAGTCTATCGTCTACTCTTCGACGACTTGAGAAATCGATACTCTTGAATCTTGCTAGTTTCGATCTAAAACGTTGTATCCCGTTGTTTAGAGCCGGAATACAAGTTTTCGCGCAGTTCTGAAAGAAAAAATTTACACCTTTCTTTCGTCTACTCTTCGACGACTTGTAAAATTGATGCTCGTGAATTTTGCTAGTTTCGATCTAAAACGTTGTATCCCGTTGTTTAGAGCCGGCATACAAGTTTTCGCGCAGTTCTGAGTGAAAAAGTTTACACCTTTCTCTCGTCTACTCTTCGACTGCTTGTAAAATCGACACTCGTGAATCTTGCTAGTTTCGATCTAAAACGATGTATCCCGTTGTTTAGAGCCGGAATACAAATTTTCGCGCAGTTCTGAGAGAAATAGTATACACCTTTCTCTCGTCTACTCTTCGACTGCTTGTAAAATCGATACTCGTGAATCTTGCTAGTTTCGATCTAAAACGTTGTATCCCGTTCTTTAGAGCCGGAATACAAGTTTTCGCGCAGTTCTGAGCGAAAAAGTTCACACACTTTCTTTCGTCTACTCTTCGACTGCTTGTAAAATCGATACTCGTGAATCTTGCTAGTTTCTATCTAAAACGATGTATCCCGTTGTTTTGAGCCGGAATACAAGTTTTCGCGCAGTTCGAAAAGAAACAATTTACACCTTTCTTTCGTCTACTCTTCGACGACTTGTAAAATTGATGCTCGTGAATTTTGCTAGTTTCGATCTAAAACGTTGTATCCCGTTGTTTAGAGCCGGCATAAAAGTTTTCGCGCAGTTCTGAGCGAAAACGTTTACACCTTTCTCTCGTCTACTCTTCGACTGCTTGTAAAATCGATACTCGTGAATCTTGCTAGTTTCGATCTAAAACAATGTATCCCGTTGTTTAGAGCCGGAATACAAATTTTCGCGCAGTTCTGAGAGAAACAGTATACACCTTTCTCTCGTCTACTCTTCGACTGCTTGTAAAATCGATACTCGTGAATCTTGCTAGTTTCGATCTAAAACGTTGTATCCCGTTCTTTAGAGCCGGAATACAAGTTTTCGCGCAGTTCTGAGCGAAAAAGTTTACACCTTTCTCTCGTCTACTCTTCGACTGCTTGTAAACTCGATACTCGTAAATCTCTCTAGTTTCGATCTAAAACGATGTATCCCGTTGTTTAGAGCCGGAATACAAGTTTTCGCGCAGTTCTGAAAGAAAAAGTTCACACCTTTCTATCGTCTACTCTTCGACGAATTTTAAAATCGATACTCGTGAATCTTGCTTGCTTCGATCTAAAACGTTTTATCCCGTTGTTTAGAGCCGCAATACAAGTTTTCGCGCAGTTCTGAGAGAAAATGTTTACACCTTTCTCTCGTATACTCTTCGACTGCTTGTAAAATCGATACTCATGAATATTGCTAGTTTCGATCTGAAACGATGTGTCCCGTTGTTTAGAGCCGGAATACAAGTTTTCGCGCAGTTCTGAGAAAAAACGTTTACACCTTTCACTCGTCTACTCTTCGACTAGTAAAATCGATGTTCATGAATCTCGCTAGTTTCAATCTAAAACGATGTATCCCGTTGTTTAGAGCCGGAATACAAGTTTTCGCGCAGTTCTGAGAGAAAAAGTTCACACCTTTCTATCATCTACTCTTCGCTTGTGTTGTGTCCTGTGTATTCTGTGCGCTATGAATCCTCATGCTGATTACCCACTAGCCCGAACCCTGACCCTTCTAAGTCTATCGTTTACTCTTCGACTGCTTGTAAAATCGATACTCGTGAATCTAGCTAGTTTCGATCTAAAACGATGTATCCCGTTGTTTAGAGCCGGAATACAAGTTTTCGCGCTGTTCTGAAAGAAACAATTTACACCTTTCTTTCGTCTGCTCTTCGACCGCTTGTAAAAATGATGCTCGTGAATTTTGCTAGTTTCGATGTAAAACGCGGTATCCCCTTGTTTAGAGCCGGAATACAAGTTTTCGCGCAGTTCTGAGAGAAAACGTTTACACCTTTCTATCGTCAACTCTACGACGACTTGTAAAATCGATGCTCGTGAATCTGGCTTGTTTCGATCTAAAACGATGTATCCGTTGTTTAAAGCCGGAATACAGGTTTTCGCGCAGTTCTGAGAGAAAACGTTCACACCTTTCTTTCGTCTACTCTTCGACGACTTGTAAAATCGATACTCGTGAATCTTGCTAGTTTCGATCTAAAACGTTGTATCCCGTTGTTTAGAGCCGGCATACAAGTTTTCGCGCAGTTCTGAGCGAAAAAGTTTACACCTTTCTCTCGTCTACTCTTCGACTGCTTGTAAAATCGATACTCGTGAATCTTGCTAGTTTCGATCTAAAACGATGTATCCCGTTGTTCAGAGCCGGAATACAAATTTTCGCGCAGTTCTGAGAGAAATAGTTTACACCTTTCTCTCGTCTACTCTTCGACTGCTTGTAAAATCGATACTCGTGAATCTTGCTAGTTTCGATCTAAAACGTTGTATCCCGTTGTTTAGAGCCGGAATACAAGTTTTCGCGCAGTTCTGAGCGAAAAAGTTTACACCTTTCTTTCGTCTACTCTTCGACTTCTTGTAAAATCGATACTCGTGAATCTTGCTAGTTTCGATCTAAAACGATGTATCCCGTTGTTTTGAGCCGGAATACAAGTTTTCGCGCAGTTCTGAAAGAAACAATTTACACCTTTCTTTCGTCTACTCTTCGACTGCTTGTAAAATCGATGCTCGTGAATCTTGCTAGTTTCGATCTAAAACGATGTATCCCGTTGTTTAGAGCCGGAATACAAGTTTTCGCGCAGTTCTGAGAGAAAAAGTTTACACCTTTCTATCGTCTACTCTTCGACGACTTGTAAAATCGATGCTCGTTAATCTTGCTAGTTTCGATGTAAAACGATATATCCCGTTCTTTAGAGCCGGAATACAAGTTTTCGCGCAGTTCTGAAAGAAAAAGTTCACACCTTTCTATCGTCTACTCTTCGACGACTTGTAAAATCGATACTCGTGAATCTTGCTTGCTTCGATCTAAAACGTTTTGTCCCGTTGTTTAGAGCCGGAATACAAGTTTTCGCGCAGTTCTGAGAGAAAATGTTTACACCTTTCTCTCGTATACTCTTCGACTGCTTGTAAAATCGATACTCGTGAATATTGCTAGTTTCGATCTGAAACGATGTATCCCGTTGTTTAGAGCCGGAATACAAGTTTTCGCGCAGTTCTGAGAGAAAACGTTTACACCTTTCACTCGTCTACTCTTCGACTAGTAAAATCGATGTTCATGAATCTTGCTAGTTTCGATCTAAAATGATGTATCCCGTTGTTTAGAGCCGGAATACAAGTTTTCGCGCAGTTCTGAGAGAAAAAGTTCACACCTTTCTATCGTCCACTCTTCGCTTGTGTTGTGTCTTGTTTATTCTGTGCGCTATGAATCCTCATGCTGATTACCCACTAGCCCGAACCCTGACCCTTCTAAGTCTATCGTCTACTCTTCGACGACTTGAGAAATCGATACTCTTGAATCTTGCTAGTTTCGATCTAAAACGTTGTATCCCGTTGTTTAGAGCCGGAATACAAGTTTTCGCGCAGTTCTGAAAGAAAAAATTTACACCTTTCTTTCGTCTACACTTCGACGACTTGTAAAATTGATGCTCGTGAATTTTGCTAGTTTCGATCTAACACGATGTATCCCCTTGTTTAGAGCTGGAATACAAGTTTTCGCGCAGTTCTGAGGGAAAACGTTTACACCTTTCTCTCGTCTACTCTTCGACTGCTTGTAAAATAGATACTCGTGAATCTTGCTAGTTTCGATCTAAAACATGTATCCCGTTGTTTTGAGCCGGAATACAAGTTTTCGCGCTGTTCTGAGAGGAAACATTTACACCTTTCTTTCGTCTACTCTTCGACGACTTGTAAAATTGATGCTCGTGAATTTTGCTAGTTTCGATCTAAAACGTTGTATCCCGTTGTTTAGAGCCGGCATACAAGTTTTCGCGCAGTTCTGAGCGAAAAAGTTTACACCTTTCTCTCGTCTACTCTTCGACTGCTTGTAAAATCGATACTCGTGAATCTTGCTAGTTTCGATCTAAAACAATGTATCCCGTTGTTTAGAGCCGGAATACAAATTTTCGCGCAGTTCTGAGAGAAATAGTATACACCTTTCTCTCGTCTACTCTTCGACTGCTTGTAAAATCGATACTCGTGAATCTTGCTAGTTTCGATCTAAAACGTTGTATCCCGTTCTTTAGAGCCGGAATACAAGTTTTCGCGCAGTTCTGAGCGAAAAAGTTTACACCTTTCTCTCGTCTACTCTTCGACTGCTTGTAAAATAGATACTCGTGAATCTTGCTAGTTTCGATCTAAAACGATGTATCCCGTTGTTTTGAGCCGGAATACAAGTTTTCGCGCTGTTCTGAGAGGAAACATTTACACCTTTCTTTCGTCTACTCTTCGACGACTTGTAAAATTGATGCTCGTGAATTTTGCTAGTTTCGATCTAAAACGTTGTATCCCGTTGTTTAGAGCCGGCATACAAGTTTTCGCGCAGTTCTGAGAAAAAACGTTTACACCTTTCACTCGTCTACTCTTCGACTAGTAAAATCGATGTTCATGAATCTCGCTAGTTTCAATCTAAAACGATGTATCCCGTTGTTTTGAGCCGGAATACAAGGTTTCGCGCAGTTCTGAGAGAAAAAGTTTACACCATTCTATCGTCTACTCTTCGACGACTTGTAAAATCGATGCTCGTGAATCTTGCTAGTTTCGAACTAAAACGATGTATCCCGTTGTTTAGAGCCGGAATACAAGTTTTCGCGCAGTTCTGAGAGAAAAAGTTCACACCTTTCTATCATCTACTCTTCGCTTGTGTTGTGTCCTGTGTATTCTGTGCGCTATGAATCCTCATGCTGATTACCCACTAGCCCGAACCCTGACCCTTCTAAGTCTATCGTTTACTCTTCGACTGCTTGTAAAATCGATACTCGTGAATCTAGCTAGTTTCGATCTAAAACGATGTATCCCGTTGTTTAGAGCCGGAATACAAGTTTTCGCGCTGTTCTGAAAGAAACAATTTACACCTTTCTTTCGTCTGCTCTTCGACCGCTTGTAAAAATGATGCTCGTGAATTTTGCTAGTTTCGATGTAAAACGCGGTATCCCCTTGTTTAGAGCCGGAATACAAGTTTTCGCGCAGTTCTGAGAGAAAACGTTTACACCTTTCTATCGTCTACTCTACGACGACTTGTAAAATCGATGCTCGTGAATCTGGCTTGTTTCGATCTAAAACGATGTATCCGTTGTTTAAAGCCGGAATACAGGTTTTCGCGCAGTTCTGAGAGAAAACGTTCACACCTTTCTTTCGTCTACTCTTCGACGACTTGTAAAATCGATACTCGTGAATCTTGCTAGTTTCGATCTAAAACGTTGTATCCCGTTGTTTAGAGCCGGCATACAAGTTTTCGCGCAGTTCTGAGCGAAAAAGTTTACACCTTTCTCTCGTCTACTCTTCGACTGCTTGTAAAATCGATACTCGTGAATCTTGCTAGTTTCGATCTAAAACGATGTATCCCGTTGTTCAGAGCCGGAATACAAATTTTCGCGCAGTTCTGAGAGAAATAGTTTACACCTTTCTCTCGTCTACTCTTCGACTGCTTGTAAAATCGATGCTCGTGAATCTTGCTAGTTTTGATCTAAAACGTTGTATCCCGTTGTTTAGAGCCGGAATACAAGTTTTCGCGCAGTTCTGAGCGAAAAAGTTTACACCTTTCTTTCGTCTACTCTTCGACTTCTTGTAAAATCGATACTCGTGAATCTTGCTAGTTTCGATCTAAAACGATGTATCCCGTTGTTTTGAGCCGGAATACAAGTTTTCGCGCAGTTCTGAAAGAAACAATTTACACCTTTCTTTCGTCTACTCTTCGACTGCTTGTAAAATCGATGCTCGTGAATCTTGCTAGTTTCGATCTAAAACGATGTATCCCGTTGTTTAGAGCCGGAATACAAGTTTTCGCGCAGTTCTGAGAGAAAAAGTTTACACCTTTCTATCGTCTACTCTTCGACGACTTGTAAAATCGATGCTCGTGAATCTTGCTAGTTTCGATGTAAAACGATATATCCCGTTCTTTAGAGCCGGAATACAAGTTTTCGCGCAGTTCTGAAAGAAAAAGTTCACACCTTTCTATCGTCTACTCTTCGACGACTTGTAAAATCGATACTCGTGAATCTTGCTTGCTTCGATCTAAAACGTTTTGTCCCGTTGTTTAGAGCCGGAATACAAGTTTTCGCGCAGTTCTGAGAGAAAATGTTTACACCTTTCTCTCGTATACTCTTCGACTGCTTGTAAAATCGATACTCGTGAATATTGCTAGTTTCGATCTGAAACGATGTATCCCGTTGTTTAGAGCCGGAATACAAGTTTTCGCGCAGTTCTGAGAGAAAACGTTTACACCTTTCACTCGTCTACTCTTCGACTAGTAAAATCGATGTTCATGAATCTTGCTAGTTTCGATCTAAAATGATGTATCCCGTTGTTTAGAGCCGGAATACAAGTTTTCGCGCAGTTCTGAGAGAAAAAGTTCACACCTTTCTATCGTCCACTCTTCGCTTGTGTTGTGTCTTGTTTATTCTGTGCGCTATGAATCCTCATGCTGATTACCCACTAGCCCGAACCCTGACCCTTCTAAGTCTATCGTCTACTCTTCGACGACTTGAGAAATCGATACTCTTGAATCTTGCTAGTTTCGATCTAAAACGTTGTATCCCGTTGTTTAGAGCCGGAATACAAGTTTTCGCGCAGTTCTGAAAGAAAAAATTTACACCTTTCTTTCGTCTACACTTCGACGACTTGTAAAATTGATGCTCGTGAATTTTGCTAGTTTCGATCTAACACGATGTATCCCCTTGTTTAGAGCTGGAATACAAGTTTTCGCGCAGTTCTGAGGGAAAACGTTTACACCTTTCTCTCGTCTACTCTTCGACTGCTTGTAAAATAGATACTCGTGAATCTTGCTAGTTTCGATCTAAAACATGTATCCCGTTGTTTTGAGCCGGAATACAAGTTTTCGCGCTGTTCTGAGAGGAAAAATTTACACCTTTCTTTCGTCTACTCTTCGACGACTTGTAAAATTGATGCTCGTGAATTTTGCTAGTTTCGATCTAAAACGTTGTATCCCGTTGTTTAGAGCCGGCATACAAGTTTTCGCGCAGTTCTGAGCGAAAAAGTTTACACCTTTCTCTCGTCTACTCTTCGACTGCTTGTAAAATCGATACTCGTGAATCTTGCTAGTTTCGATCTAAAACAATGTATCCCGTTGTTTAGAGCCGGAATACAAATTTTCGCGCAGTTCTGAGAGAAATAGTATACACCTTTCTCTCGTCTACTCTTCGACTGCTTGTAAAATCGATACTCGTGAATCTTGCTAGTTTCGATCTAAAACGTTGTATCCCGTTCTTTAGAGCCGGAATACAAGTTTTCGCGCAGTTCTGAGCGAAAAAGTTTACACCTTTCTCTCGTCTACTCTTCGACTGCTTGTAAACTCGATACTCGTAAATCTTGCTAGTTTCGATCTAAAACGATGTATCCCGTTGTTTAGAGCCGGAATACAAGTTTTCGCGCAGTTCTGAGAGAAAAAGTTTACACCTTTCTATCGTCTACTCTTCGACTGCTTGTAAAATAGATACTCGTGAATCTTGCTAGTTTCGATCTAAAACGATGTATCCCGTTGTTTTGAGCCGGAATACAAGTTATCGCGCTGTTCTGAGAGGAAACATTTACACCTTTCTTTCGTCTACTCTTCGACGACTTGTAAAATTGATGCTCGTGAATTTTGCTAGTTTCGATCTAAAACGTTGTATCCCGTTGTTTAGAGCCGGCATACAAGTTTTCGAGCAGTTCTGAGCGAAAAAGTTTACACCTTTCTCTCGTCTACTCTTCGACTGCTTGTAAAATCGATACTCGTGAATCTTGCTAGTTTCGGTCTTAAAACGATGTATCCCGTTGTTTAGAGCTGGAATACAAGTTTTCGCGCAGTTCTGAGAGAAAACGTTTACACCTTTCTATCGTCTACTCTACGACGACTTGTAAAATCGATGCTCGTGAATCTGGCTAGTTTCGATCTAAAACGATGTATCCGTTGTTTAAAGCCGGAATACAAGTTTTCGCGCAGTTCTGAGAGAAAAAGTTCACGCCTTTCTTTCGTCTACTCTTCGACGACTTGTAAAATCGATACTCGTGAATCTTGCTAGTTTCGATCTAAAACGTTGTATCCCGTTGTTTAGAGCCGGCATACAAGTTTTCGCGCAGTTCTGAGCGAAAAAGTTTACACCGTTCTCTCGTCTACTCTTCGACTGCTTGTAAAATCGATACTCGTGAATCTTGCTAGTTTCGATCTAAAACGATGTATCCCGTTGTTTAGAGCCGGAATACAAATTTTCGCGCAGTTCTGAGAGAAAAAGTGTACACCTTTCTATCGTCAACTCTTCGACGACTTGTAAAATCGATGCTCGTGAATCTTGCTAGTTTCGATCTAAAACGATGTATCCCGTTCTTTAGAGCCGGAATACAAGTTTTCGCGCAGTTCTGAAAGAAAAAGTTCACACCATTCTATCGTCTACTCTTCGACGACTTGTAAAATCGATACTCGTGAATCTTGCTTGCTTCGATCTAAAACGTTTTATCCCGTTGTTTAGAGCCGGAATACAAGTTTTCGCGCAGTTCTGAGAGAAAATGTTTACACCTTTCTCTCGTATACTCTTCGACTGCTTGTAAAATTGATACTCGTGAATATTGCTAGTTTCGATCTGAAACGATGTATCCCGTTGTTTAGAGCCGGAATACAAGTTTTCGCGCAGTTCTGAGAGAAAACGTTTACACCTTTCACTCGTCTACTCTTCGACTACTAAAATCGATGCTCGTGAATCTTGCTAGTTTCGATCTAAAACGATGTATCCCGTTGTTTAGAGCCGGAATACAAGTTTTCGCGCAGTTCTGAGAGAAAAAGTTCACACCTTTCTATCGTCTACTCTTCGCTTGTGTTGTGTCTTGTTTATTCTGTGCGCTATGAATCCTCATGCTGATTACCCACTAGCCCGAACCCTGACCCTTCTAAGTCTATCGTCTACTCTTCGACGACTTGTGAAATCGACACTCTTGAATCTTGCTAGTTTCGATCTAAAACGTTGTATCCCGTTGTTTATAACCGGAATACAAGTTTTCGCGCAGTTCTGAAAGAAAAAATTTACACCTTTTTTTCGTCTACTCTTCGACGACTTGTAAAATTGATGCTCGTGAATTTTGCTAGTTTCGATCTAAAACGATGTATCCCCTTGTTTAGAGCTGGAATACAAGTTTTCGCGCAGTTCTGAGAGAAAACGTTTACACCTTTCTCTCGTCTACTCTTCGACTGCTTGTAAAATAGATACTCGTGAATCTTGCTAGTTTCGATCTAAAACATGTATCCCGTTGTTTTGAGCCGGAATACAAGTTTTCGCGCTGTTCTGAAAGGAAAAATTTACACCTTTCTTTCGTCTACTCTTCGACGACTTGCAAAATTGATGTTCGTGAATTTTGCTAGTTTCGATCTAAAACGTTGTATCCCGTTGTTTAGAGCCGGCATACAAGTTTTCGCGCAGTTCTGAGCGAAAACGTTTACACCTTTCTCTCGTCTACTCTTCGACTGCTTGTAAAATCGATACTCGTGAATCTTGCTAGTTTCGATTTAAAACGATGTATCCCGTTGTTTAGAGACGGAATACAAATTTTCGCGCAGTTCTGAGAGAAATAGTTTACACCTTTCTCTCGTCTACTCTTCGACTGCTTGTAAAATCGATACTCGTGAATCTTGCTAGTTTCGATCTAAAACGTTGTATCCCGTTGTTTAGAGCCGGAATACAAGTTTTCGCGCAGTTCTGAGCGAAAAAGTTTGCACCTTTCTTTCGTCTACTCTTCGACTGCTTGTAAAATCGATACTCGTGAATCTTGCTAGTTTCGATCTAAAACGATGTATCCCGTTGTTTTGAGCCGGAATACAAGTTTTCGCGCAGTTCTGAAAGAAACAATTTACACCTTTCTTTCGTCTACTCTTCGACTGCTTGTAAAATCGATGCTCGTGAATCTTGCTAGTTTCGATCTAAAACGATGTATCCCTTTGTTTAGAGCCGGAATACAAGTTTTCGCGCAGTTCTGAGAGAAAAAGTTCACACCTTTCTATCGTCTACTCTTCGCTTGTGTTGTGTCTTGTTTATTCTGTGCGCTATGAATCCTCATGCTGATTACCCACTAGCCCGAACCCTGACCCTTCTAAGTCTATCGTCTACTCTTCGACGACTTGTGAAATCGACACTCTTGAATCTTGCTAGTTTCGATCTAAAACGTTGTATCCCGTTGTTTAGAGCCGGAATACAAGTTTTCGCGCAGTTCTGAAAGAAAAAATTTACACCTTTCTTTCGTCTACTCTTCGACGACTTGTAAAATTGATGCTCGTGAATTTTGCTAGTTTCGATCTAAAACGATGTATCTCCTTGTTTAGAGCTGGAATACAAGTTTTCGCGCAGTTCTGAGAGAAAACGTTTACACCTTTCTCTCGTCTACTCTTCGACTGCTTGTAAAATAGATACTCGTGAATCTTGCTAGTTTCGATCTAAAACATGTATCCCGTTGTTTTGAGCCGGAATACAAGTTTTCGCGCTGCTCTGAGAGGAAAAATTTACACCTTTCTTTCGTCAACTCTTCGACGACTTGTAAAATTGATGCTCGTGAATTTTGCTAGTTTCGATCTAAAACGTTGTATCCCGTTGTTTAGAGCCGGCATACAAGTTTTCGCGCAGTTCTGAGCGAAAACGTTTACACCTTTCTCTCGTCTACTCTTCGACTGCTTGTAAAATCGATACTCGTGAATCTTGCTAGTTTCGATCTAAAACGATGTATCCCGTTGTTTAGAGCCGGAATACAAATTTTCGCGCAGTTCTGAGAGAAATAGTTTACACCTTTCTCTCGTCTACTCTTCGACTGCTTGTAAAATCGATACTCGTGAATCTTGCTAGTTTCGATCTAAAACGTTGTATCCCGTTGTTTAGAGCCGGAATACAAGTTTTCGCGCAGTTCTGAGCGAAAAAGTTTACACCTTTCTTTCGTCTACTCTTCGACTGCTTGTAAAATCGATACTCGTGAATCTTGCTAGTTTCGATTTAAAACGATGTATCCCGTTGTTTTGAGCCGGAATACAAGTTTTCGCGCAGTTCTGAAAGAAACAATTTACACCTTTCTTTCGTCTACTCTTCGACTGCTTGTAAAATCGATGCTCGTGAATCTTGCTAGTTTCGATCTAAAACGATGTATCCCTTTGTTTAGAGCCGGAATACAAGTTTTCGCGCAGTTCTGAGAGAAAAAGTTCACACCTTTCTATCGTCTACTCTTCGCTTGTGTTGTGTCTTGTTTATTCTGTGCGCTATGAATCCTCATGCTGATTACCCACTAGCCCGAACCCTGACCCTTCTAAGTCTATCGTCTACTCTTCGACGACTTGTGAAATCGATACTCTTGAATCTTGCTAGTTTCGATCTAAAACGTTGTATCCCGTTGTTTAGAGCCGGAATACAAGTTTTCGCGCAGTTCTGAAAGAAAAAATTTACACCTTTCTTTCGTCTACTCTTCGACGACTTGTAAAATTGATGCTCGTGAATTTTGCTAGTTTCGATCTAAAACGATGTATCCCCTTGTTTAGAGCTGGAATACAAGTTTTCGCGCAGTTCTGAGAGAAAACGTTTACACCTTTCTCTCGTCTACTCTTCGACTGCTTGTAAAATAGATACTCGTGAATCTTGCTAGTTTCGATCTAAAACATGTATCCCGTTGTTTTGAGCCGGAATACAAGTTTTCGCGCTGTTCTGAGAGGAAAAATTTACACCTTTCTTTCGTCTACTCTTCGACGACTTGTAAAATTGATGCTCGTGAATTTTGCTAGTTTCGATCTAAAACGTTGTATCCCGTTGTTTAGAGCCGGCATACAAGTTTTCGCGCAGTTCTGAGCGAAAAAGTTTACACCTTTCTCTCGTCTACTCTTCGACTGCTTGTAAAATCGATACTCGTGAATCTTGCTTGTTTCGATCTAAAACGATGTATCCCGTTGTTTAGAGCCGGAATACAAATTTTCGCGCAGTTCTGAGAGAAATAGTATACACCTTTCTCTCGTCTACTCTTCGACTGCTTGTAAAATCGATACTCGTGAATCTTGCTAGTTTCGATCTAAAACGTTGTATCCCGTTGTTTATAGCCGGAATACAAGTTTTCGCGCAGTTCTGAGCGAAAAAGTTTACACCGTTCTTTCGTCTACTCTTCGACTGCTTGTAAAATCGATACTCGTGAATCTTGCTACTTTCGATCTAAAACGATGTATCCCGTTGTTTTGAGCCGGAATACAAGTTTTCGCGCAGTTCTGAAAGAAACAATTTACACCTTTCTTTCGTCTACTCTTCGACCGCTTGTAAAATTGATGCTCGTGAATTTTGCTAGTTTCGATGTAAAACGATGTATCCCCTTGTTTAGAGCTGGAATACAAGTTTTCGCGCAGTTCTGAGAGAAAACGTTTACACCTTTCTCTCGTCTACTCTTCGACTGCTTGTAAAATAGATACTCGTGAATCTTGCTAGTTTCGATCTAAAACATGTATCCCGTTGTTTGAGCCGGAATACAAGTTTTCGCGCTGTTCTGAGAGGAAAAATTTACACCTTTCTTTCGTCTACTCTTCGACGACTTGTAAAATTGATGCTCGTGAATTTTGCTAGTTTCGATCTAAAACGTTGTATCCCGTTGTTTAGAGCCGGCATACAAGTTTTCGCGCAGTTCTGAGCGAAAAAGTTTACACCTTTCTCTCGTCTACTCTTCGACTGCTTGTAAAATCGATACTCGTGAATCTTGCTAGTTTTGATCTAAAACGATGTATCCCGTTGTTTAGAGCCGGAATACAAATTTTCGCGCAGTTCTGAGAGAAATAGTATACACCTTTCTCTCGTCTACTCTTCGACTGCTTGTAAAATCGATACTCGTGAATCTTGCTAGTTTCGATCTAAAACGTTGTATCCCGTTCTTTAGAGCCGGAATAAAAGTTTTCGCGCAGTTCTGAGCGAAAAAGTTCACACCTTTCTTTCGTCTACTCTTCGACTGCTTGTAAAATCGATACTCGTGAATCTTGCTATTTTCTATTTAAAACGATGTATCCCGTTGTTTTGGGCCGGAATACAAGTTTTCGCGCAGTTCTAAAAGAAACAATTTACACCTTTCTTTCGTCTACTCTTCGACCGCTTGTAAAATTGATGCTCGTGAATTTTGCTAGTTTCGATGTAAAACAATGTATCCCCTTGTTTACAGCCGGAATACAAGTTTTCGCGCAGTTCTGAGCGAAAAAGTTTACACCTTTCTGTCGTCTACTCTTCGACTGCTTGTAAAATCGATACTCGTGAATCTTGCTAGTTTCGATATAAAACGATGTATCCCGTTGTTTAGAGCCGGAATACAAATTTTCGCGCAGTTCTGAGAGAAATAGTTTACACCTTTCTCTTGTCTACTCTTCGACTGCTTGTAAAATCGATGCTCGTGAATCTTGCTAGTTTCGATCTAAAACGATGTATCCCGTTGTTTAGAGCCGGAATACAAGTTTTCGCGCAGTTCTGAGAGAAAAAGTTTACACCTTTCTATCGTCTACTCTTCGACGACTTGTAAAATCGATGCTCGTGAATCTTGCTAGTTTCGATCTAAAACGATGTATCCCGTTCTTTAGAGCCGGAATACAAGTTTTCGCGCAGTTCTCACAGAAAAAATTTACACCTTTCTTTCGTCTTCTCTTCGACGACTTGTAAAATTGATGCTCGTGAATTTGCTAGTTTCGATCTAAAACGATGTATCCCCTTGTTTAGAGCCGGAATACAAGTTTTCGCGCAGTTCTGGGAGAAAACGTTTACACCTTTCTATCGTCTACTCTACGACGCCTTGAAAAATCGATGCTCGTGAATCTGGCTAGTTTCGATCTAAACGATGTATCCGTTGTTTAAAGCCGGAATACAAGTTTTCGCGCAGTTCTGAGAGAAAAAGTAACACCTTTCTTTCGTCTACTCTTCGACGACTTGTAAAATCGATACTCGTGAATCTTGCTAGTTTGGATCTAAAACGTTGTATCCCGTTGTTTAGAGCCGGCATACAAGTTTTCGCGCAGTTCTGAGCGAAAAAGTTTACACCTTTCTCTCGTCTACTCTTCGACTGCTTGTAAAATCGATACTCGTGAATCTTGCTAGTTTCGATCTAAAACGATGTATCCCGTTGTTTAGAGCCGGAATACAAGTTTTCGCGCAGTTCTGAGAGAAAACGTTTACACCTTTCTATCGTCTACTCTACGACGACTTGTAAAATCGATGCTCGTGAATCTGGCTTGTTTCGATCTAAAACGATGTATCCGTTGTTTAAAGCTGGAATACAAGTTTTCGCGCAGTTCTGAGAGAAAACGTTCACACCTTTCTTTCGTCTACTCTTCGACGACTTGTAAAATCGATACTCGTGAATCTTGCTAGTTTCGATCTAAAACGTTGTATCCCGTTGTTTAGAGCCGGCCTACAAGTTTTCGCGCAGTTCTGAGCGAAAAAGTTTACACCTTTCTCTCGTGTACTCTTCGACTGCTTGTAAAATCGATACTCGTGAATCTTGCTAGTTTCGATCTAAAACGATGTATCCCGTCGTTTAGAGCCGGAATACAAATTTTCGCGCAGTTCTGAGAGAAATAGTTTACACCTTTCTCTTGTCTACTCTTCGACTGCTTGTAAAATCGATGCTCGTGAATCTTGCTAGTTTCGATCTAAAACGATGTATCCCGTTGTTTAGAGCCGGAATACAAGTTTTCGCGCAGTTCTGAGAGAAAAAGTTTACACCTTTCTATCGTCTACTCTTCGACGACTTGTAAAATCGATGCTCGTGAATCTTGCTAGTTTCGATCTAAAACGATGTATCCCGTTCTTTAGAGCCGGAATACAAGTTTTCGCGCAGTTCTCAAAGAAAAAATTTACACCTTTCTTTCGTCTTCTCTTCGACGACTTGTAAAATTAATGCTCGTGAATTTGCTAGTTTCGATCTAAAACGATGTATCCCCTTGTTTAGAGCCGGAATACAAGTTTTCGCGCAGTTCTGAGAGAAAACGTTTACACCTTTCTATCGTCTCCTCTACGACGACTTGTAAAATCTATGCTCGTGAATCTGGCTAGTTTCGATCTAAACGATGTATCCGTTGTTTAAAGCCGGAATACAAGTTTTCGCGCAGTTCTGAGAGAAAAAGTAACACCTTTCTTTCGTCTACTCTTCGACGACTTGTAAAATCGATACTCGTGAATCTTGCTAGTTTGGATCTAAAACGTTGTATCCCGTTGTTTAGAGCCGGCATACAAGTTTTCGCGCAGTTCTGAGCGAAAAAGTTTACACCTTTCTCTCGTCTACTCTTCGACTGCTTGTAAAATCGATACTCGTGAATCTTGCTAGTTTCGATCTAAAACGATGTATCCCGTTGTTTAGAGCCGGAATACAAGTTTTCGCGCAGTTCTGAGAGAAAACGTTTACACCTTTCTATCGTCTACTCTACGACGACTTGTAAAATCGATGCTCGTGAATCTGGCTTGTTTCGATCTAAAACGATGTATCCGTTGTTTAAAGCTGGAATACAAGTTTTCGCGCAGTTCTGAGAGAAAACGTTCACACCTTTCTTTCGTCTACTCTTCGACGACTTGTAAAATCGATACTCGTGAATCTTGCTAGTTTCGATCTAAAACGTTGTATCCCGTTGTTTAGAGCCGGCCTACAAGTTTTCGCGCAGTTCTGAGCGAAAAAGTTTACACCTTTCTCTCGTGTACTCTTCGACTGCTTGTAAAATCGATACTCGTGAATCTTGCTAGTTTCGATCTAAAACGATGTATCCCGTCGTTTAGAGCCGGAATACAAATTTTCGCGCAGTTCTGAGAGAAATAGTTTACACCTTTCTCTTGTCTACTCTTCGACTGCTTGTAAAATCGATGCTCGTGAATCTTGCTAGTTTCGATCTAAAACGATGTATCCCGTTGTTTAGAGCCGGAATACAAGTTTTCGCGCAGTTCTGAGAGAAAAAGTTTACACCTTTCTATCGTCTACTCTTCGACGACTTGTAAAATCGATGCTCGTGAATCTTGCTAGTTTCGATCTAAAACGATGTATCCCGTTCTTTAGAGCCGGAATACAAGTTTTCGCGCAGTTCTCAAAGAAAAAATTTACACCTTTCTTTCGTCTTCTCTTCGACGACTTGTAAAATTAATGCTCGTGAATTTGCTAGTTTCGATCTAAAACGATGTATCCCCTTGTTTAGAGCCGGAATACAAGTTTTCGCGCAGTTCTGAGAGAAAACGTTTACACCTTTCTATCGTCTCCTCTACGACGACTTGTAAAATCTATGCTCGTGAATCTGGCTAGTTTCGATCTAAACGATGTATCCGTTGTTTAAAGCCGGAATACAAGTTTTCGCGCAGTTCTGAGAGAAAAAGTAACACCTTTCTTTCGTCTACTCTTCGACGACTTGTAAAATCGATACTCGTGAATCTTGCTAGTTTGGATCTAAAACGTTGTATCCCGTTGTTTAGAGCCGGCATACAAGTTTTCGCGCAGTTCTGAGCGAAAAAGTTTACACCTTTCTCTCGTCTACTCTTCGACTGCTTGTAAAATCGATACTCGTGAATCTTGCTAGTTTCGATCTAAAACGATGTATCCCGTTGTTTAGAGCCGGAATACAAGTTTTCGCGCAGTTCTGAGAGAAAACGTTTACACCTTTCTATCGTCTACTCTACGACGACTTGTAAAATCGATGCTCGTGAATCTGGCTTGTTTCGATCTAAAACGATGTATCCGTTGTTTAAAGCTGGAATACAAGTTTTCGCGCAGTTCTGAGAGAAAACGTTCACACCTTTCTTTCGTCTACTCTTCGACGACTTGTAAAATCGATACTCGTGAATCTTGCTAGTTTCGATCTAAAACGTTGTATCCCGTTGTTTAGAGCCGGCCTACAAGTTTTCGCGCAGTTCTGAGCGAAAAAGTTTACACCTTTCTCTCGTGTACTCTTCGACTGCTTGTAAAATCGATACTCGTGAATCTTGCTAGTTTCGATCTAAAACGATGTATCCCGTCGTTTAGAGCCGGAATACAAATTTTCGCGCAGTTCTGAGAGAAATAGTTTACACCTTTCTCTCGTCTACTCTTCGACTGCTTGTAAAATCGATGCTCGTGAATCTTGCTAGTTTCAATCTAAAACGATGTATCCCGTTGTTTAGAGCCGGAATACAAGTTTTCGCGCAGTTCTGAGAGAAAACGTTTACACCTTTCTCTCGTCTACTCTTCGACTGCTTGTAAAATAGATACTCGTGAATCTTGCTAGTTTCGATCTAAAACATGTATCCCGTTGTTTTGAGCCGGAATACAAGTTTTCGCGCTGTTCTGAGAGGAAAAATTTACACCTTTCTTTTGTCTACTCTTCGACGACTTGTAAAATTGATGCTCGTGAATTTTGCTAGTTTCAATCTAAAACGTTGTATCGCGTTGTTTAGAGCCGGCATACAAGTTTTCGCGCAGTTCTGAGCGAAAAAGTTTACGCCTTTCTCTCGTCTACTCTTCGACTGCTTGTAAAATCGATACTCGTGAATCTTGCTTGTTTCGATCTAAAACGATGTATCCCGTTGTTTAGAGCCGGAATACAAATTTTCGCGCAGTTCTGAGAGAAATAGTATACACCTTTCTCTCGTGTACTCTTCGACTGCTTGTAAAATCGATACTCGTGAATCTTGCTAGTTTCGATCAAAAACGTTGTATCCCGTTGTTTAGAGCCGGAATACAAGTTTTCGCGCAGTTCTGAGCGAAAAAGTTTACACCTTTCTTTCGTCTACTCTTCGACTGCTTGTAAAATCGATACTCGTGAATCTTGCTAGTTTCGATCTAAAACGATGTATCCCGTTGTTTTGAGCCGGAATACAAGTTTTCGCGCAGTTCTGAAAGAAACAATTTACACCTTTCTTTCGTCTACTCTTCGACCGCTTGTAAAATTGATGCTCGTGAATTTTGCTAGTTTCGATGTAAAACGCGGTATCCCCTTGTTTAGAGCCGGAATACAAGTTTTCGCGCAGTTCTGAGAGAAAACGTTTACACCTTTCTATCGTCTACTCTACGACGACTTGTAAAATCGATGCTCGTGAATCTGGCTTGTTTCGATCTAAAACGATGTATCTGTTGTTTAAAGCTGGAATACAAGTTTTCGCGCAGTTCTGAGAGAAAACGTTCACACCTTTCTTTCGTCTACTCTTCGACGACTTGTAAAATCGATACTCGTGAATCTTGCTAGTTTCGATCTAAAACGTTGTATCCCGTTGTTTAGAGCCGGCCTACAAGTTTTCGCGCAGTTCTGAGCGAAAACGTTTACACCTTTCTCTCGTGTACTCTTCGACTGCTTGTAAAATCGATACTCGTGAATCTTGCTAGTTTCGATCTAAAACGATGTATCCCGTCGTTTAGAGCCGGAATACAAATTTTCGCGCAGTTCTGAGAGAAATAGTTTACACCTTTCTCTCGTCTACTCTTCGACTGCTTGTAAAATCGATGCTCGTGAATCTTGCTAGTTTCAATCTAAAACGATGTATCCCATTGTTTAGAGCCGGAATACAAGTTTTCGCGCAGTTCTGAGAGAAAACGTTTACACCTTTCTCTCGTCTACTCATCGACTGCTTGTAAAATAGATACTCGTGAATCTTGCTAGTTTCGATCTAAAACATGTATCCCGTTGTTTTGAGCCGGAATACAAGTTTTCGCACTGTTCTGAGAGGAAAAATTTACACCTTTCTTTTGTCTACTCTTCGACGACTTGTAAAATTGATGCTCGTGAATTTTAATAGTTTCGATCTAAAACGTTGTATCGCGTTGTTTAGAGCCGGCATACAAGTTTTCGCGCAGTTCTGAGCGAAAAAGTTTACGCCTTTCTCTCGTCTACTCTTCGACTGCTTGTAAAATCGATACTCGTGAATCTTGCTTGTTTCGATCTAAAACGATGTATCCCGTTGTTTAGAGCCGGAATACAAATTTTCGCGCAGTTCTGAGAGAAATAGTATACACCTTTCTCTCGTCTACTCTTCGACCGCTTGTAAAATCGATACTCGTGAATCTTGCTAGTTTCGATCTAAAACGTTGTATCCCGTTGTTTAGAGCCGGAATACAAGTTTTCGCGCAGTTCTGAGCGAAAAAGTTTACACCTTTCTTTCGTCTACTCTTCGACTGCTTGTAAAATCGATACTCGTGAATCTTGCTAGTTTCGATCTAAAACGATGTATCCCGTCGTTTAGAGCCGGAATACAAATTTTCGCGCAGTTCTGAGAGAAATAGTTTACACCTTTCTCTCGTCTACTCTTCGACTGCTTGTAAAATCGATGCTCGTGAATCTTGCTAGTTTCAATCTAAAACGATGTATCCCGTTGTTTAGAGCCGGAATACAAGTTTTCGCGCAGTTCTGAGTGAAAACGTTTACACCTTTCTCTCGTCTACTCTTCGACTGCTTGTAAAATAGATACTCGTGAATCTTGCTAGTTTCGATCTAAAACATGTATCCCGTTGTTTTGAGCCGGAATACATGTTTTCGCGCTGTTCTGAGAGGAAAAATTTACACCTTTCTTTTGTCTACTCTTCGACGACTTGTAAAATTGATGCTCGTGAATTTTGCTAGTTTCGATCTAAAACGTTGTATCGCGTTGTTTAGAGCCGGCATACAAGTTTTCGCGCAGTTCTGAGCGAAAAAGTTTACGCCTTTCTCTCGTCTACTCTTCGACTGCTTGTAAAATCGATACTCGTGAATCTTGCTTGTTTCGATCTAAAACGATGTATCCCGTTGTTTAGAGCCGGAATACAAATTTTCGCGCAGTTCTGAGAGAAATAGTATACACCTTTCTCTCGTCTACTCTTCGACTGCTTGTAAAATCGATACTCGTGAATCTTGCTAGTTTCGATCTAAAACGTTGTATCCCGTTGTTTAGAGCCGGAATACAAGTTTTCGCGCAGTTCTGAGCGAAAAAGTTTACACCTTTCTTTCGTCTACTCTTCGACTGCTTGTAAAATCGATACTCGTGAATCTTGCTAGTTTTGATCTAAAACGATGTATCCCGTTGTTTTGAGCCGGAATACAAGTTTTCGCGCAGTTCTGAGTGAAAACGTTTACACCTTTCTCTCGTCTACTCTTCGACTGCTTGTAAAATAGATACTCGTGAATCTTGCTAGTTTCGATCTAAAACGATGTAATCCGTTGTTTTGAGCCGGAATACAAGTTTTCGCGCAGTTCTAAAAGAAACAATTTACACCTTTCTTTCGTGTACTCTTCGACCGCTTGTAAAATTGATGCTCGTGAATCTTGCTAGTTTCGATCTAAAACGTTGTATCCCGTTGTTTAGAGCCGGCCTACAAGTTTTCGCGCAGTTCTGAGCGAAAAAGTTTACACCTTTCTCTCGTGTACTCTTCGACTGCTTGTAAAATCGATACTCGTGAATCTTGCTAGTTTCGATTTAAAACGATGTATCCCGTCGTTTAGAGCCGGAATACAAATTTTCGCGCAGTTCTGAGAGAAATAGTTTACACCTTTCTCTCGTCTACTCTTCGACTGCTTGTAAAATCGATGCTCGTGAATCTTGCTAGTTTCAATCTAAAACGATGTATCCCGTTGTTTAGAGCCGGAATACAAGTTTTCGCGCAGTTCTGAGTGAAAACGTTTACACCTTTCTCTCGTCTACTCTTCGACTGCTTGTAAAATAGATACTCGTGAATCTTGCTAGTTTCGATCTAAAACATGTATCCCGTTGTTTTGAGCCGGAATACAAGTTTTCGCGCTGTTCTGAGAGGAAAAATTTACACCTTTCTTTTGTCTACTCTTCGACGACTTGTAAAATTGATGCTCGTGAATTTTGCTAGTTTCGATCTAAAACGTTGTATCGCGTTGTTTAGAGCCGGCATACAAGTTTTCGCGCAGTTCTGAGCGAAAAAGTTTACGCCTTTCTCTCGTCTACTCTTCGACTGCTTGTAAAATCGATACTCGTGAATCTTGCTTGTTTCGATCTAAAACGATGTATCCCGTTGTTTAGAGCCGGAATACAAATTTTCGCGCAGTTCTGAGAGAAATAGTATACACCTTTCTTTCGTCTACTCTTCGACTGCTTGTAAAATCGATACTCGTGAATCTTGCTAGTTTCGATCTAAAAAGTTGTATCCCGTTGTTTACAGCCGGAATACAAGTTTTCGCGCAGTTCTGAGCGAAAAAGTTTACACCTTTCTTTCGTCTACTCTTCGACTGCTTGTAAAATCGATACTCGTGAATCTTGCTAGTTTTGATCTAAAACGATGAATCCCGTTGTTTTGAGCCGGAATACAAGTTTTCGCGCAGTTCTGAAAGAAACAATTTACACCTTTCTTTCGTCTACTCTTCGACCGCTTGTAAAATTGATGCTCGTGAATTTTGCTAGTTTCGATGTAAAACGCGGTATCCCCTTGTTTAGAGCCGGAATACAAGTTTTCGCGCAGTTCTGAGAGAAAACGTTTACACCTTTCTATCGTCTACTCTACGACGACTTGTAAAATCGATGCTCGTGAATCTGGCTTGTTTCGATCTAAAACGATGTATCCGTTGTTTAAAGCTGGAATACAAGTTTTCGCGCAGTTCTGAGAGAAAACGTTCACACCTTTCTTTCGTCTACTCTTCGACGACTTGTAAAATCGATACTCGTGAATCTTGCTAGTTTCGATCTAAAACGTTGTATCCCGTTGTTTAGAGCCGGCCTACAAGTTTTCGCGCAGTTCTGAGCGAAAAAGTTTACACCTTTCTCTCGTGTACTCTTCGACTGCTTGTAAAATCGATACTCGTGAATCTTGCTAGTTTCGATCTAAAACGATGTATCCCGTCGTTTAGAGCCGGAATACAAATTTTCGCGCAGTTCTGAGAGAAATAGTTTACACCTTTCTCTCGTCTACTCTTCGACTGCTTGTAAAATAGATACTCGTGAATCTTGCTAGTTTCGATATAAAACATGTATCCCGTTGTTTTGAGCCGGAATACAAGTTTTCGCGCTGTTCTGAGAGGAAAAATTTACACCTTTCTTTTGTCTACTCTTCGACGACCTGTAAAATTGATGCTCGTGAATTTTGCTAGTTTCGATCTAAAACGTTGTATCGCGTTGTTTAGAGCCGGCATACAAGTTTTCGCGCAGTTCTGAGCGAAAAAGTTTACGCCTTTCTCTCGTCTACTCTTCGACTGCTTGTAAAATCGATACTCGTGAATCTTGCTTGTTTCGATCTAAAACGATGTATCCCGTTGTTTAGAGCCGGAATACAAATTTTCGCGCAGTTCTGAGAGAAATAGTATACACCTTTCTCTCGTCTACTCTTCGACTGCTCGTAAAATCGATACTCGTGAATCTTGCTAGTTTCGATCTAAAACGTTGTATCCCGTTGTTTAGAGCCGGAATACAAGTTTTCGCGCAGTTCTGAGCGAAAAAGTTTACACCTTTCTTTCGTCTACTCTTCGACTGCTTGTAAAATCGATACTCGTGAATCTTGCTAGTTTCGATCTAAAACGATGTATCCCGTTGTTTTGAGCCGGAATACAAGTTTTCGCGCAGTTCTGAAAGAAACAATTTACACCTTTCTTTCGTCTACTCTTCGACCGCTTGTAAAATTGATGCTCGTGAATTTTGCTAGTTTCGATGTAAAACGCGGTATCCCCTTGTTTAGAGCCGGAATACAAGTTTTCGCGCAGTTCTGAGAGAAAACGTTTACACCTTTCTATCGTCTACTCTACGACGACTTGTACAATCGATGCTCGTGAATCTGGCTTGTTTCGATCTAAAACGATGTATCCGTTGTTTAAAGCCGGAATACAGGTTTTCGCGCAGTTCTGAGAGGAAACGTTCACACCTTTCTTTCGTCTACTCTTCGACGACTTGTAAAATCGATACTCGTGAATCTTGCTAGTTTCGATCTAAAACGTTGTATCCCGTTGTTTAGAGCCGGCATACAAGTTTTCGCGCAGTTCTGAGCGAAAAAGTTTACACCTTTCTCTCGTCTACTCTTCGACTGCTTGTAAAATTGATACTCGTGAATCTTGCTTGTTTCGATCTAAAACGATGTATCCCGTTGTTTAGAGCCGGAATACAAATTTTCGCGCAGTTCTGAGAGAAAAAGTATACACCTTTCTCTCGTCTACTCTTCGACTGCTTGTAAAATCGATACGCGTGAATCTTGCTAGTTTCGATCTAAAACGTTGTATCCCGTTGTTTAGAGCCGGAATACAAGTTTTCGCGCAGTTCTGAGCGAAAAAGTTTACACCTTTCTTTCGTCTACTCTTCGACTGCTTGTAAAATCGATACTCGTGAATCTTGCTAGTTTCGATCTAAAACGATGTATCCCGTTGTTTTGAGCCGGAATACAAGTTTTCGCGCAGTTCTGAAAGAAACAATTTACACCTTTCTTTCGTCTACTCTTCGACCGCTTGTAAAATCGATGCTCGTGAATTTTGCTAGTTTCGATGTAAAACGCGGTATCCCCTTGTTTAGAGCCGGAATACAAGTTTTCGCGCAGTTCTGAGAGAAAACGTTTACACATTTCTATCGTCTACTCTACGACGACTTGTACAATCGATGCTCGTGAATCTGGCTTGTTTCGATCTAAAACGATGTATCCCGTTGTTTAGAGCCGGAATACAAGTTTTCGCGCAGTTCTGAGTGAAAATGTTTACACCTTTCTCTCGTCTACTCTTCGACTGCTTGTAAAATAGATACTCGTGAATCTTGCTAGTTTCGATCTAAAACATGTATCCCGTTGTTTTGAGCCGGAATACAAGTTTTCGCGCTGTTCTGAGAGGAAAAATTTACACCTTTCTTTTGTCTACTCTTCGACGACTTGTAAAATTGATGCTCGTGAATTTTGCTAGTTTCGATCTAAAACGTTGTATCGCGTTGTTTAGAGCCGGCATACAAGTTTTCGCGCAGTTCTGAGCGAAAAAGTTTACGCCTTTCTCTCGTCTACTCTTCGACTGCTTGTAAAATCGATACTCGTGAATCTTGCTTGTTTCGATCTAAAACGATGTATCCCGTTGTTTAGAGCCGGAATACAAATTTTCGCGCAGTTCTGAGAGAAATAGTATACACCTTTCTCTCGTCTACTCTTCGACTGCTTGTAAAATCGATACTCGTGAATCTTGCTAGTTTCGATCTAAAACGTTGTATCCCGTTGTTTAGAGCCGGAATACAAGTTTTCGCGCAGTTCTGAGCGAAAAAGTTTACACCTTTCTTTCGTCTACTCTTCGACTGCTTGTAAAATCGACACTCGTGAATCTTGCTAGTTTTGATCTAAAACGATGTATCCCGTTGTTTTGAGCCGGAATACAAGTTTTCGCGCAGTTCTTAAAGAAACAATTTACACCTTTCTTTCGTCTACTCTTCGACCGCTTGTAAAATTGATGCTCGTGAATTTTGCTAGTTTCGATGTAAAACGCGGTATCCCCATGTTTAGAGCCGTAATACAAGTTTTCGCGCAGTTCTGAGAGAAAACGTTTACACCTTTCTATCGTCTACTCTACGACGACTTGTAAAATCGATGCTCGTGAATCTGGCTTGTTTCGATCTAAAACGATGTATCCGTTGTTTAAAGCTGGAATACAAGTTTTCGCGCAGTTCTGAGAGAAAACGTTCACACCTTTCTTTCGTCTACTCTTCGACGACTTGTAAAATCGATACTCGTGAATCTTGCTAGTTTCGATCTAAAACGTTGTATCCCGTTGTTTAGAGCCGGCCTACAAGTTTCCGCGCAGTTCTGAGCGAAAAAGTTTACACCTTTCTCTCGTGTACTCTTCGACTGCTTGTAAAATCGATACTCGTGAATCTTGCTAGTTTCGATCTAAAACGATGTATCCCGTCGTTTAGAGCCGGAATACAAATTTTCGCGCAGTTCTGAGAGAAATAGTTTACACCTTTCTCTCGTCTACTCTTCGACTGCTTGTAAAATCGATGCTCGTGAATCTTGCTAGTTTCAATCTAAAACGATGTATCCCGTTGTTTAGAGCCGGAATACAAGTTTTCGCGCAGTTCTGAGAGAAAACGTTTACACCTTTCTCTCGTCTACTCTTCGACTGCTTGTAAAATAGATACTCGTGAATCTTGCTAGTTTCGATCTAAAACATGTATCCCGTTGTTTTGAGCCGGAATACAAGTTTTCGCGCTGTTCTGAGAGGAAAAATTTACACCTTTCTTTTGTCTACTCTTCGACGACTTGTAAAATTGATGCTCGTGAATTTTGCTAGTTTCGATCTAAAACGTTGTATCGCGTTGTTTAGAGCCGGCATACAAGTTTTCGCGCAGTTCTGAGCGAAAAAGTTTACGCCTTTCTCTCGTCTACTCTTCGACTGCTTGTAAAATTGATACTCGTGAATCTTGCTAGTTTCGATCTAAAACGATGTATCCCGTCGTTTAGAGCCGGAATACAAATTTTCGCGCAGTTCTGAGAGAAATAGTTTACACCTTTCTTTCGTCTACTCTTCGACCGCTTGTAAAATTGATGCTCGTGAATTTTGCTAGTTTCGATGTAAAACGCGGTATCCCCTTGTTTAGAGCCGGAATACAAGTTTTCGCGCAGTTCTGAGAGAAAACGTTTACACCTTTCTATCGTCTACTCTACGACGACTTGTACAATCGATGCTCGTGAATCTGGCTTGTTTCGATCTAAAACGATGTATCCGTTGTTTAAAGCCGGAATACAGGTTTTCGCGCAGTTCTGAGAGGAAACGTTCACACCTTTCTTTCGTCTACTCTTCGACGACTTGTAAAATCGATACTCGTGAATCTTGCTAGTTTCGATCTAAAACGTTGTATCCCGTTGTTTAGAGCCGGCATACAAGTTTTCGCGCAGTTCTGAGCGAAAAAGTTTACACCTTTCTCTCGTCTACTCTTCGACTGCTTGTAAAATTGATACTCGTGAATCTTGCTAGTTTCGATCTAAAACGATGTATCCCGTTGTTTAGAGCCGGAATACAAATTTTCGCGCAGTTCTGAGAGAAATAGTTTACACCTTTCTCTCGTCTACTCTTCGACTGCTTGTAAAATCGATACTCGTGAATCTTGCTAGTTTCGATCTAAAACGTTGTATCCCGTTGTTTAGAGCCAGAATACAAGTTTTCGCGCAGTTCTGAGCGAAAAAGTTTACACCTTTCTTTCGTCTACTCTTCGACTGCTTGTAAAATCGATACTCGTGAATCTTGCTAGTTTCGATCTAAAACGATGTAATCCGTTGTTTTGAGCCGGAATACAAGTTTTCGCGCAGTTCTAAAAGAAACAATTTACACCTTTCTTTCGTCTACTCTTCGACCGCTTGTAAAATTGATGCTCGTGAATTTTGCTAGTTTCGATCTAAAACGATGTATCCCCTTGTTTAGAGCCGGAATACAAGTTTTCGCGCAGTTCTGAGAGAAAACGTTTACACCTTTCTCTCGTCTACTCTACGACGACTTGTAAAATCGATGCTCGTGAATCTGGCTAGTTTCGATCTAAAACGATGTATCCGTTGTTTAAAGCCGGAATACAAGTTTTCGCGCAGTTCTGAGAGAAAAAGTAACACCTTTCTTTCGTCTACTCTTCGACGACTTGTAAAATCGATACTCGTGAATCTTGCTAGTTTGGATCTAAAACGTTGTATCCCGTTGTTTAGAGCCGGCATACAAGTTTTCGCGCAGTTCTGAGCGAAAAAGTTTACACCTTTCTCTCGTCTACTCTTCGACTGCTTGTAAAATCGATACTCGTGAATCTTGCTAGTTTCGATCTAAAACGATGTATCCCGTTGTTTAGAGCCGGAATACAAGTTTTCGCGCAGTTCTGAGAGAAAACGTGTACACCTTTCTATCGTCTACTCTACGACGACTTGTAAAATCGATGCTCGTGAATCTGGCTTGTTTCGATCTAAAACGATGTATCCGTTGTTTAAAGCTGGAATACAAGTTTTCGCGCAGTTCTGAGAGAAAACGTTCACACCTTTCTTTCGTCTACTCTTTATTTATTTTATTTTATTTTATTTATAAATACTGCGGTCTTGAACAACAAGACCATCGCAGGTGGGTACATAATTTGTGTAACACCAAAGGACACAAAAAAAAGGAAATACAGCAGACAAGGCGTCACAGCAACGAAATTAGTACATCACACTGTACTGTATCGTTTCACAACCTCAGAATATATATACTGCAGTCATAGAGCCAAGCATATAATTAAGTAAATCTCAACAAATTACTCATCAACCGAACATTCAAAATTTCGTCACTTGTTGCAGCAGCGCCTCAAAATGGGACAAATTATTCTCTTCGACTATATGACCAGCAAGGTTGTTCCATTCGGTAATAGATCTTGGAAAATAGGAATATTTGTAGCAGTTCGTTCTTGTGGATAAAGGTTTTACGGAAAGAGAATGTCTCAGGCGTGTTGCATAACCACTAGAGTAACTAACAATTTTCGAGATGTCAATGTTGTATTGCCCATGAATTAACTGGAAAAAGAATTTCAAACGACAGATACGGTTTCTATCAGTAACGGATGGTAAGCCACTCTTTTTAATAAGATTAGTGATAGAAGTGCGACCATAGGAATTATAATTAAATCTTACTGCTTTCTTTTGAATCCTTTCTAATTTGTTAATGTTAATCTTGGTATATGGGTCCCAGATCATTACGGCATATTCTAATTTTGGCCGCACAATAGTGTTATACGCAAGGAAACGTGTTTCAGGAGTAGCGAACCGTAGTGCACGCCTCAAGAAGAATATTTTGCGCAGAGCATTTGCCGAGATGGTATCAATATGTTTGTTCCAGGAAAGATTATTGGAAATCCATAGGCCGAGATATTTGTAGCATGTTACCTCTGAGAGTGCACTATCGGAAGTACCATACTGGTAGAGAAGAGGATTCCTTTTAAGCGTTATTCTCATATATACTGTTTTATCAAAATTTATCACCATTTGCCACCTATCACACCAGCGCATTACCTTCCGAAAGTCATTATTTAGCCTGATTTGATCTTCACTTGAGTTAATTCGTTCATAGAGGACACAATCATCGGCATATAACTTAACATTAACAGAGAGATCTTGGACGATATCATTAATATAAATAATAAACAAAAGCGGTCCAAGCACAGATCCTTGAGGAACTCCCGATTCAAATAGAATGCAATGTGAGAGGGCACCATTTAGTGTAACAAACTGGCGCCTGTTTGTCAGGTAAGCCTTAATTCGACGACTTGTAAAATCGATACTCGTGAATCTTGCTAGTTTCGATCTAAAACGTTGTATCCCGTTGTTTAGAGCCGGCCTACAAGTTTTCGCGCAGTTCTGAGCGAAAAAGTTTACACCTTTCTCTCGTGTACTCTTCGACTGCTTGTAAAATCGATACTCGTGAATCTTGCTAGTTTCGATCTAAAACGATGTATCCCGTCGTTTAGAGCCGGAATACAAATTTTCGCGCAGTTCTGAGAGAAATAGTTTACACCTTTCTCTCGTCTACTCTTCGACTGCTTGTAAAATCGATGCTCGTGAATCTTGCTAGTTTCAATCTAAAACGATGTATCCCGTTGTTTAGAGCCGGAATACAAGTTTTCGCGCAGTTCTGAGAGAAAACGTTTACACCTTTCTCTCGTCTACTCTTCGACTGCTTGTAAAATAGATACTCGTGAATCTTGCTAGTTTCGATCTAAAACATGTATCTCGTTGTTTTGAGCCGGAATACAAGTTTTCGCGCTGTTCTGAGAGGAAAAATTTACACCTTTCTTTTGTCTACTCTTCGACGACTTGTAAAATTGATGCTCGTGAATTTTGCTAGTTTCGATCTAAAACGTTGTTTCGCGTTGTTTAGAGCCGGCATACAAGTTTTCGCGCAGTTCTGAGCGAAAAAGTTTACGCCTTTCTCTCGTCTACTCTTCGACTGCTTGTAAAATCGATACTCGTGAATCTTGCTTGTTTCGATCTAAAACGATGTATCCCGTTGTTTAGAGCCGGAATACAAATTTTCGCGCAGTTCTGAGAGAAATAGTATACACCTTTCTCTCGTCTACTCTTCGACTGCTTGTAAAATCGATACTCGTGAATCTTGCTAGTTTCGATCTAAAACGTTGTATCCCGTTGTTTAGAGCCGGAATACAAGTTTTCGCGCAGTTCTGAGCGAAAAAGTTTACACCTTTCTTTCGTCTACTCTTCGACTGCTTGTAAAATCGATACTCGTGAATCTTGCTAGTTTTGATCTAAAACGATGTATCCCGTTGTTTTGAGCCGGAATACAAGTTTTCGCGCAGTTCTGAAAGAAACAATTTACACCTTTCTTTCGTCTACTCTTCGACCGCTTGTAAAATTGATGCTCGTGAATTTTGCTAGTTTCGATGTAAAACGCGGTATCCCCTTGTTTAGAGCCGTAATACAAGTTTTCGCGCAGTTCTGAGAGAAAACGTTTACACCTTTCTATCGTCTACTCTACGACGACTTGTAAAATCGATGCTCGTGAATCTGGCTTGTTTCGATCTAAAACGATGTATCCGTTGTTTAAAGCTGGAATACAAGTTTTCGCGCAGTTCTGAGAGAAAACGTTCACACCTTTCTTTCGTCTACTCTTCGACGACTTGTAAAATCGATACTCGTGAATCTTGCTAGTTTCGATCTAAAACGTTGTATCCCGTTGTTTAGAGCCGGCCTACAAGTTTTCGCGCAGTTCTGAGCGAAAAAGTTTACACCTTTCTCTCGTGTACTCTTCGACTGCTTGTAAAATCGATACTCGTGAATCTTGCTAGTTTCGATCTAAAACGATGTATCCCGTCGTTTAGAGCCGGAATACAAATTTTCGCGCAGTTCTGAGAGAAATAGTTTACACCTTTCTCTCGTCTACTCTTCGACTGCTTGTAAAATCGATACTCGTGAATCTTGCTAGTTTCAATCTAAAACGATGTATCCCGTTGTTTAGAGCCGGAATACAAGTTTTCGCGCAGTTCTGAGAGAAAACGTTTACACCTTTCTCTCGTCTACTCTTCGACTGCTTGTAAAATAGATACTCGTGAATCTTGCTAGTTTCGATCTAAAACATGTATCCCGTTGTTTTGAGCCGGAATACAAGTTTTCGCGCTGTTCTGAGAGGAAAAATTTACACCTTTCTTTTGTCTACTCTTCGACGACTTGTAAAATTGATGCTCGTGAATTTTGCTAGTTTCGATCTAAAACGTTGTATCGCGTTGTTTAGAGCCGGCATACAAGTTTTCGCGCAGTTCTGAGCGAAAAAGTTTACGCCTTTCTCTCGTCTACTCTTCGACTGCTTGTAAAATCGATACTCGTGAATCTTGCTTGTTTCGATCTAAAACGATGTATCCCGTTGTTTAGAGCCGGAATACAAATTTTCGCGCAGTTCTGAGAGAAAAAGTATACACCTTTCTCTCGTCTACTCTTCGACTGCTTGTAAAATCGATACTCGTGAATCTTGCTAGTTTCGATCTAAAACGTTGTATCCCGTTGTTTAGAGCCGGAATACAAGTTTTCGCGCAGTTCTGAGCGAAAAAGTTTACACCTTTCTTTCGTCTACTCTTCGACTGCTTGTAAAATCGATACTCGTGAATCTTGCTAGTTTCGATCTAAAACGATGTATCCCGTTGTTTTGAGCCGGAATACAAGTTTTCGCGCAGTTCTGAAAGAAACAATTTACACCTTTCTTTCGTCTACTCTTCGACCGCTTGTAAAATTGATGCTCGTGAATTTTGCTAGTTTCGATGTAAAACGCGGTATCCCCTTGTTTAGAGCCGGAATACAAGTTTTCGCGCAGTTCTGAGAGAAAACGTTTACACCTTTCTATCGTCTACTCTACGACGACTTGTACAATCGATGCTCGTGAATCTGGCTTGTTTCGATCTAAAACGATGTATCCGTTGTTTAAAGCCGGAATACAGGTTTTCGCGCAGTTCTGAGAGGAAACGTTCACACCTTTCTTTCGTCTACTCTTCGACGACTTGTAAAATCGATACTCGTGAATCTTGCTAGTTTCGATCTAAAACGTTGTATCCCGTTGTTTAGAGCCGTCATACAAGTTTTCGCGCAGTTCTGAGCGAAAAAGTTTACACCTTTCTCTCGTCTACTCTTCGACTGCTTGTAAAATTGATACTCGTGAATCTTGCTAGTTTCGATCTAAAACGATGTATCCCGTTGTTTAGAGCCGGAATACAAATTTTCGCGCAGTTCTGAGAGAAATAGTTTACACCTTTCTCTCGTCTACTCTTCGACTGCTTGTAAAATCGATACTCGTGAATCTTGCTAGTTTCGATCTAAAACGTTGTATCCCGTTGTTTAGAGCCGGAATACAAGTTTTCGCGCAGTTCTGAGAGGAAACGTTCACACCTTTCTTTCGTCTACTCTTCGACGACTTGTAAAATCGATGCTCGTGAATCTTGCTAGTTTCGATCTAAAACGTTGTATCCCGTTGTTTAGAGCCGGCATACAAGTTTTCGCGCAGTTCTGAGCGAAAAAGTTTACACCTTTCTCTCGTCTACTCTTCGACTGCTTGTAAAATTGATACTCGTGAATCTTGCTAGTTTCGATCTAAAACGATGTATCCCGTTGTTTAGAGCCGGAATACAAATTTTCGCGCAGTTCTGAGAGAAATAGTTTACACCTTTCTCTCGTCTACTCTTCGACTGCTTGTAAAATCGATACTCGTGAATCTTGCTAGTTTCGATCTAAAACGATGTAATCCGTTGTTTTGAGCCGGAATACAAGTTTTCGCGCAGTTCTAAAAGAAACAATTTACACCTTTCTTTCGTCTACTCTTCGACCGCTTGTAAAATTGATGCTCGTGAATCTTGCTAGTTTCGATCTAAAACGTTGTATCCCGTTGTTTAGAGCCGGCCTACAAGTTTTCGCGCAGTTCTGAGCGAAAAAGTTTACACCTTTCTCTCGTGTACTCTTCGACTGCTTGTAAAATCGATACTCGTGAATCTTGCTAGTTTCGATTTAAAACGATGTATCCCGTCGTTTAGAGCCGGAATACAAATTTTCGCGCAGTTCTGAGAGAAATAGTTTACACCTTTCTCTCGTCTACTCTTCGACTGCTTGTAAAATCGATGCTCGTGAATCTTGCTAGTTTCAATCTAAAACGATGTATCCCGTTGTTTAGAGCCGGAATACAAGTTTTCGCGCAGTTCTGAGTGAAAATGTTTACACCTTTCTCTCGTCTACTCTTCGACTGCTTGTAAAATAGATACTCGTGAATCTTGCTAGTTTCGATCTAAAACATGTATCCCGTTGTTTTGAGCCGGAATACAAGTTTTCGCGCTGTTCTGAGAGGAAAAATTTACACCTTTCTTTTGTCTACTCTTCGACGACTTGTAAAATTGATGCTCGTGAATTTTGCTAGTTTCGATCTAAAACGTTGTATCGCGTTGTTTAGAGCCGGCATACAAGTTTTCGCGCAGTTCTGAGCGAAAAAGTTTACGCCTTTCTCTCGTCTACTCTTCGACTGCTTGTAAAATCGATACTCGTGAATCTTGCTTGTTTCGATCTAAAACGATGTATCCCGTTGTTTAGAGCCGGAATACAAATTTTCGCGCAGTTCTGAGAGGAATAGTATACACCTTTCTCTCGTCTACTCTTCGACTGCTTGTAAAATCGATACTCGTGAATCTTGCTAGTTTCGATCTAAAACGTTGTATCCCGTTGTTTAGAGCCGGAATACAAGTTTTCGCGCAGTTCTGAGCGAAAAAGTTTACACCTTTCTTTCGTCTACTCTTCGACTGCTTGTAAAATCGATACTCGTGAATCTTGCTAGTTTTGATCTAAAACGATGTATCCCGTTGTTTTGAGCCGGAATACAAGTTTTCGCGCAGTTCTGAAAGAAACAATTTACACCTTTCTTTCGTCTACTCTTCGACCGCTCGTAAAATTGATGCTCGTGAATTTTGCTAGTTTCGATGTAAAACGCGGTATCCCCTTGTTTAGAGCCGTAATACAAGTTTTCGCGCAGTTCTGAGAGAAAACGTTTACACCTTTCTATCGTCTACTCTACGACGACTTGTAAAATCGATGCTCGTGAATCTGGCTTGTTTCGATCTAAAACGATCTATCCGTTGTTTAAAGCTGGAATACAAGTTTTCGCGCAGTTCTGAGAGAAAACGTTCACACCTTTCTTTCGTCTACTCTTCGACGACTTGTAAAATCGATACTCGTGAATCTTGCTAGTTTCGATCTAAAACGTTGTATCCCGTTGTTTAGAGCCGGCCTACAAGTTTTCGCGCAGTTCTGAGCGAAAAAGTTTACACCTTTCTCTCGTGTACTCTTCGACTGCTTGTAAAATCGATACTCGTGAATCTTGCTAGTTTCGATCTAAAACGATGTATCCCGTCGTTTAGAGCCGGAATACAAATTTTCGCGCAGTTCTGAGAGAAATAGTTTACACCTTTCTCTCGTCTACTCTTCGACTGCTTGTAAAATCGATGCTCGTGAATCTTGCTAGTTTCAATCTAAAACGATGTATCCCGTTGTTTAGAGCCGGAATACAAGTTTTCGCGCAGTTCTGAGAGAAAACGTTTACACCTTTCTCTCGTCTACTCTTCGACTGCTTGTAAAATAGATACTCGTGAATCTTGCTAGTTTCGATCTAAAACATGTATCCCGTTGTTTTGAGCCGGAATACAAGTTTTCGCGCTGTTCTGAGAGGAAAAATTTACACCTTTCTTTTGTCTACTCTTCGACGACTTGTAAAATTGATGCTCGTGAATTTTGCTAGTTTCGATCTAAAACGTTGTATCGCGTTGTTTAGAGCCGGAATACAAGTTTTCGCGCAGTTCTGAGCGAAAAAGTTTACACCTTTCTTTCGTCTACTCTTCGACTGCTTGTAAAATCGATACTCGTGAATCTTGCTAGTTTCGATCTAAAACGATGTATCCCGTTGTTTTGAGCCGGAATACAAGTTTTCGCGCAGTTCTGAAAGAAACAATTTACACCTTTCTTTCGTCTACTCTTCGACCGCTTGTAAAATTGATGCTCGTGAATTTTGCTAGTTTCGATGTAAAACGCGGTATCCCCTTGTTTAGAGCCGGAATACAAGTTTTCGCGCAGTTCTGAGAGAAAACGTTTACACCTTTCTATCGTCTACTCTACGACGACTTGTACAATCGATGCTCGTGAATCTGGCTTGTTTCGATCTAAAACGATGTATCCGTTGTTTAAAGCCGGAATACAGGTTTTCGCGCAGTTCTGAGAGGAAACGTTCACACCTTTCTTTCGTCTACTCTTCGACGACTTGTAAAATCGATACTCGTGAATCTTGCTAGTTTCGATCTAAAACGTTGTATCCCGTTGTTTAGAGCCGGCATACAAGTTTTCGCGCAGTTCTGAGCGAAAAAGTTTACACCTTTCTCTCGTCTACTCTTCGACTGCTTGTAAAATTGATACTCGTGAATCTTGCTAGTTTCGATCTAAAACGATGTATCCCGTTGTTTAGAGCCGGAATACAAATTTTCGCGCAGTTCTGAGAGAAATAGTTTACACCTTTCTCTCGTCTACTCTTCGACTGCTTGTAAAATCGATACTCGTGAATCTTGCTAGTTTCGATCTAAAACGTTGTATCCCGTTGTTTAGAGCCGGAATACAAGTTTTCGCGCAGTTCTGAGCGAAAAAGTTTACACCTTTCTTTCGTCTACTCTTCGACTGCTTGTAAAATCGATACTCGTGAATCTTGCTAGTTTCGATCTAAAACGATGTAATCCGTTGTTTTGAGCCGGAATACAAGTTTTCGCGCAGTTCTAAAAGAAACAATTTACACCTTTCTTTCGTCTACTCTTCGACCGCTTGTAAAATTGATGCTCGTGAATTTTGCTAGTTTCGATCTAAAACGATGTATCCCCTTGTTTAGAGCCGGAATACAAGTTTTCGCGCAGTTCTGAGAGAAAACGTTTACACCTTTCTCTCGTCTACTCTACGACGACTTGTAAAATCGATGCTCGTGAATCTGGCTAGTTTCGATCTAAAACGATGTATCCGTTGTTTAAAGCCGGAATACAAGTTTTCGCGCAGTTCTGAGAGAAAAAGTAACACCTTTCTTTCGTCTACTCTTCGACGACTTGTAAAATCGATACTCGTGAATCTTGCTAGTTTGGATCTAAAACGTTGTATCCCGTTGTTTAGAGCCGGCATACAAGTTTTCGCGCAGTTCTGAGCGAAAAAGTTTACACCTTTCTCTCGTCTACTCTTCGACTGCTTGTAAAATCGATACTCGTGAATCTTGCTAGTTTCGATCTAAAACGATGTATCCCGTTGTTTAGAGCCGGAATACAAGTTTTCGCGCAGTTCTGAGAGAAAACGTGTACACCTTTCTATCGTCTACTCTACGACGACTTGTAAAATCGATGCTCGTGAATCTGGCTTGTTTCGATCTAAAACGATGTATCCGTTGTTTAAAGCTGGAATACAAGTTTTCGCGCAGTTCTGAGAGAAAACGTTCACACCTTTCTTTCGTCTACTCTTTATTTATTTTATTTTATTTTATTTATAAATACTGCGGTCTTGAACAACAAGACCATCGCAGGTGGGTACATAATTTGTGTAACACCAAAGGACACAAAAAAAAGGAAATACAGCAGACAAGGCGTCACAGCAACGAAATTAGTACATCACACTGTACTGTATCGTTTCACAACCTCAGAATATATATACTGCAGTCATAGAGCCAAGCATATAATTAAGTAAATCTCAACAAATTACTCATCAACCGAACATTCAAAATTTCGTCACTTGTTGCAGCAGCGCCTCAAAATGGGACAAATTATTCTCTTCGACTATATGACCAGCAAGGTTGTTCCATTCGGTAATAGATCTTGGAAAATAGGAATATTTGTAGCAGTTCGTTCTTGTGGATAAAGGTTTTACGGAAAGAGAATGTCTCAGGCGTGTTGCATAACCACTAGAGTAACTAACAATTTTCGAGATGTCAATGTTGTATTGCCCATGAATTAACTGGAAAAAGAATTTCAAACGACAGATACGGTTTCTATCAGTAACGGATGGTAAGCCACTCTTTTTAATAAGATTAGTGATAGAAGTGCGACCATAGGAATTATAATTAAATCTTACTGCTTTCTTTTGAATCCTTTCTAATTTGTTAATGTTAATCTTGGTATATGGGTCCCAGATCATTACGGCATATTCTAATTTTGGCCGCACAATAGTGTTATACGCAAGGAAACGTGTTTCAGGAGTAGCGAACCGTAGTGCACGCCTCAAGAAGAATATTTTGCGCAGAGCATTTGCCGAGATGGTATCAATATGTTTGTTCCAGGAAAGATTATTGGAAATCCATAGGCCGAGATATTTGTAGCATGTTACCTCTGAGAGTGCACTATCGGAAGTACCATACTGGTAGAGAAGAGGATTCCTTTTAAGCGTTATTCTCATATATACTGTTTTATCAAAATTTATCACCATTTGCCACCTATCACACCAGCGCATTACCTTCCGAAAGTCATTATTTAGCCTGATTTGATCTTCACTTGAGTTAATTCGTTCATAGAGGACACAATCATCGGCATATAACTTAACATTAACAGAGAGATCTTGGACGATATCATTAATATAAATAATAAACAAAAGCGGTCCAAGCACAGATCCTTGAGGAACTCCCGATTCAATTAGAATGCAATGTGAGAGGGCACCATTTAGTGTAACAAACTGGCGCCTGTTTGTCAGGTAAGCCTTAATTCGACGACTTGTAATATCGATACTCGTGAATCTTGCTAGTTTCGATCTAAAACGTTGTATCCCGTTGTTTAGAGCCGGCCTACAAGTTTTCGCGCAGTTCTGAGCGAAAAAGTTTACACCTTTCTCTCGTGTACTCTTCGACTGCTTGTAAAATCGATACTCGTGAATCTTGCTAGTTTCGATCTAAAACGATGTATCCCGTCGTTTAGAGCCGGAATACAAATTTTCGCGCAGTTCTGAGAGAAATAGTTTACACCTTTCTCTCGTCTACTCTTCGACTGCTTGTAAAATCGATGCTCGTGAATTTTGCTAGTTTCGATCTAAAACGTTGTATCGCGTTGTTTAGAGCCGGCATACAAGTTTTCGCGCAGTTCTGAGCGAAAAAGTTTACGCCTTTCTCTCGTCTACTCTTCGACTGCTTGTAAAATCGATACTCGTGAATCTTGCTTGTTTCGATCTAAAACGATGTATCCCGTTGTTTAGAGCCGGAATACAAATTTTCGCGCAGTTCTGAGAGAAATAGTATACACCTTTCTCTCGTCTACTCTTCGACTGCTTGTAAAATCGATACTCGTGAATCTTGCTAGTTTCGATCTAAAACGTTGTATCCCGTTGTTTAGAGCCGGAATACAAGTTTTCGCGCAGTTCTGAGCGAAAAAGTTTACACCTTTCTTTCGTCTACTCTTCGACTGCTTGTAAAATCGATACTCGTGAATCTTGCTAGTTTCGATCTAAAACGATGTATCCCGTTGTTTTGAGCCGGAATACAAGTTTTCGCGCAGTTCTGAAAGAAACAATTTACACCTTTCTTTCGTCTACTCTTCGACCGCTTGTAAAATTGATGCTCGTGAATTTTGCTAGTTTCGATGTAAAACGCGGTATCCCCTTGGTTAGAGCCGGAATACAAGTTTTCGCGCAGTTCTGAGAGAAAACGTTTACACCTTTCTATCGTCTACTCTACGACGACTTCTAAAATCGATGCTCGTGAATCTGGCTTGTTTCGATCTAAAACGATGTATCCGTTGTTTAAAGCTGGAATACAAGTTTTCGCGCAGTTCTGAGAGAAAACGTTTACACCTTTCTCTCGTCTACTCTACGACGACTTGTAAAATCGATGCTCGTGAATCTGGCTAGTTTCGATCTAAAACGATGTATCCGTTGTTTAAAGCCGGAATACAAGTTTTCGCGCAGTTCTGAGAGAAAAAGTAACACCTTTCTTTCGTCTACTCTTCGACGACTTGTAAAATCGATACTCGTGAATCTTGCTAGTTTGGATCTAAAACGTTGTATCCCGTTGTTTAGAGCCGGAATACAAGTTTTCGCGCTGTTCTGAGAGGAAAAATTTACACCTTTCTTTTGTCTACTCTTCGACGACTTGTAAAATTGATGCTCGTGAATTTTGCTAGTTTCGATCTAAAACGTTGTATCGCGTTGTTTAGAGCCGGCATACAAGTTTTCGCGCAGTTCTGAGCGAAAAAGTTTACGCCTTTCTCTCGTCTACTCTTCGACTGCTTGTAAAATCGATACTCGTGAATCTTGCTTGTTTCGATCTAAAACGATGTATCCCGTTGTTTAGAGCCGGAATACAAATTTTCGCGCAGTTCTGAGAGAAATAGTATACACCTTTCTCTCGTATACTCTTCGACTGCTTGTAAAATCGATACTCGTGAATCTTGCTAGTTTCGATCTAAAACGTTGTATCCCGTTGTTTAGAGCCGGAATACAAGTTTTCGCGCAGTTCTGAGCGAAAAAGTTTACACCTTTCTTTCGTCTACTCTTCGACTGCTTGTAAAATCGATACTCGTGAATCTTGCTAGTTTCGATCTAAAACGATGTATCCCGTTGTTTTGAGCCGGAATACAAGTTTTCGCGCAGTTCTGAAAGAAACAATTTACACCTTTCTTTCGTCTACTCTTCGACCGCTTGTAAAATTGATGCTCGTGAATTTTGCTAGTTTCGATGTAAAACGCGGTATCCCCTTGTTTAGAGCCAGAATACAAGTTTTCGCGCAGTTCTGAAAGAAAACGTTTACACCTTTCTATCGTCTACTCTACGACGACTTGTACAATCGATGCTCGTGAATCTGGCTTGTTTCGATCTAAAACGATGTATCCGTTGTTTAAAGCCGGAATACAGGTTTTCGCGCAGTTCTGAGAGGAAACGTTCACACCTTTCTTTCGTCTACTCTTCGACGACTTGTAAAATCGATACTCGTGAATCTTGCTAGTTTCGATCTAAAACGTTGTATCCCGTTGTTTAGAGCCGGCATACAAGTTTTCGCGCAGTTCTGAGCGAAAAAGTTTACACCTTTCTCTCGTCTACTCTTCGACTGCTTGTAAAATCGATACTCGTGAATCTTGCTAGTTTCGATCTAAAACGATGTATCCCGTTGTTTAGAGCCGGAATACAAATTTTCGCGCAGTTCTGAGAGAAATAGTTTACACCTTTCTCTCGTCTACTCTTCGACTGCTTGTAAAATCGATACTCGTGAATCTTGCTAGTTTCGATCTAAAACGTTGTATCCCGTTGTTTAGAGCCGGAATACAAGTTTTCGCGCAGTTCTAAAAGAAACAATTTACACCTTTCTTTCGTCTACTCTTCGACCGCTTGTAAAATTGATGCTCGTGAATTTTGCTAGTTTCGATGTAAAACGATGTATCCCCTTGTTTAGAGCTGGAATACAAGTTTTCGCGCAGTTCTGAGAGAAAACGTTTACACCTTTCTCTCGTCTACTCTTCGACTGCTTGTAAAATAGATACTCGTGAATCTTGCTAGTTTCGATCTAAAACATGTATCCCGTTGTTTTGAGCCGGAATACAAGTTTTCGCGCTGTTCTGAGAGGAAAAATTTACACCTTTCTTTCGTCTACTCTTCGACGACTTGTAAAATTGATGCTCGTGAATTTTGCTAGTTTCGATCTAAAATGTTGTATCCCGTTTTTTAGAGCCGGCATACAAGTTTTCGCGCAGTTCTGAGCGAAAAAGTTTACACCTTTCTCTCGTCTACTCTTCGACTGCTTGTAAAATCGATACTCGTGAATCTTGCTAGTTTCGATCTAAAACGATGTATCCCGTTGTTTAGAGCCGGAATACAAATTTTCGCGCAGTTCTGAGAGAAATAGTATACACCTTTCTCTCGTCTACTCTTCGACTGCTTGTAAAATCGATACTCGTGAATCTTGCTAGTTTCGATCTAAAACGTTGTATCCCGTTCTTTAGAGCCGGAATACAAGTTTTCGCGCAGTTCTGAGCGAAAAAGTTCACACCTTTCTTTCGTCTACTCTTCGACTGCTTGTAAAATCGATGCTCGTGAATCTTGCTAGTTTCGATCTAAAACGATGTATCCTGTTGTTTAGAGCCGGAATACAAGTTTTCGTGCAGTTCTGAGAGAAAACGTTTACACCTTTCTATCGTCTACTCTACGACGACTTGTAAAATCGATGCTCGTGAATCTGGATAGTTTCGATCTAAAACGATGTATCCGTTGTTTAAAGCCGGAATACAAGTTTTCGCGCAGTTCTGAGAGAAAAAGTAACACCTTTCTTTCGTCTACTCTTCGACGACTTGTAAAATAGATACTCGTGAATCTTGCTAGTTTGGATCTAAAACGTTGTATCCCGTTGTTTAGAGCCGGCATACAAGTTTTCGCGCAGTTCTGAGCGAAAAAGTTTACACCTTTCTCTCGTCTACTCTTCGACTGCTTGTAAAATCGATACTCGTGAATCTTGCTAGTTTCGATCTAAAACGATGTATCCCGTTGTTTAGAGCCGGAATACAAGTTTTCGCGCAGTTCTGAGAGAAAACGTTTACACCTTTCTATCGTCTACTCTACGACGACTTGTAAAATCGATGCTCGTGAATCTGGCTTGTTTCGATCTAAAACGATGTATCCGTTGTTTAAAGCTTGAATACAAGTTTTCGCGCAGTTCTGAGAGAAAAGGTTTACACCTTTCTATCGTCTACTCTTCGACGACTTGTAAAATCGATGCTCGTGAATCTTGCTAGTTTCGATCTAAAACGATGTATCCCGTTCTTTAGAGCCGGAATACAAGTTTTCGCGCAGTTCTCAAAGAAAAAATTTACACCTTTCTTTCGTCTTCTCTTCGACGACATGTAAAATTGATGCTCGTGAATTTTGCTAGTTTCGATCTAAAACGATGTATCCCCTTGTTTAGAGCCGGAATACAAGTTTTCGCGCAGTTCTGAGAGAAAACGTTTACACCTTTCTATCGTCTACTCTACGACGACTTGTAAAATCGATGCTCGTGAATCTGGCTAGTTTCGATCTAAAACGATGTATCCGTTGTTTAAAGCCGGAATACAAGTTTTCGCGCAGTTCTGAGAGAAAAAGTAACACCTTTCTTTCGTCTACTCTTCGACGACTTGTAAAATCGATACTCGTGAATCTTGCTAGTTTGGATCTAAAACGTTGTATCCCGTTGTTTAGAGCCGGCATACAAGTTTTCGCGCAGTTCTGAGCGAAAAAGTTTACACCTTTCTCTCGTCTACTCTTCGACTGCTTGTAAAATCGATACTCGTGAATCTTGCTAGTTTCGATCTAAAACGATGTATCCCGTTGTTTAGAGCCGGAATACAAGTTTTCGCGCAGTTCTGAGAGAAAACGTTTACACCTTTCTATCGTCTACTCTACGACGACTTGTAAAATCGATGCTCGTGAATCTGGCTTGTTTCGATCTAAAACGATGTATCCGTTGTTTAAAGCTGGAATACAAGTTTTCGCGCAGTTCTGAGAGAAAACGTTCACACCTTTCTTTCGTCTACTCTTTATTTATTTTATTTTATTTTATTTATAAATACTGCGGTCTTGAACAACAAGACCATCGCAGGTGGGTACATAATTTGTGTAACACCAAAGGACACAAAAAAAAGGAAATACAGCAGACAAGGCGTCACAGCAACGAAATTATTACATCACACTGTACTGTATCGTTTCACAACCTCAGAATATATATACTGCAGTCATAGAGCCAAGCATATAATTAAGTAAATCTCAACAAATTACTCATCAACCGAACATTCAAAATTTCGTCACTTGTTGCAGCAGCGCCTCAAAATCGGACAAATTATTCTCTTCGACTATATGACCAGCAAGGTTGTTCCATTCGGTAATAGTTCTTGGAAAATAGGAATATTTGTAGCAGTTCGTTCTTGTGGATAAAGGTTTTATGGAAAGAGAATGTCTCAGGCGTGTTGCATAACCACTAGAGTAACTAACAATTTTCGAGATGTCAATGTTGTATTGCCCATGAATTAACTGGAAAAAGAATTTCAAACGACAGATACGGTTTCTATCAGTAACGGATGGTAAGCCACTCTTTTTAATAAGATTAGTGATAGAAGTGCGACCATAGGAATTATAAATAAATCTTACTGCTTTCTTTTGAATCCTTTCTAATTTGTTAATGTTAATCTTGGTATATGGGTCCCAGATCATTACGGCATATTCTAATTTTGGCCGCACAATAGTGTTATACGCAAGGAAACGTGTTTCAGGAGTAGCGAACCGTAGTGCACGCCTCAAGAAGAATATTTTGCGCAGAGCATTTGCCGAGATGGTATCAATATGTTTGTTCCAGGAAAGATTATTGGAAATCCATAGGCCGAGATATTTGTAGCATGTTACCTCTGAGAGTGCACTATCGGAAGTACCATACTGGTAGAGAAGAGGATTCCTTTTAAGCGTTATTCTCATATATACTGTTTTATCAAAATTTATCACCATTTGCCACCTATCACACCAGCGCATTACCTTCCGAAAGTCATTATTTAGCCTGATTTGATCTTCACTTGAGTTAATTCGTTCATAGAGGACACAATCATCGGCATATAACTTAACATTAACAGAGAGATCTTGGACGATATCATTAATATAAATAATAAACAAAAGCGGTCCAAGCACAGATCCTTGAGGAACTCCCGATTCAATTAGAATGCAATGTGAGAGGGCACCATTTAGTGTAACAAACTGGCGCCTGTTTGTCAGGTAAGCCTTAATTCGACGACTTGTAAAATCGATACTCGTGAATCTTGCTAGTTTCGATCTAAAACGTTGTATCCCGTTGTTTAGAGCCGGCCTACAAGTTTTCGCGCAGTTCTGAGCGAAAAAGTTTACACCTTTCTCTCGTGTACTCTTCGACTGCTTGTGAAATCGATACTCGTGAATCTTGCTAGTTTCGATCTAAAACGATGTATCCCGTCGTTTAGAGCCGGAATACAAATTTTCGCGCAGTTCTGAGAGAAATAGTTTACACCTTTCTCTCGTCTACTCTTCGACTGCTTGTAAAATCGATGCTCGTGAATCTTGCTAGTTTCAATCTAAAACGATGTATCCCGTTGTTTAGAGCCGGAATACAAGTTTTCGCGCAGTTCTGAGAGAAAACGTTTACACCTTTCTCTCGTCTACTCTTCGACTGCTTGTAAAATAGATACTCGTGAATCTTGCTAGTTTCGATCTAAAACTTGTATCCCGTTGTTTTGAGCCGGAATACAAGTTTTCGCGCTGTTCTGAGAGGAAAAATTTACACCTTTCTTTTGTCTACTCTTCGACGACTTGTAAAATCGATGCTCGTGAATCTTGCTAGTTTCGATCTAAAACGATGTATCCCGTTCTTTAGAGCCGCAATACAAGTTTTCGCGCAGTTCTGAAAGAAAAAGTTCACACCTTTCTATCGTCTACTCTTCGACGACTTTTAAAATCGATACTCGTGAATCCTGCTTGCTTCGATCTAAAACGTTTTATCCCGTTGTTTAGAGCCGGAATACAAGTTTTCGCGCAGTTCTGAGAGAAAATGTTTACACCTTTCTCTCGTATACTCTTCGACTGCTTGTAAAATCGATACTCGTGAATATTGCTAGTTTCGATCTGAAACGATGTATCCCGTTGTTTAGAGCCGGAATACAAGTTTTCGCGCAGTACTGAGAGGAAAAGTTTACACCTTTCTATCGTCTACTCTTCGACGACTTGTAATATCGATACTCGTGAATCTTGCTAGTTACGATCTAAAACGATGTATCCCGTTGTTTAGAGCCGGAATACAAATTTTCGCGCAGTTCTGAGAGAAATAGTTTACACCATTCTCTCGTCTACTCTTCGACTGCTTGTAAAATTGATGCTCGTGAATTTTGCTAGTTTCGATCTAAAACGATGTATCCCCTTGTTTAGAGCCGGAATACAAGTTTTCGCGCAGTTCTGAGAGAAAACGTTTACACCTTTCTATCGTCTACTCTACGACGACTTGTAAAATCGACGCTCGTGAATCTGGCTAGTTTCGATCTAAAACGATGTATCCGTTGTTTAAAGCCGGAATACAAGTTTTCGCGCAGTTCTGAGAGAAAACGTTCACACCTTTCTTTCGTCTACTCTTCGAAGACTTGTAAAATCGATACTCGTGAATCTTGCTAGTTTCGATCTAAAATATTGTATCCCGTTGTTTAGAGCCGGCATACAAGTTTTCGCGCAGTTCTGAGCGAAAAAGTTTACACCTTTCTATCGTCCACACTTCGACGACTTGTAAAATCGATGCTCGTGAATTTTGCTAGTTTCGATCTAACACGATGTATCCCGTTGTTTTGAGCAGGAATAGAAGTTTTCGCGCAGTTCTGAGAGAAAAAGTTTATACCTTTCACTCGTCTACTCTTCGACGACTTGTAAAATAGATGCTCGTGAATCTTGCTAATTTCGATCTAAAACGACGTATCACGTTGTTTAGAGCCGGAATACAAGTTTTCGTGCAGTTCTGAGAGAAAAAGTTTACACCTTTCTGTCGTCTACTCTTCGACTGCTTGTAAAATCGATACTCATGAATCTTGCTAGTTTCGATCTAAAACGATGTATCCCGTTGTTTAGAGCCGGAATACAAGTTTTCGCGCAGTTCTGAGCGAAAAAGTTTACACCTTTCCCTCGTCTACTCTTCGACTGCTTGTAAAATAGATACTCGTGAATCTTGCTAGTTTCGATCTAAAACATGTATCCCGTTGTTTTGAGCCGGAATACAAGTTTTCGCGCTGTTCTGAGAGGAAAAATTTACACCTTTCTTTCGTCTACTCTTCGACGACTTGTAAAATTGATGTTCGTGAATCTTGCTAGTTTCGATCTAAAACGTTGTATCCCGTTGTTTATAGCCGGAATACAAGTTTTCGCGCAGTTCTGAGCGAAAAAGTTTACACCTTTCTTTCGTCTACTCTTCGACTGCTTGTAAAATTGATACTCGTGAATCTTGCTAGTTTCGATCTAAAACGATGTATCCCGTTGTTTTCAGCCGGAATACAAGTTTTCGCGCAGTTCTGAAAGAAACAATTTACACCTTTCTTTCGTCTACTCTTCGACCGCTTGTAAAATTGATGCTCGTGAATTTTGCTAGTTTCGATGTAAAACGCGGTATCCCCTTGTTTAGAGCCGGAATACAAGTTTTCGCGCAGTTCTGAGAGAAAACGTTTACACCTTTCTATCGTCTACTCTACGACGACTTGTACAATCGATGCTCGTGAATCTGGCTTGTTTCGATCTAAAACGATGTATCCGTTGTTTAAAGCCGGAATACAGGTTTTCGCGCAGTTCTGAGAGGAAACGTTCACACCTTTCTTTCGTCTACTCTTCGACGACTTGTAAAATCGATACTCGTGAATCTTGCTAGTTTCGATCTAAAACGTTGTATCCCGTTGTTTAGAGCCGGCATACAAGTTTTCGCGCAGTTCTGAGCGAAAAAGTTTACACCTTTCTCTCGTCTACTCTTCGACTGCTTGTAAAATAGATACTCGTGAACCTTGCTAGTTTCGATCTAAAACGATGTATCCCGTTGTTTAGAGCCGGAATACAAATTTTCGCGCAGTTCTGAGAGAAATAGTTTACACCTTTCTCTCGTCTACTCTTCGACTGCTTGTAAAATCGATACTCGTGAATCTTGCTAGTTTCGATCTAAAACGTTGTATCCCGTTGTTTAGAGCCGGAATACAAGTTTTCGAGCAGTTCTGAGCGAAAACGTTTACACCTTTCTTTCGTCTACTCTTCGACTGCTTGTAAAATCGGTACTCGTGAATCTTGCTAAGTTCGGTCTAAAACGATGTATCCCGTTGTTTTGAGCCGGAATACAAGTTTTCGCGCAGTTCTAAAAGAAACAATTTACACCTTTCTTTCGTCTACTCTTCGACCGCTTGTAAAATTGATGCTCGTGAATTTTGCTAGTTTCGATGTAAAACGATGTATCCCCTTGTTTAGAGCTGGAATACAAGTTTTCGCGCAGTTCTGAGCGAAAAAGTTCACAACTTTCTTTCGTCTACTCTTCGACTGCTTGTAAAATCGATACTCGTGAATCTTGCTATTTTCTATTTAAAAACGATGTATCCCGTTGTTTTGAGCCGGAATACAAGTTTTCGCGCAGTTCTAAAAGAAACAATTTACACCTTTCTTTCGTCTACTCTTCGACCGCTTGTAAAATTGATGCTCGTGAATTTTGCTAGTTTCGATGTAAAACGATGTATCCCCTTGTTTACAGCCGGAATACAAGTTTTCGCGCAGTTCTGAGCGAAAAAGTTTACACCTTTCTCTCGTCTACTCTTCGACTGCTTGTAAAATCGATACTCGTGAATCTTGCTAGTTTCGATATAAAACGATGTATCCCGTTGTTTAGAGCCGGAATACAAATTTTCGCGCAGTTCTGAGAGAAATAGTTTACACCTTTCTCTTGTCTACTCTTCGACTGCTTGTAAAATCGATGCTCGTGAATCTTGCTATTTTCGATCTAAAACGATGTATCCCGTTGTTTAGAGCCGGAATACAAGTTTTCGCGCAGTTCTGAGAGAAAACGTTTACACCTTTCTCTCGTCTACTCTTCGACTGCTTGTAAAATAGATACTCGTGAATCTTGCTAGTTTCGATCTAAAACATGTATCCCGTTGTTTTGAGCCGGAATACAAGTTTTCGCGCTGTTCTGAGAGGAAAAATTTACACCTTTCTTTCGTCTACTCTTCGACGACTTGTAAAATTGATGCTCGTGAATTTTGCTAGTTTCGATCTAAAACGTTGTATCCCGTTGTTTAGAGCCGGCATACAAGTTTTCGCCCAGTTCTGAGCGAAAAAGTTTACACCTTTCTCTCGTCTACTCTTCGACTGCTTGTAAAATCGATACTCGTGAATCTTGCTAGTTTCGATCTAAAACGATGTATCCCGTTGTTTAGAGCCGGAATACAAATTTTCGCGCAGTTCTGAGAGAAATAGTATACACCTTTCTCTCGTCTACTCTTCGACTGCTTGTAAAATCGATACTCGTGAATCTTGCTTGTTTCGATCTAAAACGTTGTATCCCGTTCTTTAGAGCCGGAATACAAGTTTTCGCGCAGTTCTGAGCGAAAAAGTTCACACCTTTCTTTCGTCTACTCTTCGACTGCTTGTAAAATCGATACTCGTGAATCTTGCTATTTTCTATTTAAAACGATGTATCCCGTTGTTTTGAGCCGGAATACAAGTTTTCGCGCAGTTCTAAAAGAAACAATTTACACCTTTCTTTCGTCTACTCTTCGACCGCTTGTAAAATTGATGCTCGTGAATTTTGCTAGTTTCGATGTAAAACGATGTATCCCCTTGTTTACAGCCGGAATACAAGTTTTCGCGCAGTTCTGAGCGAAAAAGTTTACACCTTTCTCTCGTCTACTCTTCGACTGCTTGTAAAATCGATACTCGTGAATCTTGCTAGTTTCGATATAAAACGATGTATCCCGTTGTTTAGAGCCGGAATACAAATTTTCGCGCAGTTCTGAGAGAAATAGTTTACACCTTTCTCTTGTCTACTCTTCGACTGCTTGTAAAATCGATGCTCGTGAATCTTGCTAGTTTCGATCTAAAACGATGTATCCCGTTGTTTAGAGCCGGAATACAAGTTTTCGCGCAGTTCTGAGAGAAAACGTTTACACCTTTCTATCGTCTACTCTTCGACGACTTGTAAAATCGATGCTCGTGAATCTTGCTAGTTTCGATCTAAAACGATGTATCCCGTTCTTTAGAGCCGGAATACAAGTTTTCGCGCAGTTCTCAAAGAAAAAATTTACACCTTTCTTTCGTCTTCTCTTCGACGACTTGTAAAATTGATGCTCGTGAATTTGCTAGTTTCGATCTAAAACGATGTATCCCCTTGTTTAGAGCCGGAATACAAGTTTTCGCGCAGTTCTGAGAGAAACCGTTTACACCTTTCTATCGTCTACTCTACGACGACTTGTAAAATCGATGCTCGTGAATCTGGCTAGTTTCGATCTAAACGATGTATCCGTTGTTTAAAGCCGGAATACAAGTTTTCGCGCAGTTCTGAGAGAAAAAGTAACACCTTTCTTTCGTCTACTCTTCGACGACTTGTAAAATCGATACTCGTGAATCTTGCTAGTTTGGATCTAAAACGTTGTATCCCGTTGTTTAGAGCCGGCATACAAGTTTTCGCGCAGTTCTGAGCGAAAAAGTTTACACCTTTCTCTCGTCTACTCTTCGACTGCTTGTAAAATCGATACTCGTGAATCTTGCTAGTTTCGATCTAAAACGATGTATCCCGTTGTTTAGAGCCGGAATACAAGTTTTCGCGCAGTTCTGAGAGAAAACGTTTACACCTTTCTATCGTCTACTCTACGACGACTTGTAAAATCGATGCTCGTGAATCTGGCTTGTTTCGATCTAAAACGATGTATCCGTTGTTTAAAGCTGGAATACAAGTTTTCGCGCAGTTCTGAGAGAAAACGTTCACACCTTTCTTTCGTCTACTCTTCGACGACTTGTAAAATCGATACTCGTGAATCTTGCTAGTTTCGATCTGAAACGTTGTATCCCGTTGTTTAGAGCCGGCCTACAAGTTTTCGCGCAGTTCTGAGCGAAAAAGTTTACACCTTTCTCTCGTGTACTCTTCGACTGCTTGTAAAATCGATACTCGTGAATCTTGCTAGTTTCGATCTAAAACGATGTATCCCGTCGTTTAGAGCCGGAATACAAATTTTCGCGCAGTTCTGAGAGAAATAGTTTACACCTTTCTCTCGTCTACTCTTCGACTGCTTGTAAAATCGATGCTCGTGAATCTTGCTAGTTTCAATCTAAAACGATGTATCCCGTTGTTTAGAGCCGGAATACAAGTTTTCGCGCAGTTCTGAGAGAAAACGTTTACACCTTTCTCTCGTCTACTCTTCGACTGCTTGTAAAATAGATACTCGTGAATCTTGCTAGTTTCGATCTAAAACATGTATCCCGTTGTTTTGAGCCGGAATACAAGTTTTCGCGCTGTTCTGAGAGGAAAAATTTACACCTTTCTTTTGTCTACTCTTCGACGACTTGTAAAATTGATGCTCGTGAATTTTGCTAGTTTCGATCTAAAACGTTGTATCGCGTTGTTTAGAGCCGGCATACAAGTTTTCGCGCAGTTCTGAGCGAAAAAGTTTACGCCTTTCTCTCGTCTACTCTTCGACTGCTTGTAAAATCGATACTCGTGAATCTTGCTTGTTTCGATCTAAAACGATGTATCCCGTTGTTTAGAGCCGGAATACAAATTTTCGCGCAGTTCTGAGAGAAATAGTATACACCTTTCTCTCGTCTACTCTTCGACTGCTTGTAAAATCGATACTCGTGAATCTTGCTAGTTTCGATCTAAAACGTTGTATCCCGTTGTTTAGAGCCGGAATACAAGTTTTCGCGCAGTTCTGAGCGAAAAAGTTTACACCTTTCTTTCGTCTACTCTTCGACTGCTTGTAAAATCGATACTCGTGAATCTTGCTAGTTTCGATCTAAAACGATGTATCCCGTTGTTTTGAGCCGGAATACAAGTTTTCGCGCAGTTCTGAAAGAAACAATTTACACCTTTCTTTCGTCTACTCTTCGACCGCTTGTAAAATTGATGCTCGTGAATTTTGCTAGTTTCGATGTAAAACGCGGTATCCCCTTGTTTAGAGCCGGAATACAAGTTTTCGCGCAGTTCTGAGAGAAAACGTTCACACCTTTCTATCGTCTACTCTACGACGACTTGTAAAATCGATGCTCGTGAATCTGGCTTGTTTCGATCTAAAACGATGTATCCGTTGTTTAAAGCTGGAATACAAGTTTTCGCGCAGTTCTGAGAGAAAACGTTCACACCTTTCTTTCGTCTACTCTTCGACGACTTGTAAAATCGATACTCGTGAATCTTGCTAGTTTCGATCTAAAACGTTGTATCCCGTTGTTTAGAGCCGGCCTACAAGTTTTCGTGCAGTTCTGAGCGAAAAAGTTTACACCTTTCTCTCGTGTACTCTTCGACTGCTTGTAAAATCGATACTCGTGAATCTTGCTAGTTTCGATCTAAAACGATGTATCCCGTCGTTTAGAGCCGGAATACAAATTTTCGCGCAGTTCTGAGAGAAATAGTTTACACCTTTCTCTCGTCTACTCTTCGACTGCTTGTAAAATCGATGCTCGTGAATCTTGCTAGTTTCAATCTAAAACGATGTATCCCGTTGTTTAGAGCCGGAATACAAGTTTTCGCGCAGTTCTGAGAGAAAACGTTTACACCTTTCTCTCGTCTACTCTTCGACTGCTTGTAAAATAGATACTCGTGAATCTTGCTAGTTTCGATCTAAAACATGTATCCCGTTGTTTTGAGCCGGAATACAAGTTTTCGCGCTGTTCTGAGAGGAAAAATTTACACCTTTCTTTTGTCTACTCTTCGACGACTTGTAAAATTGATGCTCGTGAATTTTGCTAGTTTCGATCTAAAACGTTGTATCGCGTTGTTTAGAGCCGGCATACAAGTTTTCGCGCAGTTCTGAGCGAAAAAGTTTACGCCTTTCTCTCGTCTACTCTTCGACTGCTTGTAAAATCGATACTCGTGAATCTTGCTTGTTTCGATCTAAAACGATGTATCCCGTTGTTTAGAGCCGGAATACAAGTTTTCGCGCAGTTCTGAGCGAAAAAGTTTACACCTTTCTTTCGTCTACTCTTCGACTGCTTGTAAAATCGATACTCGTGAATCTTGCTAGTTTCGATCTAAAACGATGTATCCCGTTGTTTTGAGCCGGAATACAAGCTTTCGCGCAGTTCTGAAAGAAACAATCTACACCTTTCTTTCGTCTACTCTTCGACCGCTTGTAAAATTGATGCTCGTGAATTTTGCTAGTTTCGATGTAAAACGCGGTATCCCCTTGTTTAGAGCCGGAATACAAGTTTTCGCGCAGTTCTCAGAGAAAACGTTTACACCTTTCTATCGTCTACTCTACGACGACTTGTACAATCGATGCTCGTGAATCTGGCTTGTTTCGATCTAAAACGATGTATCCGTTGTTTAAAGCCGGAATACAGGTTTTCGCGCAGTTCTGAGAGGAAACGTTCACACCTTTCTTTCGTCTACTCTTCGACGACTTGTAAAATCGATACTCGTGAATCTTGCTAGTTTCGATCTAAAACGTTGTATCCCGTTGTTTAGAGCCGGCATACAAGTTTTCGCGCAGTTCTGAGCGAAAAAGTTTACACCTTTCTCTCGTCTACTCTTCGACTGCTTGTAAAATCGATACTCGTGAATCTTGCTAGTTTCGATCTAAAACGATGTATCCCGTTGTTTAGAGCCGGAATACAAATTTTCGCGCAGTTCTGAGAGAAATAGTTTACACCTTTCTCTCGTCTACTCTTCGACTGCTTGTAAAATCGATACTCGTGAATCTTGCTAGTTTCGATCTAAAACGTTGTATCCCGTTGTTTAGAGCCGGAATACAAGTTTTCGCGCAGTTCTGAGCGAAAAAGTTTACACCTTTCTTTCGTCTACTCTTCGACTGCTTGTAAAATCGATACTCGTGAATCTTGCTAGTTTCGATCTAAAACGATGTAATCCGTTGTTTTGAGCCGGAATACAAGTTTTTGCGCAGTTCTAAAAGAAACAATTTACACCTTTCTTTCGTCTACTCTTCGACCGCTTGTAAAATTGATGCTCGTGAATTTTGCTAGTTTCGATCTAAAACGATGTATCCCCTTGTTTAGAGCCGGAATACAAGTTTTCGCGCAGTTCTGAGAGAAAACGTTTACACCTTTCTCTCGTGTTCTCTACGACGACTTGTAAAATCGATGCTCGTGAATCTGGCTAGTTTCGATCTAAAACGATGTATCCGTTGTTTAAAGCCGGAATACAAGTTTTCGCGCAGTTCTGAGAGAAAAAGTAACACCTTTCTTTCGTCTACTCTTCGACGACTTGTAAAATCGATACTCGTGAATCTTGCTAGTTTGGATCTAAAACGTTGTATCCCGTTGTTTAGAGCCGGCATACAAGTTTTCGCGCAGTTCTGAGCGAAAAAGTTTACACCTTTCTCTCGTCTACTCTTCGACTGCTTGTAAAATCGATACTCGTGAATCTTGCTAGTTTCGATCTAAAACGATGTATCCCGTTGTTTTGAGCCGGAATACAAGTTTTCGCGCAGTTCTGAAAGAAACAATTTACACCTTTCTTTCGTCTACTCTTCGACCGCTTGTAAAATTGATGCTCGTGAATTTTGCTAGTTTCGATGTAAAACGCGGTATCCCCTTGTTTAGAGCCGGAATACAAGTTTTCGCGCAGTTCTGAGAGAAAACGTTTACACCTTTCTATCGTCTACTCTACGACGACTTGTAAAATCGATGCTCGTGAATCTGGCTTGTTTCGATCTAAAACGATGTATCCGTTGTTTAAAGCTGGAATACAAGTTTTCGCGCAGTTCTGAGAGAAAACGTTCACACCTTTCTTTCGTCTACTCTTCGACGACTTGTAAAATCGATACTCGTGAATCTTGCTAGTTTCGATCTAAAACGTTGTATCCCGTTGTTTAGAGCCGGCCTACAAGTTTTCGCGCAGTTCTGAGCGAAAAAGTTTACACCTTTCTATCGTGTACTCTACGACTGCTTGTAAAATCGATACTCGTGAATCTTGCTAGTTTCGATCTAAAACGATGTATCCCGTCGTTTAGAGCCGGAATACAAATTTTCGCGCAGTTCTGAGAGAAATAGTTTACACCTTTCTCTCGTCTACTCTTCGACTGCTTGTAAAATCGATGCTCGTGAATCTTGCTAGTTTCAATCTAAAACGATGTATCCCGTTGTTTAGAGCCGGAATACAAGTTTTCGCGCAGTTCTGAGAGAAAACGTTTACACCTTTCTCTCGTCTACTCTTCGACTGCTTGTAAAATAGATACTCGTGAATTTTGCTAGTTTCGATCTAAAACATGTATCCCGTTGTTTTGAGCCGGAATATAAGTTTTCGCGCTGTTCTGAGAGGAAACATTTACACCTTTCTTTTGTCTACTCTTCGACGACTTGTAAAATTGATGCTCATGAATTTTGCTAGTTTCGATCTAAAACGTTGTATCGCGTTGTTTAGAGCCGGCATACAAGTTTTCGCGCAGTTCTGAGCGAAAAAGTTTACGCCTTTCTCTCGTCTACTCTTCGACTGCTTGTAAAATCGATACTCGTGAATCTTGCTTGTTTCGATCTAAAACGATGTATCCCGTTGTTTAGAGCCGGAATACAAATTTTCGCGCAGTTCTGAGAGAAATAGTATACACCTTTCTCTCGTCTACTCTTCGACTGCTTGTAAAATCGATACTCGTGAATCTTGCTAGTTTCGATCTAAAACGTTGTATCCCGTTGTTTAGAGCCGGAATACAAGTTTTCGCGCAGTTCTGAGCGAAAAAGTTTACACCTTTCTTTCGTCTACTCTTCGACTGCTTGTAAAATCGATACTCGTGAATCTTGCTAGTTTCGATCTAAAACGATGTATCCCGTTGTTTTGAGCCGGAATACAAGTTTTCGCGCAGTTCTGAAAGAAACAATTTACACCTTTCTTTCGTCTACTCTTCGACCGCTTGAAAAATTGATGCTCGTGAATTTTGCTAGTTTCGATGTAAAACGCGGTATCCCCTTGTTTAGAGCCGGAATACAAGTTTTCGCGCAGTTCTGAGAGAAAACGTTTACACCTTTCTATCGTCTACTCTACGACGACTTGTACAATCGATGCTCGTGAATCTGGCTTGATTCGATCTAAAACGATGTATCCGTTGTTTAAAGCCGGAATACAGGTTTTCGCGCAGTTCTGAGAGGAAACGTTCACACCTTTCTTTCGTCTACTCTTCGACGACTTGTAAAATCGATACTCGTGAATCTTGCTAGTTTCGATCTAAAATGTTGTATCCCGTTGTTTAGAGCCGGCATACAAGTTTTCGCGCAGTTCTGAGCGAAAAAGTTTACACCTTTCTCTCGTCTACTCTTCGACTGCTTGTAAAATCGATACTCGTGAATCTTGCTAGTTTCGATCTAAAACGATGTATCCCGTTGTTTAGAGCCGGAATACAAATTTTCGCGCAGTTCTGAGAGAAATAGTTTACACCTTTCTCTCGTCTACTCTTCGACTGCTTGTAAAATCGATACTCGTGAATCTTGCTAGTTTCGATCTAAAACGTTGTATCCCGTTGTTTAGAGCCGGAATACAAGTTTTCGCGCAGTTCTGAGCGAAAAAGTTTACACCTTTCTTTCGTCTACTCTTCGACTGCTTGTAAAATCGATACTCGTGAATCTTGCTAGTTTCGATCTAAAACGATGTTATCCGTTGTTTTGAGCCGGAATACAAGTTTTTGCGCAGTTCTAAAAGAAACAATTTACACCTTTCTTTCGTCTATTCTTCGACCGCTTGTAAAATTGATGCTCGTGAATTTTGCTAGTTTCGATCTAAAACGATGTATCCCCTTGTTTAGAGCCGGAATACAAGTTTTCGCGCAGTTCTGAGAGAAAACGTTTACACCTTTCTCTCGTCTACTCTACGACGACTTGTAAAATCGATGCTCGTGAATCTGGCTAGTTTCGATCTAAAACGATGTATCCGTTGTTTAAAGCCGGAATACAAGTTTTCGCGCAGTTCTGAGAGAAAAAGTAACACCTTTCTTTCGTCTACTCTTCGACGACTTGTAAAATCGATACTCGTGAATCTTGCTAGTTTGGATCTAAAACGTTGTATCCCGTTGTTTAGAGCCGGCATACAAGTTTTCGCGCAGTTCTGAGCGAAAAAGTTTACACCTTTCTCTCGTCTACTCTTCGACTGCTTGTAAAATCGATACTCGTGAATCTTGCTAGTTTCGATCTAAAACGATGTATCCCGTTGTTTAGAGCCGGAATACAAGTTTTCGCGCAGTTCTGAGAGAAAACGTTTACACCTTTCTATCGTCTACTCTACGATGACTTGTAAAATCGATGCTCGTGAATCTGGCTTGTTTCGATCTAAAACGATGTATCCGTTGTTTAAAGCTGGAATACAAGTTTTCGCGCAGTTCTGAGAGAAAACGTTCACACCTTTCTTTCGTCTACTCTTTATTTATTTTATTTTATTTTATTTATAAATACTGCGGTCTTGAACAACAAGACCATCGCAGGTGGGTACATAATTTGTGTAACACCAAAGGACACAAAAAAAGGAAATACAGCAGACAAGGCGTCACAGCAACGAAATTAGTACATCACACTGTACTGTATCGTTTCACAACCTCAGAATATATATACTGCAGTCATAGAGCCAAGCATATAATTAAGTAAATCTCAACAAATTACTCATCAACCGAACATTCAAAATTTCGTCACTTGTTGCAGCAGCGCCTCAAAATGGGACAAATTATTCTCTTCGACTATATGACCAGCAAGGTTGTTCCATTCGGTAATAGTTCTTGGAAAATAGGAATATTTGTAGCAGTTCGTTCTTGTGGATAAAGGTTTTACGGAAAGAGAATGTCTCAGGCGTGTTGCATAACCACTAGAGTAACTAACAATTTTCGAGATGTCAATGTTGTATTGCCCATGAATTAACTGGAAAAAGAATTTCAAACGACAGATACGGTTTCTATCAGTAACGGATGGTAAGCCACTCTTTTTAATAAGATTAGTGATAGAAGTGCGACCATAGGAATTATAATTAAATCTTACTGCTTTCTTTTGAATCCTTTCTAATTTGTTAATGTTAATCTTGGTATATGGGTCCCAGATCATTACGGCATATTCTAATTTTGGCCGCACAATAGTGTTATACGCAAGGAAACGTGTTTCAGGAGTAGCGAACCGTAGTGCACGCCTCAAGAAGAATATTTTGCGCAGAGCATTTGCCGAGATGGTATCAATATGTTTGTTCCAGGAAAGATTATTGGAAATCCATAGGCCGAGATATTTGTAGCATGTTACCTCTGAGAGTGCACTATCGGAAGTACCATACTGGTAGAGAAGAGGATTCCTTTTAAGCGTTATTCTCATATATACTGTTTTATCAAAATTTATCACCATTTGCCACCTATCACACCAGCGCATTACCTTCCGAAAGTCATTATTTAGCCTGATTTGATCTTCACTTGAGTTAATTCGTTCATAGAGGACACAATCATCGGCATATAACTTAACATTAATAGAGAGATCTTGGACGATATCATTAATATAAATAATAAACAAAAGCGGTCCAAGCACAGATCCTTGAGGAACTCCCGATTCAATTAGAATGCAATGTGAGAGGGCACCATTTAGTGTTACAAACTGGCGCCTGTTTGTCAGGTAAGCCTTAATTCGACGACTTGTAAAATCGATACTCGTGAATCTTGCTAGTTTCGATCTAAAACGTTGTATCCCGTTGTTTAGAGCCGGCCTACAAGTTTTCGCGCAGTTCTGAGCGAAAAAGTTTACACCTTTCTCTCGTGTACTCTTCGACTGCTTGTGAAATCGATACTCGTGAATCTTGCTAGTTTCGATCTAAAACGATGTATCCCGTCGTTTAGAGCCGGAATACAAATTTTCGCGCAGTTCTGAGAGAAATAGTTTACACCTTTCTCTCGTCTACTCTTCGACTGCTTGTAAAATCGATGCTCGTGAATCTTGCTAGTTTCAATCTAAAACGATGTATCCCGTTGTTTAGAGCCGGAATACAAGTTTTCGCGCAGTTCTGAGAGAAAACGTTTACACCTTTCTCTCGTCTACTCTTCGACTGCTTGTAAAATAGATACTCGTGAATCTTGCTAGTTTCGATCTAAAACATGTATCCCGTTGTTTTGAGCCGGAATACAAGTTTTCGCGCTGTTCTGAGAGGAAAAATTTACACCTTTCTTTTGTCTACTCTTCGACGACTTGTAAAATTGATGCTCGTGAATTTTGCTAGTTTCGATCTAAAACGTTGTATCGCGTTGTTTAGAGCCGGCATACAAGATTTCGCGCAGTTCTGAGCGAAAAAGTTTACGCCTTTCTCTCGTCTACTCTTCGACTGCTTGTAAAATCGATACTCGTGAATCTTGCTTGTTTCGATCTAAAACGATGTATCCCGTTGTTTAGAGCCGGAATACAAATTTTCGCGCAGTTCTGAGAGAAATAGTATACACCTTTCTCTCGTCTACTCTTCGACTGCTTGTAAAATCGATACTCGTGAATCTTGCTAGTTTCGATCTAAAACGTTGTATCCCGTTGTTTAGAGCCGGAATACAAGTTTTCGCGCAGTTCTGAGCGAAGAAGTTTACACCTTTCTTTCGTCTACTCTTCGACTGCTTGTAAAATCGATACTCGTGAATCTTGCTAGTTTCGATCTAAAACGATGTATCCCGTTGTTTTGAGCCGGAATACAAGTTTTCGCGCAGTTCTGAAAGAAACAATTTTCACCTTTCTTTCGTCTACTCTTCGACCGCTTGTAAAATTGATGCTCGTGAATTTTGCTAGTTTCGATGTAAAACGCGGTATCCCCTTGTTTAGAGCCGGAATACAAGTTTTCGCGCAGTTCTGAGAGAAAACGTTTACACCTTTCTATCGTCTACTCTACGACGACTTGTAAAATCGATGCTCGTGAATCTGGCTTGTTTCGATCTAAAACGATGTATCCGTTGTTTAAAGCTGGAATACAAGTTTTCGCGCAGTTCTGAGAGAAAACGTTTACACCTTTCTCTCGTCTACTCTACGACGACTTGTAAAATCGATGCTCGTGAATCTGGCTAGTTTCGATCTAAAACGATGTATCCGTTGTTTAAAGCCGGAATACAAGTTTTCGCGCAGTTCTGAGAGAAAAAGTAACACCTTTCTTTCGTTTACTCTTCGACGACTTGTAAAATCGATACTCGTGAATCTTGCTAGTTTGGATCTAAAACGTTGTATCCCGTTGTTTAGAGCCGGCATACAAGTTTTCGCGCAGTTCTGAGCGAAAAAGTTTACACCTTTCTCTCGTCTACTCTTCGACTGCTTGTAAAATCGATGCTCGTGAATCTGGCTAGTTTCGATCTAAAACGATGTATCCGTTGTTTAAAGCCGGAATACAAGTTTTCGCGCAGTTCTGAGAGAAAAAGTAACACCTTTCTTTCGTCTACTCTTCGACGACTTGTAAAATCGATACTCGTGAATCTTGCTAGTTTGGATCTAAAACTTTGTATCCCGTTGTTTAGAGCCGGAATACAAGTTTTCGCGCTGTTCTGAGAGGAAAAATTTACACCTTTCTTTTGTCTACTCTTCGACGACTTGTAAAATTGATGCTCGTGAATTTTGCTAGTTTCGATCTAAAACGTTGTATCGCGTTGTTTAGAGCCGGCATACAAGTTTTCGCGCAGTTCTGAGCGAAAAAGTTTACGCCTTTCTCTCGTCTACTCTTCGACTGCTTGTAAAATCGATACTCGTGAATCTTGCTTGTTTCGATCTAAAACGATGTATCCCGTTGTTTAGAGCCGGAATACAAATTTTCGCGCAGTTCTGAGAGAAATAGTATACACCTTTCTCTCGTCTACTCTTCGACTGCTTGTAAAATCGATACTCGTGAATCTTGCTAGTTTCGATCTAAAACGTTGTATCCCGTTGTTTAGAGCCGGAATACAAGTTTTCGCGCAGTTCTGAGCGAAAAAGTTTACACCTTTCTTTCGTCTACTCTTCGACTGCTTGTAAAATCGATACTCGTGAATCTTGCTAGTTTCGATCTAAAACGATGTATCCCGTTGTTTTGAGCCGGAATACAACTTTTCGCGCAGTTCTGAAAGAAACAATTTACACCTTTCTTTCGTCTACTCTTCGACCGCTTGTAAAATTGATGCTCGTGAATTTTGCTAGTTTCGATGTAAAACGCGGTATCCCCTTGTTTAGAGCCGGAATACAAGTTTTCGCGCAGTTCTGAGAGAAAACGTTTACACCTTTCTATCGTCTACTCTACGACGACTTGTACAATCGATGCTCGTGAATCTGGCTTGTTTCGATCTAAAACGATGTATCCGTTGTTTAAAGCCGGAATACAGGTTTTCGCGCAGTTCTGAGAGGAAACGTTCACACCTTTCTTTCGTCTACTCTTCGACGACTTGTAAAATCGATACTCGTGAATCTTGCTAGTTTCGATCTAACACGATGTATCCCGTTGTTTTGAGCAGGAATAGAAGTTTTCGCGCAGTTCTGAGAGAAAAAGTTTATACCTTTCTCTCGTCTACTCTTCGACGACTTGTAAAATAGATGCTCGTGAATCTTGCTAATTTCGATCTAAAACGACGTATCACGTTGTTTAGAGCCGGAATACAAGTTTTCGTGCAGTTCTGAGAGAAAAAGTTTACACCTTTCTGTCGTCTACTCTTCGACTGCTTGTAAAATCGATACTCATGAATCTTGCTAGTTTCGATCTAAAACGATGTATCCCGTTTTTTAGAGCCGGAATACAAGTTTTCGCGCAGTTCTGAGCGAAAAAGTTTACACCTTTCCCTCGTCTACTCTTCGACGACGTGTAAAATCGATGCTCGTGAATTTTGCTAGTTTCGATCTAAAACGATGTATCCTGTTTTTTTTTAGCCGGAATGCAAGTTTTCGCGCAGTTCTGAGAGAAAAGTTTACACCTTTCTCTCGTCTACTCTTCGACTGCTTGTAAAATCGATACTCGTGAATCTTGCTAGTTTCGATCTAAAACGATGTATAACGTTGTTTAGAGCCGGAATACGTTTTCGCGCAGTTCTGAGAGGAAAAGTTTACACCTTTCTATCGTCTACCCATCGACGACTTGTAAAATCGATGCACGTGAATCTTGCTAGTTTCGATCTAAAGCGATGTATACTGTTGCTTGGAGCCGGAATACAATTTTTCGCGCAGTTCTGAGCGAAAAAGTTTACACCTTTCTCTCGTCTACTCTTCGATGACTTGTAAAATCGATGCTCGTGAATTTTGCTAGTTTTGATCTAAAACGATGTATCTCGTTGTTTTTAGCCGGAATACAAGTTTTCGCGCAGTTCTGAAAGAAAACGTTTACACCTTTCTCGCGTCTACTCTTCGACGAACTGTAAAATCGATGCTCGTGAATGTTGCTAGTTTCGATCTAAAACGATGTGTCCCGTTGTTTTTAGCCGGAATACATGTTTTCGCGCTGTTCTGAGAGGAAAAATTTACACCTTTCTTTCGTCTACTCTTCGACGACTTGTAAAATTGATGCTCGTGATGTTTGGTAGTTTCGATCTAAAATGATTTATCCCGTTGTTTAGAGCCGGAATATAAGTTTTCGCGCAGTTCTGAGAGAAATAGTTTACACCTTTCTATCGTCTACTCTTCGACGACTTGTAAAATCGATACTCGTGAATTTTGCTAGTTTCGATCTAAAACGATGTATCTCGTTGTTTTGAGCCGGAATACAAGTTTTCGTGCAGTTCTGAAAGAAAAAGTTTACACCTTTCTCGCGGCTACTCATCGACGAACTGTAAAATCTATGCTCGTGAATGTTGCTAGTTTCGATCTAAAACGATGTATCCTGTTTTTTTTTAGCCGGAATGCAAGTTTTCACGCAGTTCTGAGAGAAAAAGTTTACACCTTTCTCTCGTCTACTCTTCGACTGCTTGTAAAATCGATACTCGTGAATCTTGCGAGTTTCGATCTAAAACGATGTATACTGTTGCTTTGAGCCGGAATACAGTTTTTCGCGCAGTTCAGAGCGAAAAAGTTTACACCTTTCTCTCGTCTACTCTTCGATGACTTGTAAAATCGATGCTCGTGAATTTTGCTAGTTTTGATCTAAAACGATGTATCTCGTTGTTTTTAGCCGGAATACAAGTTTTCGCGCAGTTCTGAAAGAAAACGTTTACACCTTTCTCGCGTCTACTCTTCGACGAACTGTAAAATCGATGCTCGTGAATGTTGTTAGTTTCGATCTAAAACGATGTGTCCCGTTGTTTTTAGCCGGAATACATGTTTTCGCGCTGTTCTGAGAGGAAAAATTTACACCTTTCTTTCGTCTACTCTTCGACGACTTGTAAAATTGATGCTCGTGATGTTTGGTAGTTTCGATCTAAAATGATTTATCCCGTTGTTTAGAGCCGGAATACAAGTTTTCGCGCAGTTCTGAAATAGTTTACACCTTTCTATCGTCTACTCTTCGACGACTTGTGAAATCGATACTCGTGAATTTTGCTAGTTTCGATCTAAAACGATGTATCTCGTTGTTTTGAGCCGGAATACAAGTTTTCGCGCAGTTCTGAGAGAAAAAGTTTATACCTTTCTCTCGTCTACTGTTCGACTGCTTGTAAAATCGATACTCGTGAATCTTGGTAGTTTCGATCCTAAACGATGTATCCCGTTGTTGAGAGCCGGAATACAAGTTTTCGCGCTGTTCTGAGAGGAAAAATTTACACCTTTCTTTCCTCTACTCTTAGACGACTTGTAAAATCAATGCTCGTGAATCTTGCTAGTTTCGATCTTAAACGATGTATCTCGTTGTTTAGAGCCAGAATACAAGTTTTCGCGCAGTTCTGAGCGAAAAAGTTTACACCTTTCTATCGTCTACTCTTCGACTGCTTGTAAAATTGATACTCATGAATCTTGCTTGTTTCGATCTAAACCAATGTATCCCGTTGTTTAGAGCCGGAATACAAGTTTTCGCGCAGTTCTGAGAAGAAAAAATTACACCTTTCTATCGTCTACTCTTCGACGACTTGTAAAATCGATGCTCGTGAATCTTGCTAGTTTCGATCTAAAGCGATGTATCCCGTTGTTTTGAGCCGGAATACAAGTTTTCGCGCAGTTCTGAGCGAAAACGTTTACACCTTTCTCTTGTCTACTCTTCGACGACTTGCAAAATCGATGCTCGTGAATTTTGCTAGTTTCGATCTAAAACGATGTATCCCGTTGTTTTGAGCCGGAATACAATTTTTCGCGCAGTTCTGAAAGAAAACGTTTACACCTTTCTTTCGTCTACTCTTCGACGACTTGTAAAATTGATGCTCGTGAATTTTGCTAGCTTCGATCTAAAACGATGTATCCCGTTGTTTTGAGATGGAATACAAGTTTTCGCGCAGTTCTGAGAGAAAAAGTTGATACCTTTCTCTCGTCTACTCTTCGACTGCTTGTAAAATCGATACTCGAGAATCTTGCTAGTTTCGGTCTAAAACGATGTATCCCGTTGTTTACAGCCGGAATACAAGTTTTCGCGCAGTTCTGAGAGGAAAAGTTTACACCTTTCTATCGTCTACTCTTCGACGACTTGTAAAATCGATGCTCGTGAATCTTGCTAGTTTCGATCTAAAGCGATGTATTCTGTTGTCTTCAGCCGGAATACAATTTTTCGCGCAATTCTGAGCGGAAAAGTTTACACCTTTCTCTCGTCTACTCTTCGACGACTTGTAAAATCGATGCTCGTGAATTTTGCTAGTTTCGATCTAAAACGATGTATCTCGTTGTTTTGAGCCGGAATACAAGTTTTCGCGCAGTTCTGAGCGAAAAAGTTGACACCTTTCTCTCGTCTACTCTTCGACGACTTGTAAAATCGATGCTCGTGAATCTTGCTAGTTTTGATCTAAAGCGATGTATCCTGTTGTTTCGAGCCGGAATACAAGTTTTCGCGCAGTTCTGAGCGAAAAAGTTTACACCTTTCTCTCGTCTACTCTTCGACGACTTGTAAAATCGATGCTCGTGAATTTTGCAAGTTTCGATCTAAAACGATGTACCCCGTTGTTTTTAGCCGGAATACAAGTTTTCGCGCTGTTCTGAGAGGAAAAATTTACACCTTTCTTTCGTCTACTCTTCGACGACTTGTAAAATGATGCTCGTGAATTTGGTAGTTTCGATCTAAAACGATGTATCCCGTTGTTTTGAGCCGGAATACAAGTTTTCGCGCAGTTCTGAGCGAAAAAGTTGACACCTTTCTCTCGTCTACTCTTCGACGACTTGTAAAATCGATGCTCGTGAATTTTGCTTGTTTCGATCTAAAACGATGTATCTCGTTGTTTTGAGCCGGAATACAAGTTTTCGCGCAGTTCTGAGCGAAAAAGTTGACACCTTTCTCTCGTCTACTCTTCGATGACTTGTAAAATCGATGCTCGTGAATCTTGCTAGTTTTGATCTAAAGCGATGTATCCTGTTGTTTTGAGACGCAACACAAGTTTTCGCGCAGTTCTGAAAGAAAACGTTTACACCTTTCTCGCGTCTACTCTTCGACGAACTGTAAAATCGATGCTCGTGAATGTTGCTAGTTTCGATCTAAAACGATGTGTCCCGTTGTTTTTAGCCGGAATACATGTTTTCGCGCTGTTCTGAGAGGAAAAATTTACACCTTTCTTTCGTCTACTCTTCGACGACTTGTAAAATTGATGCTCGTGATGTTTGGTAGTTTCGATCTAAAATGATTTATCCCGTTGTTTAGAGCCGGAATACAAGTTTTCGCGCAGTTCTGAGAGAAATAGTTTACACCTTTCTATCGTCTACTCTTCGACGACTTGTAAAATCGATACTCGTGAATTTTGCTAGTTTCGATCTAAAACGATGTATCTCGTTGTTTTGAGCCGGAATACAAGTTTTCGCGCAGTTCTGAGAGAAAAAGTTTATACCTTTCTCTCGTCTACTGTTCGACTGCTTGTAAAATCGATACTCGTGAATCTTGGTAGTTTCGATCCTAAACGATGTATCCCGTTGTTGAGAGCCGGAATACAAGTTTTCGCGCTGTTCTGAGAGGAAAAATTTACACCTTTCTTTCCTCTACTCTTAGACGACTTGTAAAATCAATGCTCGTGAATCTTGCTAGTTTCGATCTTAAACGATGTATCCCGTTGTTTAGAGCCAGAATAAAAGTTTTCGCGCAGTTCTGAGCGAAAAAGTTTACACCTTTCTATCGTCTACTCTTCGACTGCTTGTAAAATTGATACTCATGAATCTTGCTTGTTTCGATCTAAACCAATGTATCCCGTTGTTTAGAGCAGGAATACAAGTTTTCGCGCAGTTCTGAGAAGAAAAAATTACACCTTTCTATCGTCTACTCTTCGACGACTTGTAAAATCGATGCTCGTGAATCTTGCTAGTTTCGATCTAAAGCGATGTATCCCGTTGTTTTGAGCCGGAATACAAGTTTTCGCGCAGTTCTGAGCGAAAACGTTTACACCTTTCTCTTGTCTACTCTTCGACGACTTGCAAAATCGATGCTCGTGAATTTTGCTAGTTTCGATCTAAAACGATGTATCCCGTTGTTTTGAGCCGGAATACAAGTTTTCGCGCAGTTCTGAAAGAAAACGTTTACACCTTTCTTTCGTCTACTCTTCGACGACTTGTAAAATTGATGCTCGTGAATTTTGCTAGCTTCGATCTAAAACGATGTATCCCGTTGTTTTGAGATGGAATACAAGTTTTCGCGCAGTTCTGAGAGAAAAAGTTGATACCTTTCTCTCGTCTACTCTTCGACTGCTTGTAAAATCGATACTCGAGAATCTTGCTAGTTTCGATCTAAAACGATGTATCCCGTTGTTTACAGCCGGAATACAAGTTTTCGCGCAGTTCTGAGAGGAAAAGTTTACACCTTTCTATCGTCTACTCTTCGACGACTTGTAAAATCGATGCTCGTGAATCTTGCTAGTTTCGATCTAAAGCGATGTATTCTGTTGTCTTCAGCCGGAATACAATTTTTCGCGCAATTCTGAGCGGAAAAGTTTACACCTTTCTCTCGTCTACTCTTCGACGACTTGTAAAATCGATGCTCGTGAATTTTGCTAGTTTCGATCTAAAACGATGTATCTCGTTGTTTTGAGCCGGAATACAAGTTTTCGCGCAGTTCTGAGCGAAAAAGTTGACACCTTTCTCTCGTCTACTCTTCGACGACTTGTAAAATCGATGCTCGTGAATCTTGCTAGTTTTGATCTAAAGCGATGTATCCTGTTGTTTTGAGCCGGAATACAAGTTTTCGCGCAGTTCTGAGCGAAAAAGTTTACACCTTTCTCTCGTCTACTCTTCGACGACTTGTAAAATCGATGCTCGTGAATTTTGCAAGTTTCGATCTAAAACGATGTACCCCGTTGTTTTTAGCCGGAATACAAGTTTTCGCGCTGTTCTGAGAGGAAAAATTTACACCTTTCTTTCGTCTACTCTTCGACGACTTGTAAAATGATGCTCGTGAATTTGGTAGTTTCGATCTAAAACGATGTATCCCGTTGTTTTGAGCCGGAATACAAGTTTTCGCGCAGTTCTGAGCGAAAAAGTTGACACCTTTCTCTCGTCTACTCTTCGACGACTTGTAAAATCGATGCTCGTGAATTTTGCTTGTTTCGATCTAAAACGATGTATCTCGTTGTTTTGAGCCGGAATACAAGTTTTCGCGCAGTTCTGAGCGAAAAAGTTGACACCTTTCTCTCGTCTACTCTTCGATGACTTGTAAAATCGATGCTCGTGAATCTTGCTAGTTTTGATCTAAAGCGATGTATCCTGTTGTTTTGAGACGCAACACAAGTTTTCGCGCAGTTCTGAAAGAAAAAGTTTACACCTTTCTCGCGTCTACTCTTCGACGAACTGTAAAATCGATGCTCGTGAATCTTGCTAGTTTCGATCTAAAGCGATGTATTCTGTTGTCTTCAGCCGGAATACAAGTTTTCGCGCAGTTCTGAGCGAAAAAGTTGACACCTTTCTCTCGTCTACTCTTCGACGACTTGTAAAATGATGCTCGTGAATTTGGTAGTTTCGATCTAAAACGATGTATCCCGTTGTTTTGAGCCGGAATACAAGTTTCCGCGCAGTTCTGAGAGAAAAAGTTTACACCTTTCTCTCGTCTACTCTTCGACTGCTTGTAAAATCGATACTCGTGAATCTTGCTAGTTTCGATCTAAAACGATGTATCTCGTTGTTTAGAGCCGGAATACGTTTTCGCGCAGTTCTGAGAGGAAAAGTTTACACCTTTCTATCGTCTACTCATCGACGACTTGTAAAATCGATGCTCGTGAATCTTGCTAGTTTCGATCTAAAGCGATGTATCCTGTTGCGTTGAGCCGGAATACAATTTTTCGCGCAGTTCTGAGCGAAAAAGTTTACACCTTTCTCTCGTCTACTCTTCGATGACTTGTAAAATCGATGCTCGTGAATTTTGCTAGTTTCGATCTAACACAATGTATCCCGTTGTTTTGAGCCGGAATACAAGTTTTCGCGCAGTTCTGAGCGAAAAAGTTTACACCTTTCTATCGTCTACTCTTCGACTGCTTGTAAAATCGATACTCGTGAATCTTGCTAGTTTCGATCTAAAACGATGTATCTCGTTGTTTAGAGCCGGAATACAAGTTTTCGCGCAGTTTTGAGAAGAAAAAATTACACCTTTCTATCGTCTACTCTTCGACGACTTGTACAATAGATGCTCGTGAATCTTGCTAGTTTCGATCTAAACCGACATATCGCGTTGTTTAGAGCCGGAATGCAGGTGTTCGCGCAGTTCTAAGAGAAAAAGTTTACACCTTTCTCTCGTCTACTCTTCGACTGCTTGTAAAATCGTTACTCGTGAATCTTGCTAGTTTCGATCTAAAACGATGTATAACGTTGTTTAGAGCCGGAATACGTTTTCGCGCAGTTCTGAGAGGAAAAGTTTACACCTTTCTATCGTCTACTCATCGACGACTTGTAAAATCGATGCTCGTGAATCTTGCTAGTTTCGATCTAAAGCGATGTATCCTGTTGCGTTGAGCCGGAATACAATTTTTCGCGCAGTTCTGAGCGAAAAAGTTTACACCTTTCTCTCGTCTACTCTTCGATGACTTGTAAAATCGATGCTCGTGAATTTTGCTAGTTTCGATCTAACACGATGTGTCCCGTTGTTTTGAGCCGGAATACAAGTTTTCGCGCAGTTCTGAGCGAACAAGTTTACACCTTTCTATCGTCTACTCTTCGACTGCTTGTAAAATCGATACTCATGAATCTTGCTAGTTTCGATCTAAAGCGATGTATCCCGTTGTTTTGAGCAGGAATACAAGATTTCGCGCAGTTCTGAGCGAAAAAGTTTACACCTTTCTCTCGTCTACTCTTCGACGACTTGCAAAATCGATGCCCGTGAATTTTGCTAGTTTTGATCTAACACGATGTATCCCGTTGTTTTGAGCCCTAATACAAGTTTTCGCGCAGTTCTGAAAGAAAAAGTTTACACCTTTCTTTCGTCTACTCTTCGACTGCTTGTAAAATCGATACTCGTGAATCTTGCTTGTTTCGATCTAAAACAATGTATCCCGTTGTTTAGAGCCGGAATACAAGTTTTCGCGCAGTTCTGAGAAGAAAAAATTACACCTTTCTATCGTCTACTCTTCGACGACTTGTAAAATCGATGCTCGTGAATCTTGCTAGTTTCGATCTAAAGCGATGTATCCCGTTGTTTTGAGCCGGAATACAAGTTTTCGCGCAGTTCGGAGCGAAAAAGTTTACACCTTTCTCTTGTCTACTCTTCGACGACTTGCTAAATCAATGCTCGTGAATTTTGCAAGTTTCGATCTAAAACAATGTATCCCGTTGTTTTGAGCCGGAATACAAGTTTTCGCGCAGTTCTGAAAGAAAAAGTTTACACCTTTCTTTCGTCTACTCTTCGACGACTTGTAAAATTGATGCTCGTGAATTTTGCTAGCTTCGATCTAAAACGATGTATCCCGTTGTTTAGAGCCGGAATACAAGTTTTCGCGCAGTTCTGAGAAGAAAAAATTACACCTTTCTATCGTCTACTCTTCGACGACTTGTAAAATCGATACTCGTGAATCTGGCTAGTTTCGATCTAAAACGATGTATCTCGTTGTTTAGAGCCGGAATACAAGTTTTCGCGCAGTTCTGAGAGAAAACGTTTACACCTTTCTATCGTCTACTCTTCGACGACTTGTAAAGTCGTTGCTCGCGAATTTTGCTAGTTTCGATCTAAAACGATGTATCCCGTTGTTTTTAGCCGGAATACAAGTTTTCGCACAGTTCTGAGAGGAAAAGTTTACACCTTTCTATCGTCTACTCTTCGACGACTTGTAAAGTCGATGCTCGTGAATTTTGCTAGTTTCGATGTAAAACGCGGTATCCCCTTGTTTAGAGCCGGAATACAAGTTTTCGCGCAGTTCTGAGAGAAAACGTTTACACCTTTCTATCGTCTACTCTACGACGACTTGTACAATCGATGCTCGTGAATCTGGCTTGTTTCGATCTAAAACGATGTATCCGTTGTTTAAAGCCGGAATACAGGTTTTCGCGCAGTTCTGAGAGGAAGCGTTCACACCTTTCTTTCGTCTACTCTTCGACGACTTGTAAAATCGATACTCGTGAATCTTGCTAGTTTCGATCTAAAACGTTGTATCCCGTTGTTTAGAGCCGGCATACAAGTTTTCGCGCAGTTCTGAGCGAAAAAGTTTACACCTTTCTATCGTCTACACTTCGACGACTTGTAAAATCGATGCTCGTGAATTTTGCTAGTTTCGATCTAACACGATGTATCCCGTTGTTTTGAGCAGGAATAGAAGTTTTCGCGCAGTTCTGAGAGAAAAAGTTTATACCTTTCTCTCGTCTACTCTTCGACGACTTGTAAAATAGATGCTCGTGAATCTTGCTAATTTCGATCTAAAACGACGTATCACGTTGTTTAGAGCCGGAATACAAGTTTTCGTGCAGTTCTGAGAGAAAAAGTTTACACCTTTCTGTCGTCTACTCTTCGACTGCTTGTAAAATCGATACTCATGAATCTTGCTAGTTTCGATCTAAAACGATGTATCCCGTTTTTTAGAGCCGGAATACAAGTTTTCGCGCAGTTCTGAGCGAAAAAGTTTACACCTTTCCCTCGTCTACTCTTCGACGACGTGTAAAATCGATGCTCGTGAATTTTGCTAGTTTCGATCTAAAACGATGTATCCTGTTTTTTTTTAGCCGGAATGCAAGTTTTCGCGCAGTTCTGAGAGAAAAGTTTACACCTTTCTCTCGTCTACTCTTCGACTGCTTGTAAAATCGATACTCGTGAATCTTGCTAGTTTCGATCTAAAACGATGTATAACGTTGTTTAGAGCCGGAATACGTTTTCGCGCAGTTCTGAGAGGAAAAGTTTACACCTTTCTATCGTCTACCCATCGACGACTTGTAAAATCGATGCACGTGAATCTTGCTAGTTTCGATCTAAAGCGATGTATACTGTTGCTTGGAGCCGGAATACAATTTTTCGCGCAGTTCTGAGCGAAAAAGTTTACACCTTTCTCTCGTCTACTCTTCGATGACTTGTAAAATCGATGCTCGTGAATTTTGCTAGTTTTGATCTAAAACGATGTATCTCGTTGTTTTTAGCCGGAATACAAGTTTTCGCGCAGTTCTGAAAGAAAACGTTTACACCTTTCTCGCGTCTACTCTTCGACGAACTGTAAAATCGATGCTCGTGAATGTTGCTAGTTTCGATCTAAAACGATGTGTCCCGTTGTTTTTAGCCGGAATACATGTTTTCGCGCTGTTCTGAGAGGAAAAATTTACACCTTTCTTTCGTCTACTCTTCGACGACTTGTAAAATTGATGCTCGTGATGTTTGGTAGTTTCGATCTAAAATGATTTATCCCGTTGTTTAGAGCCGGAATACAAGTTTTCGCGCAGTTCTGAGAGAAATAGTTTACACCTTTCTATCGTCTACTCTTCGACGACTTGTAAAATCGATACTCGTGAATTTTGCTAGTTTCGATCTAAAACGATGTATCTCGTTGTTTTGAGCCGGAATACAAGTTTTCGCGCAGTTCTGAGAGAAAAAGTTCATACCTTTCTCTCGTCTACTCTTCGACTGCTTGTAAAATCGATACTCGTGAATCTTGGTAGTTTCGATCCTAAACGATGTATCCCGTTGTTGAGAGCCGGAATACAAGTTTTCGCGCTGTTCTGAGAGGAAAAATTTACACCTTTCTTTCCTCTACTCTTAGACGACTTGTAAAATCAATGCTCGTGAATCTTGCTAGTTTCGATCTTAAACGATGTATCCCGTTGTTTAGAGCCAGAATACAAGTTTTCGCGCAGTTCTGAGCGAAAAAGTTTACACCTTTCTATCGTCTACTCTTCGACTGCTTGTAAAATTGATACTCGTGAATCTTGCTTGTTTCGATCTAAACCAATGTATCCCGTTGTTTAGAGCCGGAATACAAGTTTTCGCGCAGTTCTGAGAAGAAAAAATTACACCTTTCTATCGTCTACTCTTCGACGACTTGTAAAATCGATGCTCGTGAATCTTGCTAGTTTCGATCTAAAGCGATGTATCCCGTTGTTTTGAGCCGGAATACAAGTTTTCGCGCAGTTCTGAGCGAAAACGTTTACACCTTTCTCTTGTCTACTCTTCGACGACTTGCAAAATCGATGCTCGTGAATTTTGCTAGTTTCGATCTAAAACGATGTATCCCGTTGTTTTGAGCCGGAATACAAGTTTTCGCGCAGTTCTGAAAGAAAACGTTTACACCTTTCTTTCGTCTACTCTTCGACGACTTGTAAAATTGATGCTCGTGAATTTTGCTAGCTTCGATCTAAAACGATGTATCCCGTTGTTTTGAGATGGAATACAAGTTTTCGCGCAGTTCTGAGAGAAAAAGTTGATACCTTTCTCTCGTCTACTCTTCGACTGCTTGTAAAATCGATACTCGAGAATCTTGCTAGTTTCGATCTAAAACGATGTATCCCGTTGTTTACAGCCGGAATACAAGTTTTCGCGCAGTTCTGAGAGGAAAAGTTTACACCTTTCTATCGTCTACTCTTCGACGACTTGTAAAATCGATGCTCGTGAATCTTGCTAGTTTCGATCTAAAGCGATGTATTCTGTTGTCTTCAGCCGGAATACAATTTTTCGCGCAATTCTGAGCGGAAAAGTTTACACCTTTCTCTCGTCTACTCTTCGACGACTTGTAAAATCGATGCTCGTGAATTTTGCTAGTTTCGATCTAAAACGATGTATCTCGTTGTTTTGAGCCGGAATACAAGTTTTCGCGCAGTTCTGAGCGAAAAAGTTGACACCTTTCTCTCGTCTACTCTTCGACGACTTGTAAAATCGATGCTCGTGAATCTTGCTAGTTTTGATCTAAAGCGATGTATCCTGTTGTTTTGAGCCGGAATACAAATTTTCGCGCAGTTCTGAGCGAAAAAGTTTACACCTTTCTCTCGTCTACTCTTCGACGACTTGTAAAATCGATGCTCGTGAATTTTGCAAGTTTCGATCTAAAACGATGTACCCCGTTGTTTTTAGCCGGAATACAAGTTTTCGCGCTGTTCTGAGAGGAAAAATTTACACCTTTCTTTCGTCTACTCTTCGATGACTTGTAAAATCGATGCTCGTGAATCTTGCTAGTTTTGATCTAATGCGATGTATCCTGTTGTTTTGAGACGCAACACAAGTTTTCGCGCAGTTCTGAAAGAAAAAGTTTACACCTTTCTCGCGTCTACTCTTCGACGAACTGTAAAATCGATGCTCGTGAATCTTGCTAGTTTCGATCTAAAGCGATGTATTCTGTTGTCTTCAGCCGGAATACAAGTTTTCGCGCAGTTCTGAGCGAAAAAGTTGACACCTTTCTCTCGTCTACTCTTCGACGACTTGTAAAATCGATGCTCGTGAATTTTGCTTGTTTCGATCTAAAACGATGTATCTCGTTGTTTTGAGCCGGAATACAAGTTTTCGCGCAGTTCTGAGCGAAAAAGTTGACACCTTTCTCTCGTCTACTCTTCGATGACTTGTAAAATCGATGCTCGTGAATCTTGCTAGTTTTGATCTAAAGCGATGTATCCTGTTGTTTTGAGACGCAACACAAGTTTTCGCGCAGTTCTGAAAGAAAAAGTTTACACCTTTCTCGCGTCTACTCTTCGACGAACTGTAAAATCGATGCTCGTGAATCTTGCTAGTTTCGATCTAAAGCGATGTATTCTGTTGTCTTCAGCCGGAATACAAGTTTTCGCGCAGTTCTGAGCGAAAAAGTTGACACCTTTCTCTCGTCTACTCTTCGACGACTTGTAAAAATGATGCTCGTGAATTTGGTAGTTTCGATCTAAAACGATGTATCCCGTTGTTTTGAGCCGGAATACAAGTTTCCGCGCAGTTCTGAGAGAAAAAGTTTACACCTTTCTCTCGTCTACTCTTCGACGACTTGTAAAATCGATGCTCGTGAATCTTGCTAGTTTCGATCTAAAACGATGTATCTCGTTGTTTAGAGCCGGAATACGTTTTCGCGCAGTTCTGAGAGGAAAAGTTTACACCTTTCTATCGTCTACTCATCGACGACTTGTAAAATCGATGCTCGTGAATCTTGCTAGTTTCGATCTAAAGCGATGTATCCTGTTGCGTTGAGCCGGAATACAATTTTTCGCGCAGTTCTGAGCGAAAAAGTTTACACCTTTCTCTCGTCTACTCTTCGATGACTTGTAAAATCGATGCTCGTGAATTTTGCTAGTTTCGATCTAACACAATGTATCCCGTTGTTTTGAGCCGGAATACAAGTTTTCGCGCAGTTCTGAGCGAAAAAGTTTACACCTTTCTATCGTCTACTCTTCGACTGCTTGTAAAATCGATACTCGTGAATCTTGCTAGTTTCGATCTAAAACGATGTATCTCGTTGTTTAGAGCCGGAATACAAGTTTTCGCGCAGTTTTGAGAAGAAAAAATTACACCTTTCTATCGTCTACTCTTCGACGACTTGTACAATAGATGCTCGTGAATCTTGCTAGTTTCGATATAAACCGACATATCGCGTTGTTTAGAGCCGGAATGCAGGTGTTCGCGCAGTTCTAAGAGAAAAAGTTTACACCTTTCTCTCGTCTACTCTTCGACTGCTTGTAAAATCGTTACTCGTGAATCTTGCTAGTTTCGATCTAAAACGATGTATAACGTTGTTTAGAGCCGGAATACGTTTTCGCGCAGTTCTGAGAGGAAAAGTTTACACCTTTCTATCGTCTACTCATCGACGACTTGTAAAATCGATGCTCGTGAATCTTGCTAGTTTCGATCTAAAGCGATGTATCCTGTTGCGTTGAGCCGGAATACAATTTTTCGCGCAGTTCTGAGCGAAAAAGTTTACACCTTTCTCTCGTCTACTCTTCGATGACTTGTAAAATCGATGCTCGTGAATTTTGCTAGTTTCGATCTAACACGATGTGTCCCGTTGTTTTGAGCCGGAATACAAGTTTTCGCGCAGTTCTGAGCGAACAAGTTTACACCTTTCTATCGTCTACTCTTCGACTGCTTGTAAAATCGATACTCATGAATCTTGCTAGTTTCGATCTAAAGCGATGTATCCCGTTGTTTTGAAGAGGAATACAAGATTTCGCGCAGTTCTGAGCGAAAAAGTTTACACCTTTCTCTCGTCTACTCTTCGACGACTTGCAAAATCGATGCCCGTGAATTTTGCTAGTTTTGATCTAACACGATGTATCCCGTTGTTTTGAGCCCTAATACAAGTTTTCGCGCAGTTCTGAAAGAAAAAGTTTACACCTTTCTTTCGTCTACTCTTCGACTGCTTGTAAAATCGATACTCGTGAATCTTGCTTGTATCGATCTAAAACAATGTATCCCGTTGTTTAGAGCCAGAATACAAGTTTTCGCGCAGTTCTGAGAAGAAAAAATTACACCTTTCTATCGTCTACTCTTCGACGACTTGTAAAATCGATGCTCGTGAATCTTGCTAGTTTCGATCTAAAGCGATGTATCCCGTTGTTTTGAGCCGGAATACAAGTTTTCGCGCAGTTCTGAGCGAAAAAGTTTACGCCTTTCTCTTGTCTACTCTTCGACGACTTGCTAAATCGATGCTCGTGAATTTTGCAAGTTTCGATCTAAAACAATGTATCCCGTTGTTTTGAGCCGGAATACAAGTTTTCGCGCAGTTCTGAAAGAAAAAGTTTACACCTTTCTTTCGTCTACTCTTCGACGACTTGTAAAATTGATGCTCGTGAATTTTGCTAGCTTCGATCTAAAACGATGTATCCCGTTGTTTAGAGCCGGAATACAAGTTTTCGCGCAGTTCTGAGAAGAAAAAATTACACCTTTCTATCGTCTACTCTTCGACGACTTGTAAAATCGATACTCGTGAATCTGGCTAGTTTCGATCTAAAACGATGTATCCCGTTGTTTAGAGCCGGAATACAAGTTTTCGCGCAGTTCTGAGAGAAAACGTTTACACCTTTCTATCGTCTACTCTTCGACGACTTGTAAAGTCGTTGCTCGTGAATTTTGCTAGTTTCGATCTAAAACGATGTATCCCGTTGTTTTTAGCCGGAATACAAGTTTTCGCGCAGTTCTGAGAGGAAAAGTTTACACCTTTCTATCGTCTACTCTTCGACGACTTGTAAAGTCGATGCTCGTGAATTTTGCAAGTTTCGATCTAAAACGATGTATCCCTTTGTTTTGAGCCGCAACACAAGCTTTCGCGCAGTTCTGAAAGAAACAGTTTACACCTTTCTCGCGTCTACTCTTCGACGAACTGTAAAATCGATGCTCGTGAATTTTGCTAGTTTCGATCTAAAACGATGTATCCCGTTGTTTTTAGCCGGAATACAAGTTTTCGCGCTGTTCTGAAAGAAAAAGTTTACACCTTTCTATCGTCTACTCTTCGACGACTTGTAAAGTCGATGCTCGTGAATTTTGCTAGTTTCGATCTAAAACGATGTACCCCGTTGTTTTTAGCCGGAATACAAGTTTTCGCGCAGTTCTGAGAGGAAAAGTTTACACCTTTCTATCGTCTACTCTTCGACGACTTGTAAAGTCGATGCTCGTGAATTTTGCAAGTTTCGATCTAAAACGATGTATCCCTTTGTTTTGAGCCGCAACACAAGCTTTCGCGCAGTTCTGAAAGAAACAGTTTACACCTTTCTCGCGTCTACTCTTCGACGAACTGTAAAATCGATGCTCGTGAATTTTGCTAGTTTCGATCTAAAACGATGTACCCCGTTGTTTTTAGCCGGAATACAAGTTTTCGCGCAGTTCTGAGAGAAATAGTTTACACCTTTCTATCGTCTACTCTTCGACGACTTGTAAAATCAATACTCGTGAATCTGGCTAGTTTCGATCTAAAACGATGTATCCCGTTGTTTAGAGCCGGAATACAAGTTTTCGCGCAGTTCTGAGAGGAAAAGTTTACACCTTTCTATCGTCTACTCTTCGACGACTTGTAAAATCGATGCACGTGAATCTTGCTAGTTTTGATCTAAAGCGATGTATCCTGTTGTTTTGAGCCGGAATACAAGTTTTCGCGCACTTCTGAGCGAAATAGTTTACACCTTTCTCTCGTCTACTCTTCGACGACTTGTAAAATCGATGCTCGTGAATTTTGCAAGTTTCGATCTAAAACGATGTATCCCTTTGTTTTGAGCCGCAACACAAGTTTTCGCGCAGTTCTAAGAGAAAAAGTTTACACCTTTCTCTCGTCTACTCTTCGACTGCTTGTAAAATTGTTACTGGTGAATCTTGCTAGTTTCGATCTAAAACGATGTATCTCGTTGTTTAGAGCCGGAATACAAGTTTTCGCGCAGTTCTGAGAAGAAAAAATTACACCTTTCTATCGTCTACTCTTCGACGACTTGTAAAATCGATGCTCGTGAATCTTGCTAGTTTCGATCTAAAGCGATGTATCCCGTTGTTTTGAGCCGGAATACAAGTTTTCGCGCAGTTCTGAGCGAAAAAGTTTACACCTTTCTTTCGTCTACTCTTCGACGACTTGTAAAATTGATGCTCGTGAATTTTGCTAGCTTCGATCTAAAACGATGTATCCCGTTGTTTTGAGATGGAATACAAGTTTTCGCACAGTTCTGAGAGAAAAAGTTGATACCTTTCTCTCGTCTACTCTTCGACTGCTTGTAAAATCGATACTCGTGAATCTTGCTAGTTTCGATCTAAAACGATGTATCCCGTTGTTTAGAGCCAGAATACAAGTTTTTGCGCAGTTCTGAAAGGAAAAGTTTACACCTTTCTATCGTCTACTCTTCGACGACTTGTAAAATCGATGCTCGTGAATCTTGCTAGTTTCGATCTAAAGCGATGTATTCTGTTGTCTTCAGCCGGAATACAATTTTTCGCGCAGTTCTGAGCGGAAAAGTTTATACCTTTCTCTCGTCTACTCTTCGACGACTTGTAAAATAGATGCTCGTGAATCTTGCTAATTTCGATCTAAAACGACGTATCACGTTGTTTAGAGCCGGAATACAAGTTTTCGTGCAGTTCTGAGAGAAAAAGATTACACCTTTCTGTCGTCTACTCTTCGACTGCTTGTAAAATCGATACTCATGAATCTTGCTAGTTTCGATCTAAAGCGATGTATCCCGTTTTTTAGAGCCGGAATACAAGTTTTCGCGCAGTTCTGAGCGAAAAAGTTTACACCTTTCCCTCGTCTACTCTTCGACGACGTGTAAAATCGATGCTCGTGAATTTTGCTAGTTTCGATCTAAAACGATGTATCCTGTTTTTTTTTAGCCGGAATGCAAGTTTTCGCGCAGTTCTGAGAGAAAAAGTTTACACCTTTCTCTCGTCTACTCTTCGACTGCTTGTAAAATCGATACTCGTGAATCTTGCTAGTTTCGATCTAAAACGATGTATAACGTTGTTTAGAGCCGGAATACGTTTTCGCGCAGTTCTGAGAGGAAAAGTTTACACCTTTCTATCGTCTACCCATCGACGACTTGTAAAATCGATGCACGTGAATCTTGCTAGTTTCGATCTAAAGCGATGTATACTGTTGCTTGGAGCCGGAATACAATTTTTCGCGCAGTTCTGAGCGAAAAAGTTTACACCTTTCTCTCGTCTACTCTTCGATGACTTGTAAAATCGATGCTCGTGAATTTTGCTAGTTTTGATCTAAAACGATGTATCTCGTTGTTTTTAGCCGGAATACAAGTTTTCGCGCAGTTCTGAAAGAAAACGTTTACACCTTTCTCGCGTCTACTCTTCGACGAACTGTAAAATCGATGCTCGTGAATGTTGCTAGTTTCGATCTAAAACGATGTGTCCCGTTGTTTTTAGCCGGAATACATGTTTTCGCGCTGTTCTGAGAGGAAAAATTTACACCTTTCTTTCGTCTACTCTTCGACGACTTGTAAAATTGATGCTCGTGATGTTTGGTAGTTTCGATCTAAAATGATTTATCCCGTTGTTTAGAGCCGGAATACAAGTTTTCGCGCAGTTCTGAGAGAAATAGTTTACACCTTTCTATCGTCTACTCTTCGACGACTTGTAAAATCGATACTCGTGAATTTTGCTAGTTTCGATCTAAAACGATGTATCTCGTTGTTTTGAGCCGGAATACAAGTTTTCGTGCAGTTCTGAAAGAAAAAGTTTACACCTTTCTCGCGGCTACTCTTCGACGAACTGTAAAATCTATGCTCGTGAATGTTGCTAGTTTCGATCTAAAACGATGTATCCTGTTTTTTTTTTAGCCGGAATGCAAGTTTTCACGCAGCTCTGAGAGAAAAAGTTTACACCTTTCTCTCGTCTACTCTTCGACTGCTTGTAAAATCGATACTCGTGAATCTTGCGAGTTTCGATCTAAAACGATGTATACTGTTGCTTTGAGCCGGAATACAGTTTTTCGCGCAGTTCAGAGCGAAAAAGTTTACACCTTTCTCTCGTCTACTCTTCGATGACTTGTAAAATCGATGCTCGTGAATTTTGCTAGTTTTGATCTAAAACGATGTATCTCGTTGTTTTTAGCCGGAATACAAGTTTTCGCGCAGTTCTGAAAGAAAACGTTTACACCTTTCTCGCGTCTACTCTTCGACGAACTGTAAAATCGATGCTCGTGAATGTTGCTAGTTTCGATCTAAAACGATGTGTCCCGTTGTATTTAGCCGGAATACATGTTTTCGCGCTGTTCTGAGAGGAAAAATTTACACCTTTCTTTCGTCTACTCTTCGACGACTTGTAAAATTGATGCTCGTGATGTTTGGTAGTTTCGATCTAAAATGATTTATCCCGTTGTTTAGAGCCGGAATACAAGTTTTCGCGCAGTTCTGAGAGAAATAGTTTACACCTTTCTATCGTCTACTCTTCGACGACTTGTAAAATTGATGCTCGTGAATTTTGCTAGCTTCGATCTAAAACGATGTATCCCGTTGTTTTGAGATGGAATACAAGTTTTCGCGCAGTTCTGAGAGAAAAAGTTGATACCTTTCTCTCGTCTACTCTTCGACTGCTTGTAAAATCGATACTCGAGAATCTTGCTAGTTTCGATCTAAAACGATGTATTCCGTTGTTTACAGCCGGAATACAAGTTTTCGCGCAGTTCTGAGAGGAAAAGTTTACACCTTTCTATCGTCTACTCTTCGACGACTTGTAAAATCGATGCTCGTGAATCTTGCTAGTTTCGATCTAAAGCGATGTATTCTGTTGTCTTCAGCCGGAATACAATTTTTCGCGCAATTCTGAGCGGAAAAGTTTACACCTTTCTCTCGTCTACTCTTCGACGACTTGTAAAATCGATGCTCGTGAATTTTGCTAGTTTCGATCTAAAACGATGTATCTCGTTGTTTTGAGCCGGAATACAAGTTTTCGCGCAGTTCTGAGCGAAAAAGTTGACACCTTTCTCTCGTCTACTCTTGGACGACTTGTAAAATCGATGCTCGTGAATCTTGCTAGTTTCGATCTAAAGCGATGTATTCTGTTGTCTTCAGCCGGAATACAATTTTTCGCGCAGTTCTGAGCGGAAAAGTTTATACCTTTCTCTCGTCTACTCTTCGACGACTTGTAAAATAGATGCTCGTGAATCTTGCTAATTTCGATCTAAAACGACGTATCACGTTGTTTAGAGCCGGAATACAAGTTTTCGTGCAGTTCTGAGAGAAAAAGATTACACCTTTCTGTCGTCTACTCTTCGACTGCTTGTAAAATCGATACTCATGAATCTTGCTAGTTTCGATCTAAAACGATGTATAACGTTGTTTAGAGCCGGAATACGTTTTCGCGCAGTTCTGAGAGGAAAAGTTTACACCTTTCTATCGTCTACCCATCGACGACTTGTAAAATCGATGCACGTGAATCTTGCTAGTTTCGATCTAAAGCGATGTATACTGTTGCTTGGAGCCGGAATACAATTTTTCGCGCAGTTCTGAGCGAAAAAGTTTACACCTTTCTCTCGTCTACTCTTCGATGACTTGTAAAATCGATGCTCGTGAATTTTGCTAGTTTTGATCTAAAACGATGTATCTCGTTGTTTTTAGCCGGAATACAAGTTTTCGCGCAGTTCTGAAAGAAAACGTTTACACCTTTCTCGCGTCTACTCTTCGACGAACTGTAAAATCGATGCTCGTGAATGTTGCTAGTTTCGATCTAAAACGATGTGTCCCGTTGTTTTTAGCCGGAATACATGTTTTTGCGCTGTTCTGAGAGGAAAAATTTACACCTTTCTTTCGTCTACTCTTCGACGACTTGTAAAATTGATGCTCGTGATGTTTGGTAGTTTCGATCTAAAATGATTTATTCCGTTGTTTAGAGCCGGAATACAAGTTTTCGCGCAGTTCTGAGAGAAATAGTTTACACCTTTCTATCGTCTACTCTTCGACGACTTGTAAAATCGATACTCGTGAATTTTGCTAGTTTCGATCTAAAACGATGTATCTCGTTGTTTTGAGCCGGAATACAAGTTTTCGTGCAGTTCTGAAAGAAAAAGTTTACACCTTTCTCGCGGCTACTCTTCGACGAACTGTAAAATCTATGCTCGTGAATGTTGCTAGTTTCGATCTAAAACGATGTATCCTGTTTTTTTTTTTTAGCCGGAATGCAAGTTTTCACGCAGTTCTGAGAGAAAAAGTTTACACCTTTCTCTCGTCTACTCTTCGACTGCTTGTAAAATCGATACTCGTGAATCTTGCGAGTTTCGATCTAAAACGATGTATACTGTTGCTTTGAGCCGGAATACAGTTTTTCGCGCAGTTCAGAGCGAAAAAGTTTACACCTTTCTCTCGTCTACTCTTCGATGACTTGTAAAATCGATGCTCGTGAATTTTGCTAGTTTTGATCTAAAACGATGTATCTCGTTGTTTTTAGCCGGAATACAAGTTTTCGCGCAGTTCTGAAAGAAAACGTTTACACCTTTCTCGCGTCTACTCTTCGACGAACTGTAAAATCGATGCTCGTGAATGTTGCTAGTTTCGATCTAAAACGACGTGTCCCGTTGTATTTAGCCGGAATACATGTTTTCGCGCTGTTCTGAGAGGAAAAATTTACACCTTTCTTTCGTCTACTCTTCGACGACTTGTAAAATTGATGCTCGTGATGTTTGGTAGTTTCGATCTAAAATGATTTATCCCGTTGTTTAGAGCCGGAATACAAGTTTTCGCGCAGTTCTGAGAGAAATAGTTTACACCTTTCTATCGTCTACTCTTCGACGACTTGTAAAATTGATGCTCGTGAATTTTGCTAGCTTCGATCTAAAACGATGTATCCCGTTGTTTTGAGATGGAATACAAGTTTTCGCGCAGTTCTGAGAGAAAAAGTTGATACCTTTCTCTCGTCTACTCTTCGACTGCTTGTAAAATCGATACTCGAGAATCTTGCTAGTTTCGATCTAAAACGATGTATTCCGTTGTTTACAGCCGGAATACAAGTTTTCGCGCAGTTCTGAGAGGAAAAGTTTACACCTTTCTATCGTCTACTCTTCGACGACTTGTAAAATCGATGCTCGTGAATCTTGCTAGTTTCGATCTAAAGCGATGTATTCTGTTGTCTTCAGCCGGAATACAATTTTTCGCGCAATTCTGAGCGGAAAAGTTTACACCTTTCTCTCGTCTACTCTTCGACGACTTGTAAAATCGATGCTCGTGAATTTTGCTAGTTTCGATCTAAAACGATGTATCTCGTTGTTTTGAGCCGGAATACAAGTTTTCGCGCAGTTCTGAGCGAAAAAGTTGACACCTTTCTCTCGTCTACTCTTGGACGACTTGTAAAATCGATGCTCGTGAATCTTGCTAGTTTCGATCTAAAGCGATGTATTCTGTTGTCTTCAGCCGGAATACAATTTTTCGCGCAGTTCTGAGCGGAAAAGTTTATACCTTTCTCTCGTCTACTCTTCGACGACTTGTAAAATAGATGCTCGTGAATCTTGCTAATTTCGATCTAAAACGACGTATCACGTTGTTTAGAGCCGGAATACAAGTTTTCGTGCAGTTCTGAGAGAAAAAGATTACACCTTTCTGTCGTCTACTCTTCGACTGCTTGTAAAATCGATACTCATGAATCTTGCTAGTTTCGATCTAAAACGATGTATCCCGTTTTTTAGAGCCGGAATACAAGTTTTCGCGCAGTTTTGAGCGAAAAAGTTTACACCTTTCCCTCGTCTACTCTTCGACGACGTGTAAAATCGATGCTCGTGAATTTTGCTAGTTTTGATCTAAAACGATGTATCTCGTTGTTTTTAGCCGGAATACAAGTTTTCGCGCAGTTCTGAAAGAAAACGTTTACACCTTTCTCGCGTCTACTCTTCGACGAACTGTAAAATCGATGCTCGTGAATGTTGCTAGTTTCGATCTAAAACGATGTGTCCCGTTGTATTTAGCCGGAATACATGTTTTCGCGCTGTTCTGAGAGGAAAAATTTACACCTTTCTTTCGTCTACTCTTCGACGACTTGTAAAATTGATGCTCGTGATGTTTGGTAGTTTCGATCTAAAATGATTTATCCCGTTGTTTAGAGCCGGAATACAAGTTTTCGCGCAGTTCTGAGAGAAATAGTTTACACCTTTCTATCGTCTACTCTTCGACGACTTGTAAAATTGATGCTCGTGAATTTTGCTAGCTTCGATCTAAAACGATGTATCCCGTTGTTTTGAGATGGAATACAAGTTTTCGCGCAGTTCTGAGAGAAAAAGTTGATACCTTTCTCTCGTCTACTCTTCGACTGCTTGTAAAATCGATACTCGAGAATCTTGCTAGTTTCGATCTAAAACGATGTATTCCGTTGTTTACAGCCGGAATACAAGTTTTCGCGCAGTTCTGAGAGGAAAAGTTTACACCTTTCTATCGTCTACTCTTCGACGACTTGTAAAATCGATGCTCGTGAATCTTGCTAGTTTCGATCTAAAGCGATGTATTCTGTTGTCTTCAGCCGGAATACAATTTTTCGCGCAATTCTGAGCGGAAAAGTTTACACCTTTCTCTCGTCTACTCTTCGACGACTTGTAAAATCGATGCTCGTGAATTTTGCTAGTTTCGATCTAAAACGATGTATCCTGTTTTTTTTTTAGCCGGAATGCAAGTTTTCGCGCAGTTCTGAGAGAAAAAGTTTACACCTATCTCTCGTCTACTCTTCGACGACTTGTAAAATCGATGCTCGTTAATCGTGCTAGTTTCAATCAAAAACGAAGTAACCCGTTGTTTTGAGCCGGAATACGTTTTCGCGCAGTTCTGAGAGGAAAAGTTTACACCTTTCTATCGTCTACCCATCGACGACTTGTAAAATCGATGCACGTGAATCTTGCTAGTTTCGATCTAAAGCGATGTATACTGTTGCTTGGAGCCGGAATACAATTTTTCGCGCAGTTCTGAGCGAATAAGTTTACACCTTTCTCTCGTCTACTCTTCGATGACTTGTAAAATCGATGCTCGTGAATTTTGCTAGTTTTGATCTAAAACGATGTATCTCGTTGTTTTTAGCCGGAATACAAGTTTTCGCGCAGTTCTGAAAGAAAACGTTTACACCTTTCTCGCGTCTACTCTTCGACGAACTGTAAAATCGATGCTCGTGAATGTTGCTAGTTTCGATCTAAAACGATGTGTCCCGTTGTTTTTAGCCGGAATACATGTTTTCGCGCTGTTCAAAGAGGAAAAATTTACACCTTTCTTTCGTCTACTCTTCGACGACTTGTAAAATTGATGCTCGTGATGTTTGGTAGTTTCGATCTAAAATGATTTATCCCGTTGTTTAGAGCCGGAATACAAGTTTTCGCGCAGTTCTGAGAGAAATAGTTTACACCTTTCTATCGTCTACTCTTCGACGACTTGTAAAATCGATACTCGTGAATTTTGCTAGTTTCGATCTAAAACGATGTATCTCGTTGTTTTGAGCCGGAATACAAGTTTTCGTGCAGTTCTGAACGAAAAGGTTTACACCTTTCTCGCGGCTACTCTTCGACGAACTGTAAAATCTATGCTCGTGAATGTTGCTAGTTTCGATCTAAAACGATGTATCCTGTTTTTTTTTAGCCGGAATGCAAGTTTTCACGCAGTTCTGAGAGAAAAAGTTTACACCTTTCTCTCGTCTACTCTTCGACTGCTTGTAAAATCGATACTCGTGAATCTTGCGAGTTTCGATCTAAAACGATGTATACTGTTGCTTTGAGCCGGAATACAGTTTTTCGCGCAGTTCAGAGCGAAAACGTTTACACCTTTCTCTCGTCTACTCTTCGATGACTTGTAAAATCGATGCTCTGAATTTTGCTAGTTTTGATCTAAAACGATGTATCTCGTTGTTTTTAGCCGGAATACAAGTTTTCGCGCAGTTCTGAAAGAAAACGTTTACACCTTTCTCGCGTCTACTCTTCGACGAACTGTAAAATCGATGCTCGTGAATGTTGCTAGTTTCAATCTAAAACGATGTGTCCCGTTGTTTTTAGCCGGAATACATGTTTTCGCGCTGTTCTGAGAGGAAAAATATACACCTTTCTTTCGTCTACTCTTCGACGACTTGTAAAATTGATGCTCGTGATGTTTGGTAGTTTCGATCTAAAATGATTTATCCCGTTGTTTAGAGCCGGAATACAAGTTTTCGCGCAGTTCTGAGAGAAATAGTTTACACCTTTCTATCGTCTACTCTTCGACGACTTGTAAAATCGATACTCGTGAATTTTGCTAGTTTCGATCTAAAACGATGTATCTCGTTGTTTTGAGCCGGAATACAAGTTTTCGCGCAGTTCTGAGAGAAAAAGTTTATACCTTTCTCTCGTCTACTCTTCGACTGCTTGTAAAATCGATACTCGTGAATCTTGGTAGTTTCGATCCTAAACGATGTATCCCGTTGTTGAGAGCCGGAATACAAGTTTTCGCGCAGTTCTGAGAGGAAAAGTTTACACCTTTCTATCGTCTACTTTTCGACGACTTGGAAAATCGATGCTCGTGAATCTTGCTAGTTTCGATCTAAAGCGATGTATTCTGTTGTCTTGAGCCGGAATACAATTTTTCGCGCAGTTCTGAACGAAAAAGTTTACACCTTTCTCTCGTCTACTCTTCGACGACTTGAAAAATCGATGCTCGTGATTTTGCTAGTTTCGATCTAAAACGATGTATCTCGTTGTTTTGAGCCGGAATACAAGTTTTCGCGCAGTTCTGAAAGAAAAAGATTACACCTTTGTCGCGGCTACTCTTCGACGAACTGTAAAATCGATGCTCGTGAATGTTACTAGTTTCGATCTAAAACGATGTATCCCGTTGTTTTTAGCCGGAATACAAGTTTTCGCGCTGTTCTGAGAGGAAAAATTTACACCTTTCTTTCGTCTACTCTTAGACGACTTGTAAAATCAATGCTCGTGAATCTTGCTAGTTTCGATCTTAAACGATGTATCCCGTTGTTTAGAGCCAGAATACAAGTTTTCGCGCAGTTCTGAGCGAAAAAGTTTACACCTTTCTATCGTCTACTCTTCGACTGCTTGTAAAATTGATACTCGTGAATCTTGCTTGTTTCGATCTAAACCAATGTATCCCGTTGTTTAGAGCCGGAATACAAGTTTTCGCGCAGTTCTGAGAAGAAAAAATTACACCTTTCTATCGTCTACTCTTCGACGACTTGTAAAATCGATGCTCGTGAATCTTGCTAGTTTCGATCTAAAGCGATGTATCCCGTTGTTTTGAGCCGGAATACAAGTTTTCGCGCAGTTCTGAGCGAAAACGTTTACACCTTTCTCTTGTCTACTCTTCGACGACTTGCAAAATCGATGCTCGTGAATTTTGCTAGTTTCGATCTAAAACGATGTATCCCGTTGTTTTGAGCCGGAATACAAGTTTTCGCGCAGTTCTGAAAGAAAACGTTTACACCTTTCTTTCGTCTACTCTTCGACGACTTGTAAAATTGATGCTCGTGAATTTTGCTAGCTTCGATATAAAACGATGTATCCCGTTGTTTTGAGATGGAATACAAGTTTTCGCGCAGTTCTGAGAGAAAAAGTTGATACCTTTCTCTCGTCTACTCTTCGACTGCTTGTAAAATCGATACTCGAGAATCTTGCTAGTTTCGATCTAAAACGATGTATCCCGTTGTTTACAGCCGGAATACAAGTTTTCGCGCAGTTCTGAGAGGAAAAGTTTACACCTTTCTATCGTCTACTCTTCGACGACTTGTAAAATCGATGCTCGTGAATCTTGCTAGTTTCGATCTAAAGCGATGTATTCTGTTGTCTTCAGCCGGAATACAATTTTTCGCGCAATTCTGAGCGGAAAAGTTTACACCTTTCTCTCGTCTACTCTTCGGCGACTTGTAAAATCGATGCTCGTGAATTTTGCAAGTTTCGATCTAAATTGATGTACCCCGTTGTTTTTAGCCGGAATACAAGTTTTCGCGCTGTTCTGAGAGGAAAAATTTACACCTTTCTTTCGTCTACTCTTCGACGACTTGTAAAATGATGCTCGTGAATTTGGTAGTTTCGATCTAAAACGATGTATCCCGTTGTTTTGAGCCGGAATACAAGTTTTCGCGCAGTTCTGAGCGAAAAAGTTGACACCTTTCTCTCGTCTACTCTTCGACGACTTGTGAAATCGATGCTCGTGAATTTTGCTTGTTTCGATCTAAAACGATGTATCTCGTTGTTTTGAGCCGGAATACAAGTTTTCGCGCAGTTCTGAGCGAAAAAGTTGACACCTTTCTCTCGTCTACTCTTCGATGACTTGTAAAATCGATGCTCGTGAATCTTGCTAGTTTTGATCTAAAGCGATGTATCCTGTTGTTTTGAGACGCAACACAAGTTTTCGCGCAGTTCTGAAAGAAAACGTTTACACCTTTCTCGCGTCTACTCTTCGACGAACTGTAAAATCGATGCTCGTAAATCTTGCTAGTTTCGATCTAAAGCGATGTATTCTGTTGTCTTCAGCCGGAATACAAGTTTTCGCGCAGTTCTGAGCGAAAAAGTTGACACCTTTCTCTCGTCTACTCTTCGACGACTTGTAAAATGATGCTCGTGAATTTGGTAGTTTCGATCTAAAACGATGTATCCCGTTGTTTTGAGCCGGAATACAAGTTTCCGCGCAGTTCTGAGAGAAAAAGTTTACACCTTTCTCTCGTCTACTCTTCGACTGCTTGTAAAATCGTTACTCGTGAATCTTGCTAGTTTCGATCTAAAACGATGTATAACGTTGTTTAGAGCCGGAATACGTTTTCGCGCAGTTCTGAGAGGAAAAGTTTACACCTTTCTATCGTCTACTCATCGACGACTTGTAAAATCGATGCTCGTGAATCTTGCTAGTTTCGATCTAAAGCGATGTATCCTGTGGCGTTGAGCCGGAATACAATTTTTCGCGCAGTTCTGAGCGAAAAAGTTTACACCTTTCTCTCGTCTACTCTTCGATGACTTGTAAAATCGATGCTCGTGAATTTTGCTAGTTTCGATCTAACACGATGTATCCCGTTGTTTTGAGCCGGAATACAAGTTTTCGCGCAGTTCTGAGCGAAAAAGTTTACACCTTTCTATCGTCTACTCTTCGACTGCTTGTAAAATCGATACTCGTGAATCTTGCTAGTTTCGATCTAAAACGATGTATCTCGTTGTTTAGAGCCGGAATACAAGTTTTCGCGCAGTTCTGAGAAGAAAAAATTACACCTTTCTATCGTCTACTCTTCGACGACTTGTACAATAGATGCTCGTGAATCTTGCTAGTTTCGATCTAAACCGACATATCGCGTTGTTTAGAGCCGGAAAGCAGGTGTTCGCGCAGTTCTAAGAGAAAAAGTTTACACCTTTCTCTCGTCTACTCTTCGACTGCTTGTAAAATCGTTACTCGTGAATCTTGCTAGTTTCGATCTAAAACGATGTATAACGTTGTTTAGAGCCGGAATACGTTTTCGCGCAGTTCTGAGAGGAAAAGTTTACACCTTTCTATCGTCTACTCATCGACGACTTGTAAAATCGATGCTCGTGAATCTTGCTAGTTTCGATCTAAAGCGATGTATCCTGTTGCGTTGAGCCGGAATACAATTTTTCGCGCAGTTCTGAGCGAAAAAGTTTACACCTTTCTCTCGTCTACTCTTCGATGACTTGTAAAATCGATGCTCGTGAATTTTGCTAGTTTCGATCTAACACGATGTGTCCCGTTGTTTTGAGCCGGAATACAAGTTTTCGCGCAGTTCTGAGCGAAAAAGTTTACACCTTTCTATCGTCTACTCTTCGACTGCTTGTAAAATCGATACTCATGAATCTTGCTAGTTTCGATCTAAAGCGATGTATCCCGTTGTTTTGAGCAGGAATACAAGATTTCGCGCAGTTCTGAGCGAAAAAGTTTACACCTTTCTCTCGTCTACTCTTCGACGACTTGCAAAATCGATGCCCGTGAATTTTGCTAGTTTTGATCTAACACGATGTATCCCGTTGTTTTGAGCCCTAATACAAGTTTTCGCGCAGTTCTGAAAGAAAAAGTTTACACCTTTCTTTCGTCTACTCTTCGACTGCTTGTAAAATCGATACTCGTGAATCTTGCTTGTTTCGATCTAAAACAATGTATCCCGTTGTTTAGAGCCGGAATACAAGTTTTCGCGCAGTTCTGAGAAGAAAAAATTACACCTTTCTATCGTCTACTCTTCGACGACTTGTAAAATCGATGCTCGTGAATCTTGCTAGTTTCGATCTAAAGCGATGTATCCCGTTGTTTTGAGCCGGAATACAAGTTTTCGCGCAGTTCTGAGCGAAATAGTTTACACCTTTCTTTCGTCTACTCTTCGACGACTTGTAAAATTGATGCTCGTGAATTTTGCTAGCTTCGATCTAAAACGATGTATCCCGTTGTTTAGAGCCGGAATACAAGTTTTCGCGCAGTTCTGAGAAGAAAAAATTACACCTTTCTATCGTCTACTCTTCGACGACTTGTAAAATCGATACTCGTGAATCTGGCTAGTTTCGATCTAAAACGATGTATCCCGTTGTTTAGAGCCGGAATACAAGTTTTCGCGCAGTTCTGAGAGGAAACGTTTACACCTTTCTATCGTCTACTCTTCGACGACTTGTAAAGTCGATGCTCGTGAATTTTGCTAGTTTCGGTCTAAAACGATGTATCCCTTTGTTTTTAGCCGGAATACAAGTTTTCGCGCAGTTCTGAGAGGAAAAGTTTACACCTTTCTATCGTCTACTCTTCGACGACTTGTAAAGTCGATGCTCGTGAATTTTGCAAGTTTCGATCTAAAACGATGTATCCCTTTGTTTTGAGCCGCAACACAAGCTTTCGCGCAGTTCTGAAAGAAACAGTTTACACCTTTCTCGCGTCTACTCTTCGACGAACTGTAAAATCGATGCTCGTGAATTTTGCTAGTTTCAATCTAAAACGATGTACCCCGTTGTTTTTAGCCGGAATACAAGTTTTCGCGCTGTTCTGAAAGAAAAAGTTTACACCTTTCTATCGTCTACTCTTCGACGACTTGTAAAGTCGATGCTCGTGAATTTTGCTAGTTTCGATCTAAAACGATGTATAACGTTGTTTAGAGCCGGAATACGTTTTCGCGCAGTTCTGAGAGGAAACGTTTACACCTTTTCTATCGTCTACTCATCGACGACTTGTAAAATCGATGCTCGTGAATCTTGCTAGTTTCGATCTAAAGCGATGTATCCCGTTGTTTTGAGCCGGAATACAAGTTTTCGCGCAGTTCTGAGCGAAAAAGTTTACACCTTTCTCTTGTCTACTCTTCGACGACTTGCAAAATCGATGCCCGTGAATTTTGCAAGTTTCGATCTAAAACAATGTATCCCGTTGTTTTGGAGCCGGAATACAAGTTTTCGCGCAGTTCTGAAAGAAAAAGTTTACACCTTTCTTTCGTTCTACTCTTCGTCGACTTGTAAAATTGATGCTCGTGAATTTTGCTAGCTTCGATCTAAAACGATGTATCCCGTTGTTAGAGCCGGAATACAAGTTTTCGCGCCGTTCTGAGAAGAAAAAATTACACCTTTCTATCGTCTACTCTTCGACGACTTGAAAATCGATACTCGTGAATCTGGCTAGTTTCGATCTAAAACGATGTATCCCGTTGTTTAGAGCCGGAATACAAGTTTTCGCGCAGTTCTGAGAGGAAAAGTTTACACCTTTCTATCGTCTACTCTTCGACGACTTGTAAAGTCGATGCTCGTGAATTTTGCTAGTTTCGATCTAAAACGATGTATCCCGTTGTTTTTAGCCGGAATACAAGTTTTCGCGCAGTTCTGAGAGGAAAAGTTTACACCTTTCTATCGTCTACTCTTCGACGACTTGTAAAGTCGATGCTCGTGAATTTTGCAAGTTTCGATCTAAAACGATGTATCCCTTTGTTTTGAGCCGCAACACAAGCTTTCGCGCAGTTCTGAAAGAAACAGTTTACACCTTTCTCGCGTCTACTCTTCGACGAACTGTAAAATCGATGCTCGTGAATTTTGCTAGTTTCAATCTAAAACGATGTACCCCGTTGTTTTTAGCCGGAATACAAGTTTTCGCGCAGTTCTGAGCGAAAAAGTTGACACCTTTCTCTCGTCTACTCTTCGACGACTTGTAAAATGATGCTCGTGAATTTGGTAGTTTCGATCTAAAACGATGTATCCCGTTGTTTTGAGCCGGAATACAAGTTTCCGCGCAGTTCTGAGAGAAAAAGTTTACACCTTTCTCTCGTCTACTCTTCGACTGCTTGTAAAATCGTTACTCGTGAATCTTGCTAGTTTCGATCTAAAACGATGTATAACGTTGTTTAGAGCCGGAATACGTTTTCGCGCAGTTCTGAGAAGAAAAAATTACACCTTTCTATCGTCTACTCTTCGACGACTTGTACAATAGATGCTCGTGAATCTTGCTAGTTTCGATCTAAACCGACATATCGCGTTGTTTAGAGCCGGAAAGCAGGTGTTCGCGCAGTTCTAAGAGAAAAAGTTTACACCTTTCTCTCGTCTACTCTTCGACTGCTTGTAAAATCGTTACTCGTGAATCTTGCTAGTTTCGATCTAAAACGATGTATAACGTTGTTTAGAGCCGGAATACGTTTTCGCGCAGTTCTGAGAGGAAAAGTTTACACCTTTCTATCGTCTACTCATCGACGACTTGTAAAATCGATGCTCGTGAATTTTGCTAGTTTCGATCTAACACGATGTGTCCCGTTGTTTTGAGCCGGAATACAAGTTTTCGCGCAGTTCTGAGCGAAAAAGTTTACACCTTTCTATCGTCTACTCTTCGACTGCTTGTAAAATCGATACTCATGAATCTTGCTAGTTTCGATCTAAAGCGATGTATCCCGTTGTTTTGAGCAGGAATACAAGATTTCGCGCAGTTCTGAGCGAAAAAGTTTACACCTTTCTCTCGTCTACTCTTCGACGACTTGCAAAATCGGTGCCCGTGAATTTTGCTAGTTTTGATCTAACACGATGTATCCCGTTGTTTTGAGCCCTAATACAAGTTTTCGCGCAGTTCTGAAAGAAAAAGTTTACACCTTTCTTTCGTCTACTCTTCGACTGCTTGTAAAATCGATACTCGTGAATCTTGCTTGTTTCGATCTAAAACAATGTATCCCGTTGTTTAGAGCCGGAATACAAGTTTTCGCGCAGTTCTGAGAAGAAAAAATTACACCTTTCTTTCGTCTACTCTTCGACGACTTGTAAAATTGATGCTCGTGAATTTTGCTAGCTTCGATCTAAAACGATGTATCCCGTTGTTTAGAGCCGGAATACAAGTTTTCGCGCAGTTCTGAGAAGAAAAAATTACACCTTTCTATCGTCTACTCTTCGACGACTTGTAAAATCGATACTCGTGAATCTGGCTAGTTTCGATCTAAAACGATGTATCCCGTTGTTTAGAGCCGGAATACAAGTTTTCGCGCAGTTCTGAGAGGAAACGTTTACACCTTTCTATCGTCTACTCTTCGACGACTTGTAAAGTCGATGCTCGTGAATTTTGCTAGTTTCGGTCTAAAACGATGTATCCCGTTGTTTTTAGCCGGAATACAAGTTTTCGCGCAGTTCTGAGAGGAAAAGTTTACACCTTTCTATCGTCTACTCTTCGACGACTTGTAAAGTCGATGCTCGTGAATTTTGCAAGTTTCGATCTAAAACGATGTATCCCTTTGTTTTGAGCCGCAACACAAGCTTTCGCGCAGTTCTGAAAGAAACAGTTTACACCTTTCTCGCGTCTACTCTTCGACGAACTGTAAAATCGATGCTCGTGAATTTTGCTAGTTTCAATCTAAAACGATGTACCCCGTTGTTTTTAGCCGGAATACAAGTTTTCGCGCTGTTCTGAAAGAAAAAGTTTACACCTTTCTATCGTCTACTCTTCGACGACTTGTAAAGTCGATGCTCGTGAATTTTGCTAGTTTCGATCTAAAACGATGTATCCCGTTGTTTTTAGCCGGAATACAAGTTTTCGCGCAGTTCTGAGAGGAAAAGTTTACACCTTTCTATCGTCTACTCTTCGACGACTTGTAAAGTCGATGCTCGTGAATTTTGCAAGTTTCGATCTAAAACGATGTATCCCTTTGTTTTGAGCCGCAACACAAGCTTTCGCGCAGTTCTGAAAGAAACAGTTTACACCTTTCTCGCGTCTACTCTTCGACGAACTGTAAAATCGATGCTCGTGAATTTTGCTAGTTTCGATCTAAAACGATGTATCCCGTTGTTTTTAGCCGGAATACAAGTTTTCGCGCTGTTCTGAAAGAAAAAGTTTACACCTTTCTATCGTCTACTCTTCGACGACTTGTAACGTCGATGCTCGTGAATTTTGCTAGTTTCGATCTAAAACGATGTATCCCGTTGTTTTTAGCCGGAATACAAGTTTTCGCGCAGTTCTGAGAGGAAAAGTTTACACCTTTCTATCGTCTACTCTTCGACGACTTGTAAAGTCGATGCTCGTGAATTTTGCAAGTTTCGATCTAAAACGATGTATCCCTTTGTTTTGAGCCGCAACACAAGCTTTCGCGCAGTTCTGAAAGAAACAGTTTACACCTTTCTCGCGTCTACTCTTCGACGAACTGTAAAATCGATGCTCGTGAATTTTGCTAGTTTCAATCTAAAACGATGTACCCCGTTGTTTTTAGCCGGAATACAAGTTTTCGCGCTGTTCTGAAAGAAAAAGTTTACACCTTTCCATCGTCTACTCTTCGACGACTTGTAAAGTCGATGCTCGTGAATTTTGCTAGTTTCGATCTAAAACGATGTACCCCGTTGTTTTTAGCCGGAATACAAGTTTTCGCGCAGTTCTGAGAGGAAAAGTTTACACCTTTCTATCGTCTACTCTTCGACGACTTGTAAAGTCGATGCTCGTGAATTTTGCAAGTTTCGATCTAAAACGATGTATCCCTTTGTTTTGAGCCGCAACACAAGCTTTCGCGCAGTTCTGAAAGAAACAGTTTACACCTTTCTCGCGTCTACTCTTCGACGAACTGTAAAATCGATGCTCGTGAATTTTGCTAGTTTCGATCTAAAACGATGTACCCCGTTGTTTTTAGCCGGAATACAAGTTTTCGCGCAGTTCTGAGAGAAATAGTTTACACCTTTCTATCGTCTACTCTTCGACGACTTGTAAAATCAATACTCGTGAATCTGGCTAGTTTCGATCTAAAACGATGTATCCCGTTGTTTAGAGCCGGAATACAAGTTTTCGCGCAGTTCTGAGAGGAAAAGTTTACACCTTTCTATCGTCTACTCTTCGACGACTTGTAAAATCGATGCACGTGAATCTTGCTAGTTTTGATCTAAAGCGATGTATCCTGTTGTTTTGAGCCGGAATACAAGTTTTCGCGCAGTTCTGAGCGAAATAGTTTACACCTTTCTCTCGTCTACTCTTCGACGACTTGTAAAATCGATGCTCGTGAATTTTGCAAGTTTCGATCTAAAACGATGTATCCCTTTGTTTTGAGCCGCAACACAAGTTTTCGCGCAGTTCTAAGAGAAAAAGTTTACACCTTTCTCTCGTCTACTCTTCGACTGCTTTTAAAATTGTTACTGGTGAATCTTGCTAGTTTCGGTCTAAAACGATGTATCCCGTTGTTTAGAGCCGGAATACAAGTTTTCGCGCAGTTCTGAGAAGAAAAAATTACACCTTTCTATCGTCTACTCTTCGACGACTTGTAAAATCGATGCTCGTGAATCTTGCTAGTTTCGATCTAAAGCGATGTATCCCGTTGTTTAGAGCCGGAATCAAAGTTTTCGCGCAGTTCTGAGAGAAATAGTTTACACCTTTCTATCGTCTACTCTTCGACGACTTGTAAAATCGATGCTCGTGAATCTTGCTAGTTTCGATCTAAAGCGATGTATCCCGTTGTTTTAGCCGGAATACAAGTTTTCGCGCAGTTCTGAGAGGAAAAGTTTACACCTTTCTATCGTCTACTCTTCGACGACTTGTAAAGTCGATGCTCGTGAATTTTGCTAGTTTCGATCTAAAGCGATGTATCCCGTTGTTTTAGCCGGAATACAAGTTTTCGCGCAGTTCTGAGAAGAAAAAATTACACCTTTCTATCGTCTACTCATCGACGACTTGTAAAATCGATGCTCGTGAATCTTGCTAGTTTCGATCTAAAGCGATGTATCCCGTTGTTTAGAGCCGGAATCAAAGTTTTCGCGCAGTTCTGAGAGAAATAGTTTACACCTTTCTATCGTCTACTCTTCGACGACTTGTAAAATCGATGCTCGTGAATCTTGCTAGTTTCGATCTAAAGCGATGTATCCCGTTGTTTTAGCCGGAATACAAGTTTTCGCGCAGTTCTGAGAGGAAAAGTTTACACCTTTCTATCGTCTACTCTTCGACGACTTGTAAAGTCGATGCTCGTGAATTTTGCTAGTTTCGATCTAAAGCGATGTATTCTGTTGTCTTCAGCCGGAACACAATTTTTCGCGCAGTTCTGAGCGGAAAAGTTTATACCTTTCTCTCGTCTACTCTTCGACGACTTGTAAAATCGATGCTCGTGAATTTTGCTAGTTTCGATCTAAAACGATGTATCCCTTTGTTTTGAGCCGGAATACAAGTTTTCGCGCAGTTCTGAAAGAAAAAGTTTACACCTTTCTCGCGGCTACTCTTCGACGAACTGTAAAATCGATGCTCGTGAATGTTGCTAGTTTTGATCTAAAATGATGTATTCCGTTGCTTTGAGCCGGAATACAATTTTTCGCGCAGTTCTGAGCGAAAAAGTTTACACCTTTCTCTCGTCTACTCTTCGATGACTTGTAAAATCGATGCTCGTGAATTTTGCTAGTTTCGATCTAAAACGATGTATCCCGTTGTTTAGAGCCGGAATCAAAGTTTTCGCGCAGTTCTGAGAGAAATAGTTTACACCTTTCTATCGTCTACTCTTCGAGGACTTGTAAAATCGATACTCGTGAATCTGGCTAGTTTCGATCTAAAACGATGTATCCCGTTGTTTAGAGCCGGAATACAAGTTTTCGCGCAGTTCTGAGAAGAAAAGTTTACACCTTTCTATCGTCTACTCTTCGACGACTTGTAAAATCGATACTCGTGAATCTGGCTAGTTTCGATCTAAAACGATGTATCCCGTTGTTTAGAGCCGGAATACAAGTTTTCGCGCAGTTCTGAGAGGAAAAGTTTACACCTTTCTATCGTCTACTCTTCGACGACTTGTAAAGTCGATGCTCGTGAATTTTGCTAGTTTCGATCTAAAACGATGTACCCCGTTGTTTTTAGCCGGAATACAAGTTTTCGCGCTGTTCTGAAAGAAAAAGTTTACACCTTTCTATCGTCTACTCTTCGACGACTTGTAAAATCGATGCTCGTGAATCTTGCTAGTTTCGATCTAAAGCGATGTATCCCGTTGTTTTAGCCGGAATACAAGTTTTCGCGCAGTTCTGAGAGGAAAAGTTTACACCTTTCTATCGTCTACTCTTCGACGACTTGTAAAGTCGATGCTCGTGAATTTTGCTAGTTTCGATCTAAAGCGATGTATTCTGTTGTCTTCAGCCGGAACACAATTTTTCGCGCAGTTCTGAGCGGAAAAGTTTATACCTTTCTCTCGTCTACTCTTCGACGACTTGTAAAATCGATGCTCGTGAATTTTGCTAGTTTCGATCTAAAACGATGTATCCCTTTGTTTTGAGCCGGAATACAAGTTTTCGCGCAGTTCTGAAAGAAAAAGTTTACACCTTTCTCGCGGCTACTCTTCGACGAACTGTAAAATCGATGCTCGTGAATGTTGCTAGTTTTGATCTAAAATGATGTATTCCGTTGCTTTGAGCCGGAATACAATTTTTCGCGCAGTTCTGAGCGAAAAAGTTTACACCTTTCTCTCGTCTACTCTTCGATGACTTGTAAAATCGATGCTCGTGAATTTTGCTAGTTTCGATCTAAAACGATGTATCCCGTTGTTTAGAGCCGGAATCAAAGTTTTCGCGCAGTTCTGAGAGAAATAGTTTACACCTTTCTATCGTCTACTCTTCGAGGACTTGTAAAATCGATACTCGTGAATCTGGCTAGTTTCGATCTAAAACGATGTATCCCGTTGTTTAAAGCCGGAATACAAGTTTTCGCGCAGTTCTGAGAAGAAAAGTTTACACCTTTCTATCGTCTACTCTTCGACGACTTGTAAAATCGATACTCGTGAATCTGGCTAGTTTCGATCTAAAACGATGTATCCCGTTGTTTAGAGCCGGAATACAAGTTTTCGCGCAGTTCTGAGAGGAAAAGTTTACACCTTTCTATCGTCTACTCTTCGACGACTTGTAAAGTCGATGCTCGTGAATTTTGCTAGTTTCGATCTAAAACGATGTATTCTGTTGTCTTCAGCCGGAATACAATTTTTCGCGCAGTTCTGAGCGGAAAAGTTTATACCTTTCTCTCGTCTACTCTTCGACGACTTGTAAAATCGATGCTCGTGAATTTTGCTAGTTTCGATCTAAAACGATGTATCCCTTTGTTTTGAGCCGGAATACAAGTTTTCGCGCAGTTCTGAAAGAAAAAGTTTACACCTTTCTCGCGGCTACTCTTCGACGAACTGTAAAATCGATGCTCGTGAATGTTGCTAGTTTTGATCTAAAACGATGTATTCCGTTGCTTTGAGCCGGAATACAATTTTTCGCGCAGTTCTGAGCGAAAAAGTTTACACCTTTCTCTCGTCTACTCTTCGATGACTTGTAAAATCGATGCTCGTGAATTTTGCTAGTTTCAATCTAAAACGATGTATCCCGTTGTTTAGAGCCGGAATCAAAGTTTTCGCGCAGTTCTGAGAGAAATAGTTTACACCTTTCTATCGTCTACTCTTCGACGACTTGTAAAATCGATACTCGTGAATCTGGCTAGTTTCGATCTAAAACGATGTATCCCGTTGTTTAGAGCCGGAATACAAGTTTTCGCGCAGTTCTGAGAAGAAAAGTTTACACCTTTCTATCGTCTACTCTTCGACGACTTGTAAAATCGATACTCGTGAATCTGGCTAGTTTCGATCTAAAACGATGTATCCCGTTGTTTAGAGCCGGAATACAAGTTTTCGCGCAGTTCTGAGAGGAAAAGTTTACACCTTTCTATCTTCTACTCTTCGACGACTTGTAAAGTCGATGCTCGTGAATTTTGCTAGTTTCGATCTAAAACGATGTACCCCGTTGTTTTTAGCCGGAATACAAGTTTTCGCGCTGTTCTGAAAGAAAAAGTTTACACCTTTCTATCGTCTACTCTTCGACGACTTGTAAAATCGATGCTCGTGAATCTTGCTAGTTTCGATCTAAAGCGATGTATCCCGTTGTTTTTAGCCGGAATACAAGTTCTCGCGCAGTTCTGAGAGGAAAAGTTTACACCTTTCTATCGTCTACTCCTCGACGACTTGTAATGTCGATGCTCGTGAATTTTGCTAGTTTCGATCTAAATCGATGTATCCCGTTGTTTTTAGCCGGAATACAAGTTTTCGCGCAGTTCTGAGAGGAAAAGTTTACACCTTTCTATCGTCTACTCTTCGACGACTTGTAAAGTCGATGCTCGTGAATTTTGCTAGTTTCGATCTAAAACGATGTATCCCGTTGTTTTTAGCCGGAATACAAGTTTTCGCGCAGTTCTGAGAGGAAAAGTTTACACCTTTCTATCGTCTACTCTTCGACGACTTGTAAAGTCGATGCTCGTGAATTTTGCAAGTTTCGATCTAAAACGATGTATCCCTTTGTATTGAGCCGCAACACAAGCTTTCGCGCAGTTCTGAAAGAAACAGTTTACACCTTTCTCGCGTCTACTCTTCGACGAACTGTAAAATCGATGCTCGTGAATTTTGCTAGTTTCGATCTAAAACGATGTACCCCGTTGTTTTTAGCCGGAATACAAGTTTTCGCGCTGTTCTGAAAGAAAAAGTTTACACCTTTCTCGCGTCTACTCTTCGACGAACTGTAAAATCGATGCTCGTGAATTTTGCTAGTTTCGATCTAAAACGATGTACCCCGTTGTTTTTAGCCGGAATACAAGTTTTCGCGCAGTTCTGAGAGAAATAGTTTACACCTTTCTATTGTCTACTCTTCGACGACTTGTAAAATCAATACTCGTGAATCTGGCTAGTTTCGATCTAAAACGATGTATCCCGTTGTTTAGAGCCGGAATACAAGTTTTCGCGCAGTTCTGAGAGGAAAAGTTTACACCTTTCAATCGTCTACTCTTCGACGACTTGTAAAATCGATGCACGTGAATCTTGCTAGTTTTGATCTAAAGCGATGTATCCTGTTGTTTTGAGCCGGAATACAAGTTTTCGCGCAGTTCTGAGCGAAATAGTTTACACCTTTCTCTCGTCTACTCTTCGACGACTTGTAAAATCGATGCTCGTGAATTTTGCAAGTTTCGATCTAAAACGATGTATCCCTTTGTTTTGAGCCGCAACACAAGTTTTCGCGCAGTTCTGAAAGAAAAAGTTTACACCTTTCTCGCGTCTACTCTTCGACGAACTGAAAAATCGATGCTCGTGAATCTGGCTAGTTTCGATCTAAAACGATGTACCACGTTGTTTTTAGCCGGAATACAAGTTTCCGCGCAGTTCTGAGAGAAAAAGTTAATACCTTTCTCTCGTCTACTCTTCGACGACTTGTACAATAGATGCTCGTGAATCTTGCTAGTTTCGATCTAAACCGACATATCGCGTTGTTTAGAGCCGGAATGCAGGTGTTCGCGCAGTTCTAAGAGAAAAAGTTTACACCTTTCTCTCGTCTACTCTTCGACTGCTTGTAAAATTGTTACTGGTGAATCTTGCTAGTTTCGATCTAAAACGATGTATAACGTTGTTTAGAGCCGGAATACGTTTTCGCGCAGTTCTGAGAGGAAAAGTTTACACCTTTCTATCGTCTACTCTTCGACGACTTGTAAAATCGATACTCGTGAATCTGGCTAGTTTCGATCTAAAACGATGTATCCCGTTGTTTAGAGCCGGAATACAAGTTTTCGCGCAGTTCTGAGAGGAAACGTTTACACCTTTCTATCGTCTACTCTTCGACGACTTGTAAAGTCGATGCTCGTGAATTTTGCTAGTTTCGGTCTAAAACGATGTATCCCGTTGTTTTTAGCCGGAATACAAGTTTTCGCGCAGTTCTGAGAGGAAAAGTTTACACCTTTCTATCGTCTACTCTTCGACGACTTGTAAAGTCGATGCTCGTGAATTTTGCAAGTTTCGATCTAAAACGATGTATCCCTTTGTTTTGAGCCGCAACACAAGCTTTCGCGCAGTTCTGAAAGAAACAGTTTACACCTTTCTCGCGTCTACTCTTCGACGAACTGTAAAATCGATGCTCGTGAATTTTGCTAGTTTCAATCTAAAACGATGTACCCCGTTGTTTTTAGCCGGAATACAAGTTTTCGCGCTGTTCTGAAAGAAAAAGTTTACACCTTTCTATCGTCTACTCTTCGACGACTTGTAAAGTCGATGCTCGTGAATTTTGCTAGTTTCGATCTAAAACGATGTATCCCGTTGTTTTTAGCCGGAATACAAGTTTTCGCGCAGTTCTGAGAGGAAAAGTTTACACCTTTCTATCGTCTACTCTTCGACGACTTGTAAAGTCGATGCTCGTGAATTTTGCAAGTTTCGATCTAAAACGATGTATCCCTTTGTTTTGAGCCGCAACACAAGCTTTCGCGCAGTTCTGAAAGAAACAGTTTACACCTTTCTCGCGTCTACTCTTCGACGAACTGTAAAATCGATGCTCGTGAATTTTGCTAGTTTCGATCTAAAACGATGTATCCCGTTGTTTTTAGCCGGAATACAAGTTTTCGCGCTGTTCTGAAAGAAAAAGTTTACACCTTTCTATCGTCTACTCTTCGACGACTTGTAAAGTCGATGCTCGTGAATTTTGCTAGTTTCGATCTAAAACGATGTATCCCGTTGTTTTTAGCCGGAATACAAGTTTTCGCGCAGTTCTGAGAGGAAAAGTTTACACCTTTCTATCGTCTACTCTTCGACGACTTGTAAAGTCGATGCTCGTGAATTTTGCAAGTTTCGATCTAAAACGATGTATCCCTTTGTTTTGAGCCGCAACACAAGCTTTCGCGCAGTTCTGAAAGAAACAGTTTACACCTTTCTCGCGTCTACTCTTCGACGAACTGTAAAATCGATGCTCGTGAATTTTGCTAGTTTCAATCTAAAACGATGTACCCCGTTGTTTTTAGCCGGAATACAAGTTTTCGCGCTGTTCTGAAAGAAAAAGTTTACACCTTTCCATCGTCTACTCTTCGACGACTTGTAAAGTCGATGCTCGTGAATTTTGCTAGTTTCGATCTAAAACGATGTACCCCGTTGTTTTTAGCCGGAATACAAGTTTTCGCGCAGTTCTGAGAGGAAAAGTTTACACCTTTCTATCGTCTACTCTTCGACGACTTGTAAAGTCGATGCTCGTGAATTTTGCAAGTTTCGATCTAAAACGATGTATCCCTTTGTTTTGAGCCGCAACACAAGCTTTCGCGCAGTTCTGAAAGAAACAGTTTACACCTTTCTCGCGTCTACTCTTCGACGAACTGTAAAATCGATGCTCGTGAATTTTGCTAGTTTCGATCTAAAACGATGTACCCCGTTGTTTTTAGCCGGAATACAAGTTTTCGCGCAGTTCTGAGAGAAATAGTTTACACCTTTCTATCGTCTACTCTTCGACGACTTGTAAAATCAATACTCGTGAATCTGGCTAGTTTCGATCTAAAACGATGTATCCCGTTGTTTAGAGCCGGAATACAAGTTTTCGCGCAGTTCTGAGAGGAAAAGTTTACACCTTTCTATCGTCTACTCTTCGACGACTTGTAAAATCGATGCACGTGAATCTTGCTAGTTTTGATCTAAAGCGATGTATCCTGTTGTTTTGAGCCGGAATACAAGTTTTCGCGCAGTTCTGAGCGAAATAGTTTACACCTTTCTCTCGTCTACTCTTCGACGACTTGTAAAATCGATGCTCGTGAATTTTGCAAGTTTCGATCTAAAACGATGTATCCCTTTGTTTTGAGCCGCAACACAAGTTTTCGCGCAGTTCTAAGAGAAAAAGTTTACACCTTTCTCTCGTCTACTCTTCGACTGCTTTTAAAATTGTTACTGGTGAATCTTGCTAGTTTCGATCTAAAACGATGTATCCCGTTGTTTAGAGCCGGAATACAAGTTTTCGCGCAGTTCTGAGAAGAAAAAATTACACCTTTCTATCGTCTACTCTTCGACGACTTGTAAAATCGATGCTCGTGAATCTTGCTAGTTTCGATCTAAAGCGATGTATCCCTCCAAGGTGAAAAACGTTGCGCAAAGAAACGAGGACACAGAAAGACAGACAACACACGGCTGTCTTTCTGTGTCCTCGTTTCTTTGCGCTACGTTTTTCACCTTTAAGGTATGAACCAACAAGCCCAAGCATATACCCTTCGATGTATCCCGTTGTTTTGAGCAGGAATACAAGATTTCGCGCAGTTCTGAGCGAAAAAGTTTACACCTTTCTCTCGTCTACTCTTCGACGACTTGCAAAATCGATGCTCGTGAATCTTGCTAGTTTCGATCTAAAACGATGTATCCCGTTGTTTAGAGCCGGAATACAAGTTTTCGCGCAGTTCTGAGAAGAAAAAATTACACCTTTCTATCGTCTACTCATCGACGACTTGTAAAATCGATGCTCGTGAATCTTGCTAGTTTCGATCTAAAGCGATGTATCCCGTTGTTTAGAGCCGGAATCAAAGTTTTCGCGCAGTTCTGAGAGAAATAGTTTACACCTTTCTATCGTCTACTCTTCGACGACTTGTAAAATCGATACTCGTGAATCTGGCTAGTTTCGATCTAAAACGATGTATCCCGTTGTTTAGAGCCGGAATACAAGTTTTCGCGCAGTTCTGAGAAGAAAAGTTTACACCTTTCTATCGTCTACTCTTCGACGACTTGTAAAATCGATACTCGTGAATCTGGCTAGTTTCGATCTAAAACGATGTATCCCGTTGTTTAGAGCCGGAATACAAGTTTTCGCGCAGTTCTGAGAGGAAAAGTTTACACCTTTCTATCGTCTACTCTTCGACGACTTGTAAAGTCGATGCTCGTGAATTTTGCTAGTTTCGATCTAAAACGATGTACCCCGTTGTTTTTAGCCGGAATACAAGTTTTCGCGCTGTTCTGAAAGAAAAAGTTTACACCTTTCTATCGTCTACTCTTCGACGACTTGTAAAATCGATGCTCGTGAATCTTGCTAGTTTCGATCTAAAGCGATGTATCCCGTTGTTTTAGCCGGAATACAAGTTTTCGCGCAGTTCTGAGAGGAAAAGTTTACACCTTTCTATCGTCTACTCTTCGACGACTTGTAAAGTCGATGCTCGTGAATTTTGCTAGTTTCGATCTAAAGCGATGTATTCTGTTGTCTTCAGCCGGAACACAATTTTTCGCGCAGTTCTGAGCGGAAAAGTTTATACCTTTCTCTCGTCTACTCTTCGACGACTTGTAAAATCGATGCTCGTGAATTTTGCTAGTTTCGATCTAAAACGATGTATCCCTTTGTTTTGAGCCGGAATACAAGTTTTCGCGCAGTTCTGAAAGAAAAAGTTTACACCTTTCTCGCGGCTACTCTTCGACGAACTGTAAAATCGATGCTCGTGAATGTTGCTAGTTTTGATCTAAAATGATGTATTCCGTTGCTTTGAGCCGGAATACAATTTTTCGCGCAGTTCTGAGCGAAAAAGTTTACACCTTTCTCTCGTCTACTCTTCGATGACTTGTAAAATCGATGCTCGTGAATTTTGCTAGTTTCGATCTAAAACGATGTATCCCGTTGTTTAGAGCCGGAATCAAAGTTTTCGCGCAGTTCTGAGAGAAATAGTTTACACCTTTCTATCGTCTACTCTTCGAGGACTTGTAAAATCGATACTCGTGAATCTGGCTAGTTTCGATCTAAAACGATGTATCCCGTTGTTTAAAGCCGGAATACAAGTTTTCGCGCAGTTCTGAGAAGAAAAGTTTACACCTTTCTATCGTCTACTCTTCGACGACTTGTAAAATCGATACTCGTGAATCTGGCTAGTTTCGATCTAAAACGATGTATCCCGTTGTTTAGAGCCGGAATACAAGTTTTCGCGCAGTTCTGAGAGGAAAAGTTTACACCTTTCTATCTTCTACTCTTCGACGACTTGTAAAGTCGATGCTCGTGAATTTTGCTAGTTTCGATCTAAAACGATGTACCCCGTTGTTTTTAGCCGGAATACAAGTTTTCGCGCTGTTCTGAAAGAAAAAGTTTACACCTTTCTATCGTCTACTCTTCGACGACTTGTAAAATCGATGCTCGTGAATCTTGCTAGTTTCGATCTAAAGCGATGTATCCCGTTGTTTTTAGCCGGAATACAAGTTCTCGCGCAGTTCTGAGAGGAAAAGTTTACACCTTTCTATCGTCTACTCCTCGACGACTTGTAATGTCGATGCTCGTGAATTTTGCTAGTTTCGATCTAAATCGATGTATCCCGTTGTTTTTAGCCGGAATACAAGTTTTCGCGCAGTTCTGAGAGGAAAAGTTTACACCTTTCTATCGTCTACTCTTCGACGACTTGTAAAGGATGCTCGTGAATTTTGCTAGTTTCGATCTAAAACGATGTATCCCGTTGTTTTTAGCCGGAATACAAGTTTTCGCGCAGTTCTGAGAGGAAAAGTTTACACCTTTCTATCGTCTACTCTTCGACGACTTGTAAAGTCGATGCTCGTGAATTTTGCAAGTTTCGATCTAAAACGATGTATCCCTTTGTATTGAGCCGCAACACAAGCTTTCGCGCAGTTCTGAAGAAACAGTTTACACCTTTCTCGCGTCTACTCTTCGACGAACTGTAAAATCGATGCTCGTGAATTTTGCTAGTTTCGATCTAAAACGATGTACCCCGTTGTTTTTAGCCGGAATACAAGTTTTCGCGCTGTTCTGAAAGAAAAAGTTTACACCTTTCTCGCGTCTACTCTTCGACGAACTGTAAAATCGATGCTCGTGAATTTTGCTAGTTTCGATCTAAAACGATGTACCCCGTTGTTTTTAGCCGAATACAAGTTTTCGCGCAGTTCTGAGAGAAATAGTTTACACCTTTCTATTGTCTACTCTTCGACGACTTGTAAAATCAATACTCGTGAATCTGGCTAGTTTCGATCTAAAACGATGTATCCCGTTGTTTAGAGCCGGAATACAAGTTTTCGCGCAGTTCTGAGAGGAAAAGTTTACACCTTTCAATCGTCTACTCTTCGACGACTTGTAAAATCGATGCACGTGAATCTTGCTAGTTTTGATCTAAAGCGATGTATCCTGTTGTTTTGAGCCGGAATACAAGTTTTCGCGCAGTTCTGAGCGAAATAGTTTACACACCTTTCTCTCGTCTACTCTTCGACGACTTGTAAAATCGATGCTCGTGAATTTTGCAAGTTTCGATCTAAAACGATGTATCCCTTTGTTTGAGCCGCAACACAAGTTTTCGCGCAGTTCTGAAAGAAAAAGTTTACACCTTTCTCGCGTCTACTCTTCGACGAACTGAAAAATCGATGCTCGTGAATCTGGCTAGTTTCGATCTAAAACGATGTACCACGTTGTTTTTAGCCGGAATACAAGTTTCCGCGCAGTTCTGAGAGAAAAAGTTAATACCTTTCTCTCGTCTACTCTTCGACGACTTGTACAATAGATGCTCGTGAATCTTGCTAGTTTCGATCTAAACCGACATATCGCGTTGTTTAGAGCCGGAATGCAGGTGTTCGCGCAGTTCTAAGAGAAAAAGTTTACACCTTTCTCTCGTCTACTCTTCGACTGCTTGTAAAATTGTTACTGGTGAATCTTGCTAGTTTCGATCTAAAACGATGTATAACGTTGTTTAGAGCCGGAATACGTTTTCGCGCAGTTCTGAGAGGAAAAGTTTACACCTTTCTATCGTCTACTCATCGACGACTTGTAAAATCGATGCTCGTGAATCTTGCTAGTTTCGATCTAAAGCGATGTATTCTGTTGCATTGAGCCGGAATACAATTTTTCGCGCAGTTCTGAGAGAAAAAGTTTACACCTTTCTCTCGTCTACTCTTCGATGACTTGTAAAATCGATGCTCGTGAATTTTGCTAGTTTCGATCTAACACGATGTATCCCATTGTTTTGAGCCGGAATACAAGTTTTCGCGCAGTTCTGAGCGAAAAAGTTTACACCTTTCTATCGTCTACTCTTCGACTGCTTGTAAAATCGATACTCGTGAATCTTGCTAGTTTCGATCTAAAACGATGTATTCCGTTGTTTAGAGCCGGAATACAAGTTTTCGCGCAGTTCTGAGAAGAAAAAATTACACCTTTCTATCGTCTACTCTTCGACGACTTGCAAAATCGATGCTCGTGAATCTTGCTAGTTCGATCTAAAGCGATGTGTCCCGTTGTTTCGAGCAGGAATACAAGATTTCGCGCAGTTCTGAGCGAAAAAGTTTACACCTTTCTCTCGTCTACTCTTCGACGACTTGCAAAATCGATGCTCGTGAATTTTGCTAGTTTCGATCTAACACGATGTATCCCGTTGTTTTTGAGCCGGAATACAAGTTTTCGCGCAGTTCTGAGAAGAAAAAATTACACCTTTCTATCGTCTACTCTTCGACGACTTGTAAAATCGATGCTCGTGAATCTTGCTAGCTTCGATCTAAAGCGATGTATCCCGTTGTTTGAGCCGGAATACAAGTTTTCGCGCAGTTCTGAGCGAAAAAGTTTACACCTTTCTCTTGTCTACTCTTCGACGACTTGCAAAATTGATGCTCGTGAATTTTGCTAGTTTCGATCTAAAACGATGTATCCCGTTGTTTTTAGCCGGAATACTAGTTTTCGCGCAGTTCTGAAAGAAAAAGTTTACACCTTTCTTTCGTCTACTCTTCGACGACTTGTAAAATTGATGCTCGTGAATGTTGCTAGTTTTGATCTAAAACGATGTATTCCGTTGCTTTGAGCCGGAATACAATTTTTCGCGCAGTTCTGAGCGAAAAAGTTTACACCTTTCTCTCGTCTACTCTTCGATGACTTGTAAAATCGATGCTCGTGAATTTTGCTAGTTTCGATCTAAAACGATGTATCCCGTTGTTTAGAGCCGGAATCAAAGTTTTCGCGCAGTTCTGAGAGAAATAGTTTACACCTTTCTATCGTCTACTCTTCGAGGACTTGTAAAATCGATACTCGTGAATCTGGCTAGTTTCGATCTAAAACGATGTATCCCGTTGTTTAAAGCCGGAATACAAGTTTTCGCGCAGATCTGAGAAGAAAAGTTTACACCTTTCTATCGTCTACTCTTCGACGACTTGTAAAATCGATACTCGTGAATCTGGCTAGTTTCGATCTAAAACGATGTATCCCGTTGTTTAGAGCCGGAATACAAGTTTTCGCGCAGTTCTGAGAGGAAAAGTTTACACCTTTCTATCGTCTACTCTTCGACGACTTGTAAAGTCGATGCTCGTGAATTTTGCTAGTTTCGATCTAAAACGATGTATTCTGTTGTCTTCAGCCGGAATACAATTTTTCGCGCAGTTCTGAGCGGAAAAGTTTATACCTTTCTCTCGTCTACTCTTCGACGACTTGTAAAATCGATGCTCGTGAATTTTGCTAGTTTCGATCTAAAACGATGTATCCCTTTGTTTTGAGCCGGAATACAAGTTTTCGCGCAGTTCTGAAAGAAAAAGTTTACACCTTTCTCGCGGCTACTCTTCGACGAACTGTAAAATCGATGCTCGTGAATGTTGCTAGTTTTGATCTAAAACGATGTATTCCGTTGCTTTGAGCCGGAATACAATTTTTCGCGCAGTTCTGAGCGAAAAAGTTTACACCTTTCTCTCGTCTACTCTTCGATGACTTGTAAAATCGATGCTCGTGAATTTTGCTAGTTTCGATCTAAAACGATGTATCCCGTTGTTTAGAGCCGGAAACAAAGTTTTCGCGCAGTTCTGAGAGAAATAGTTTACACCTTTCTATCGTCTACTCTTCGACGACTTGTAAAATCGATACTCGTGAATCTGGCTAGTTTCGATCTAAAACGATGTATCCCGTTGTTTAGAGCCGGAATACAAGTTTTCGCGCAGTTCTGAGAAGAAAAGTTTACACCTTTCTATCGTCTACTCTTCGACGACTTGTAAAATCGATACTCGTGAATCTGGCTAGTTTCGATCTAAAACGATGTATCCCGTTGTTTAGAGCCGGAATACAAGTTTTCGCGCAGTTCTGAGAGGAAAAGTTTACACCTTTCTATCTTCTACTCTTCGACGACTTGTAAAGTCGATGCTCGTGAATTTTGCTAGTTTCGATCTAAAACGATGTACCCCGTTGTTTTTAGCCGGAATACAAGTTTTCGCGCTGTTCTGAAAGAAAAAGTTTACACCTTTCTATCGTCTACTCTTCGACGACTTGTAAAATCGATGCTCGTGAATCTTGCTAGTTTCGATCTAAAGCGATGTATCCCGTTGTTTTTAGCCGGAATACAAGTTCTCGCGCAGTTCTGAGAGGAAAAGTTTACACCTTTCTATCGTCTACTCCTCGACGACTTGTAATGTCGATGCTCGTGAATTTTGCTAGTTTCGATCTAAAACGATGTATCCCGTTGTTTTTAGCCGGAATACAAGTTTTCGCGCAGTTCTGAGAGGAAAAGTTTACACCTTTCTATCGTCTACTCTTCGACGACTTGTAAAGTCGATGCTCGTGAATTTTGCAAGTTTCGATCTAAAACGATGTATCCCTTTGTATTGAGCCGCAACACAAGTTTTCGCGCAGTTCTGAAAGAAAAAGTTTACACCTTTCTCGCGTCTACTCTTCGACGAACTGAAAAATCGATGCTCGTGAATCTGGCTAGTTTCGATCTAAAACGATGTACCACGTTGTTTTTAGCCGGAATACAAGTTTCCGCGCAGTTCTGAGAGAAAAAGTTAATACCTTTCTCTCGTCTACTCTTCGACGACTTGTACAATAGATGCTCGTGAATCTTGCTAGTTTCGATCTAAACCGACATATCGCGTTGTTTAGAGCCGGAATGCAGGTGTTCGCGCAGTTCTAAGAGAAAAAGTTTACACCTTTCTCTCGTCTACTCTTCGACTGCTTGTAAAATTGTTACTGGTGAATCTTGCTAGTTTCGATCTAAAACGATGTATAACGTTGTTTAGAGCCGGAATACGTTTTCGCGCAGTTCTGAGAGGAAAAGTTTACACCTTTCTATCGTCTACTCATCGACGACTTGTAAAATCGATGCTCGTGAATCTTGCTAGTTTCGATCTAAAGCGATGTATTCTGTTGCGTTGAGCCGGAATACAATTTTTCGCGCAGTTCTGAGAGAAAAAGTTTACACCTTTCTCTCGTCTACTCTTCGATGACTTGTAAAATCGATGCTCGTGAATTTTGCTAGTTTCGATCTAACACGATGTATCCCGTTGTTTTGAGCCGGAATACAAGTTTTCGCGCAGTTCTGAGCGAAAAAGTTTACACCTTTCTATCGTCTACTCTTCGACTGCTTGTAAAATCGATACTCGTGAATCTTGCTAGTTTCGATCTAAAACGATGTATTCCGTTGTTTAGAGCCGGAATACAAGTTTTCGCGCAGTTCTGAGAAGAAAAAATTACACCTTTCTATCGTCTACTCTTCGACGACTTGCAAAATCGATGCTCGTGAATCTTGCTAGTTTCGATCTAAAGCGATGTGTCCCGTTGTTTCGAGCAGGAATACAAGATTTCGCGCAGTTCTGAGCGAAAAAGTTTACACCTTTCTCTCGTCTACTCTTCGACGACTTGCAAAATCGATGCTCGTGAATTTTGCTAGTTTCGATCTAACACGATGTATCCCGTTGTTTTGAGCCGGAATACAAGTTTTCGCGCAGTTCTGAGAAGAAAAAATTACACCTTTCTATCGTCTACTCTTCGACGACTTGTAAAATCGATGCTCGTGAATCTTGCTAGTTTCGATCTAAAGCGATGTATCCCGTTGTTTTGAGCCGGAATACAAGTTTTCGCGCAGTTCTGAGCGAAAAAGTTTACACCTTTCTCTTGTCTACTCTTCGACGACTTGCAAAATTGATGCTCGTGAATTTTGCTAGTTTCGATCTAAAACGATGTATCCCGTTGTTTTTAGCCGGAATACTAGTTTTCGCGCAGTTCTGAAAGAAAAAGTTTACACCTTTCTTTCGTCTACTCTTCGACGACTTGTAAAATTGATGCTCGTGAATGTTGCTAGTTTTGATCTAAAACGATGTATTCCGTTGCTTTGAGCCGGAATACAATTTTTCGCGCAGTTCTGAGCGAAAAAGTTTACACCTTTCTCTCGTCTACTCTTCGATGACTTGTAAAATCGATGCTCGTGAATTTTGCTAGTTTCGATCTAAAACGATGTATCCCGTTGTTTAGAGCCGGAATCAAAGTTTTCGCGCAGTTCTGAGAGAAATAGTTTACACCTTTCTATCGTCTACTCTTCGAGGACTTGTAAAATCGATACTCGTGAATCTGGCTAGTTTCGATCTAAAACGATGTATCCCGTTGTTTAAAGCCGGAATACAAGTTTTCGCGCAGTTCTGAGAAGAAAAGTTTACACCTTTCTATCGTCTACTCTTCGACGACTTGTAAAATCGATACTCGTGAATCTGGCTAGTTTCGATCTAAAACGATGTATCCCGTTGTTTAGAGCCGGAATACAAGTTTTCGCGCAGTTCTGAGAGGAAAAGTTTACACCTTTCTATCGTCTACTCTTCGACGACTTGTAAAGTCGATGCTCGTGAATTTTGCTAGTTTCGATCTAAAACGATGTATTCTGTTGTCTTCTGCCGGAATACAATTTTTCGCGCAGTTCTGAGCGGAAAAGTTTATACCTTTCTCTCGTCTACTCTTCGACGACTTGTAAAATCGATGCTCGTGAATTTTGCTAGTTTCGATCTAAAACGATGTATCCCTTTGTTTTGAGCCGGAATACAAGTTTTCGCGCAGTTCTGAAAGAAAAAGTTTACACCTTTCTCGCGGCTACTCTTCGACGAACTGTAAAATCGATGCTCGTGAATGTTGCTAGTTTTGATCTAAAACGATGTATTCCGTTGCTTTGAGCCGGAATACAATTTTTCGCGCAGTTCTGAGCGAAAAAGTTTACACCTTTCTCTCGTCTACTCTTCGATGACTTGTAAAATCGATGCTCGTGAATTTTGCTAGTTTCGATCTAAAACGATGTATCCCGTTGTTTAGAGCCGGAAACAAAGTTTTCGCGCAGTTCTGAGAGAAATAGTTTACACCTTTCTATCGTCTACTCTTCGACGACTTGTAAAATCGATACTCGTGAATCTGGCTAGTTTCGATCTAAAACGATGTATCCCGTTGTTTAGAGCCGGAATACAAGTTTTCGCGCAGTTCTGAGAAGAAAAGTTTACACCTTTCTATCGTCTACTCTTCGACGACTTGTAAAATCGATACTCGTGAATCTGGCTAGTTTCGATCTAAAACGATGTATCCCGTTGTTTAGAGCCGGAATACAAGTTTTCGCGCAGTTCTGAGAGGAAAAGTTTACACCTTTCTATCTTCTACTCTTCGACGACTTGTAAAGTCGATGCTCGTGAATTTTGCTAGTTTCGATCTAAAACGATGTACCCCGTTGTTTTTAGCCGGAATACAAGTTTTCGCGCTGTTCTGAAAGAAAAAGTTTACACCTTTCTATCGTCTACTCTTCGACGACTTGTAAAATCGATGCTCGTGAATCTTGCTAGTTTCGATCTAAAGCGATGTATCCCGTTGTTTTTAGCCGGAATACAAGTTCTCGCGCAGTTCTGAGAGGAAAAGTTTACACCTTTCTATCGTCTACTCCTCGACGACTTGTAATGTCGATGCTCGTGAATTTTGCTAGTTTCGATCTAAAACGATGTATCCCGTTGTTTTTAGCCGGAATACAAGTTTTCGCGCAGTTCTGAGAGGAAAAGTTTACACCTTTCTATCGTCTACTCTTCGACGACTTGTAAAGTCGATGCTCGTGAATTTTGCAAGTTTCGATCTAAAACGATGTATCCCTTTGTATTGAGCCGCAACACAAGCTTTCGCGCAGTTCTGAAAGAAACAGTTTACACCTTTCTCGCGTCTACTCTTCGACGAACTGTAAAATCGATGCTCGTGAATTTTGCTAGTTTCGATCTAAAACGATGTACCCCGTTGTTTTTAGCCGGAATACAAGTTTTCGCGCAGTTCTGAGAGAAATAGTTTACACCTTTCTATCGTCTACTCTTCGACGACTTGTAAAATCGATACTCGTGAATCTGGCTAGTTTCGATCTAAAACGATGTATCCCGTTGTTTAGAGCCGGAATACAAGTTTTCGCGCAGTTCTGAGAAGAAAAGTTTACACCTTTCTATCGTCTACTCTTCGACGACTTGTAAAATCGATACTCGTGAATCTGGCTAGTTTCGATCTAAAACGATGTATCCCGTTGTTTAGAGCCGGAATACAAGTTTTCGCGCAGTTCTGAGAGGAAAAGTTTACACCTTTCTATCGTCTTCTCTTCGACGACTTGTAAAGTCGATGCTCGTGAATTTTGCTAGTTTCGATCTAAAACGATGTACCCCGTTGTTTTTAGCCGGAATACAAGTTTTCGCGCAGTTCTGAGAGGAAAAGTTTACACCTTTCTATCTTCTACTCTTCGACGACTTGTAAAGTCGATGCTCGTGAATTTTGCTAGTTTCGATCTAAAACGATGTACCCCGTTGTTTTTAGCCGGAATACAAGTTTTCGCGCTGTTCTGAAAGAAAAAGTTTACACCTTTCTATCGTCTACTCTTCGACGACTTGTAAAATCGATGCTCGTGAATCTTGCTAGTTTCGATCTAAAGCGATGTATCCCGTTGTTTTTAGCCGGAATACAAGTTCTCGCGCAGTTCTGAGAGGAAAAGTTTACACCTTTCTATCGTCTACTCCTCGACGACTTGTAATGTCGATGCTCGTGAATTTTGCTAGTTTCGATCTAAAACGATGTATCCCGTTGTTTTTAGCCGGAATACAAGTTTTCGCGCAGTTCTGAGAGGAAAAGTTTACACCTTTCTATCGTCTACTCTTCGACGACTTGTAAAGTCGATGCTCGTGAATTTTGCAAGTTTCGATCTAAAACGATGTATCCCTTTGTATTGAGCCGCAACACAAGTTTTCGCGCAGTTCTGAAAGAAAAAGTTTACACCTTTCTCGCGTCTACTCTTCGACGAACTGAAAAATCGATGCTCGTGAATCTGGCTAGTTTCGATCTAAAACGATGTACCACGTTGTTTTTAGCCGGAATACAAGTTTCCGCGCAGTTCTGAGAGAAAAAGTTAATACCTTTCTCTCGTCTACTCTTCGACGACTTGTACAATAGATGCTCGTGAATCTTGCTAGTTTCGATCTAAACCGACATATCGCGTTGTTTAGAGCCGGAATGCAGGTGTTCGCGCAGTTCTAAGAGAAAAAGTTTACACCTTTCTCTCGTCTACTCTTCGACTGCTTGTAAAATTGTTACTGGTGAATCTTGCTAGTTTCGATCTAAAACGATGTATAACGTTGTTTAGAGCCGGAATACGTTTTCGCGCAGTTCTGAGAGGAAAAGTTTACACCTTTCTATCGTCTACTCATCGACGACTTGTAAAATCGATGCTCGTGAATCTTGCTAGTTTCGATCTAAAGCGATGTATTCTGTTGCGTTGAGCCGGAATACAATTTTTCGCGCAGTTCTGAGAGAAAAAGTTTACACCTTTCTCTCGTCTACTCTTCGATGACTTGTAAAATCGATGCTCGTGAATTTTGCTAGTTTCGATCTAACACGATGTATCCCGTTGTTTTGAGCCGGAATACAAGTTTTCGCGCAGTTCTGAGCGAAAAAGTTTACACCTTTCTATCGTCTACTCTTCGACTGCTTGTAAAATCGATACTCGTGAATCTTGCTAGTTTCGATCTAAAACGATGTATTCCGTTGTTTAGAGCCGGAATACAAGTTTTCGCGCAGTTCTGAGAAGAAAAAATTACACCTTTCTATCGTCTACTCTTCGACGACTTGCAAAATCGATGCTCGTGAATCTTGCTAGTTTCGATCTAAAGCGATGTGTCCCGTTGTTTCGAGCAGGAATACAAGATTTCGCGCAGTTCTGAGCGAAAAAGTTTACACCTTTCTCTCGTCTACTCTTCGACGACTTGCAAAATCGATGCTCGTGAATTTTGCTAGTTTCGATCTAACACGATGTATCCCGTTGTTTTGAGCCGGAATACAAGTTTTCGCGCAGTTCTGAGAAGAAAAAATTACACCTTTCTATCGTCTACTCTTCGACGACTTGTAAAATCGATGCTCGTGAATCTTGCTAGTTTCGATCTAAAGCGATGTATCCCGTTGTTTTGAGCCGGAATACAAGTTTTCGCGCAGTTCTGAGCGAAAAAGTTTACACCTTTCTCTTGTCTACTCTTCGACGACTTGCAAAATTGATGCTCGTGAATTTTGCTAGTTTCGATCTAAAACGATGTATCCCGTTGTTTTTAGCCGGAATACTAGTTTTCGCGCAGTTCTGAAAGAAAAAGTTTACACCTTTCTTTCGTCTACTCTTCGACGACTTGTAAAATTGATGCTCGTGAATGTTGCTAGTTTTGATCTAAAACGATGTATTCCGTTGCTTTGAGCCGGAATACAATTTTTCGCGCAGTTCTGAGCGAAAAAGTTTACACCTTTCTCTCGTCTACTCTTCGATGACTTGTAAAATCGATGCTCGTGAATTTTGCTAGTTTCGATCTAAAACGATGTATCCCTTTGTTTAGAGCCGGAATCAAAGTTTTCGCGCAGTTCTGAGAGAAATAGTTTACACCTTTCTATCGTCTACTCTTCGAGGACTTGTAAAATCGATACTCGTGAATCTGGCTAGTTTCGATCTAAAACGATGTATCCCGTTGTTTAAAGCCGGAATACAAGTTTTCGCGCAGTTCTGAGAAGAAAAGTTTACACCTTTCTATCGTCTACTCTTCGACGACTTGTAAAATCGATACTCGTGAATCTGGCTAGTTTCGATCTAAAACGATGTATCCCGTTGTTTAGAGCCGGAATACAAGTTTTCGCGCAGTTCTGAGAGGAAAAGTTTACACCTTTCTATCGTCTACTCTTCGACGACTTGTAAAGTCGATGCTCGTGAATTTTGCTAGTTTCGATCTAAAACGATGTATTCTGTTGTCTTCAGCCGGAATACAATTTTTCGCGCAGTTCTGAGCGGAAAAGTTTATACCTTTCTCTCGTCTACTCTTCGACGACTTGTAAAATCGATGCTCGTGAATTTTGCTAGTTTCGATCTAAAACGATGTATCCCTTTGTTTTGAGCCGGAATACAAGTTTTCGCGCAGTTCTGAAAGAAAAAGTTTACACCTTTCTCGCGGCTACTCTTCGACGAACTGTAAAATCGATGCTCGTGAATGTTGCTAGTTTTGATCTAAAACGATGTATTCCGTTGCTTTGAGCCGGAATACAATTTTTCGCGCAGTTCTGAGCGAAAAAGTTTACACCTTTCTCTCGTCTACTCTTCGATGACTTGTAAAATCGATGCTCGTGAATTTTGCTAGTTTCGATCTAAAAACGATGTATCCCGTTGTTTAGAGCCGGAAACAAAGTTTTCGCGCAGTTCTGAGAGAAATAGTTTACACCTTTCTATCGTCTACTCTTCGACGACTTGTAAAATCGATACTCGTGAATCTGGCTAGTTTCGATCTAAAACGATGTATCCGTTGTTTAGAGCCGGAATACAAGTTTTCGCGCAGTTCTGAGAAGAAAAGTTTACACCTTTCTATCGTCTACTCTTCGACGACTTGTAAAATCGATACTCGTGAATCTGGCTAGTTTCGATCTAAAACGATGTATCCCGTTGTTTAGAGCCGGAATACAAGTTTTCGCGCAGTTCTGAGAGGAAAAGTTTACACCTTTCTATCTTCTACTCTTCGACGACTTGTAAAGTCGATGCTCGTGAATTTTGCTAGTTTCGATCTAAAACGATGTACCCCGTTGTTTTTAGCCGGAATACAAGTTTTCGCGCTGTTCTGAAAGAAAAAGTTTACACCTTTCTATCGTCTACTCTTCGACGACTTGTAAAATCGATGCTCGTGAATCTTGCTAGTTTCGATCTAAAGCGATGTATCCCGTTGTTTTTAGCCGGAATACAAGTTCTCGCGCAGTTCTGAGAGGAAAAGTTTACACCTTTCTATCGTCTACTCCTCGACGACTTGTAATGTCGATGCTCGTGAATTTTGCTAGTTTCGATCTAAATCGATGTATCCCGTTGTTTTTAGCCGGAATACAAGTTTTCGCGCAGTTCTGAGAGGAAAAGTTTACACCTTTCTATCGTCTACTCTTCGACGACTTGTAAAGTCGATGCTCGTGAATTTTGCTAGTTTCGATCTAAAACGATGTATCCCGTTGTTTTTAGCCGGAATACAAGTTTTCGCGCAGTTCTGAGAGGAAAAGTTTACACCTTTCTATCGTCTACTCTTCGACGACTTGTAAAGTCGATGCTCGTGAATTTTGCAAGTTTCGATCTAAAACGATGTATCCATTTGTATTGAGCCGCAACACAAGCTTTCGCGCAGTTCTGAAAGAAACAGTTTACACCTTTCTCGCGTCTACTCTTCGACGAACTGTAAAATCGATGCTCGTGAATTTTGCTAGTTTCGATCTAAAACGATGTACCCCGTTGTTTTTAGCCGGAATACAAGTTTTCGCGCAGTTCTGAGAGAAATAGTTTACACCTTTCTATCGTCTACTCTTCGACGACTTGTAAAATCGATACTCGTGAATCTGGCTAGTTTCGATCTAAAACGATGTATCCCGTTGTTTAGAGCCGGAATACAAGTTTTCGCGCAGTTCTGAGAAGAAAAGTTTACACCTTTCTATCGTCTACTCTTCGACGACTTGTAAAATCGATACTCGTGAATCTGGCTAGTTTCGATCTAAAACGATGTATCCCGTTGTTTAGAGCCGGAATACAAGTTTTCGCGCAGTTCTGAGAGGAAAAGTTTACACCTTTCTATCGTCTACTCTTCGACGACTTGTAAAGTCGATGCTCGTGAATTTTGCTAGTTTCGATCTAAAACGATGTACCCCGTTGTTTTTAGCCGGAATACAAGTTTTCGCGCTGTTCTGAAAGAAAAAGTTTACACCTTTCTCGCGTCTACTCTTCGACGAACTGTAAAATCGATGCTCGTGAATTTTGCTAGTTTCGATCTAAAACGATGTACCCCGTTGTTTTTAGCCGGAATACAAGTTTTCGCGCAGTTCTGAGAGAAATAGTTTACACCTTTCTATCGTCTACTCTTCGACGACTTGTAAAATCGATGCACGTGAATCTTGCTAGTTTTGATCTAAAGCGATGTATCCTGTTGTTTTGAGCCGGAATACAAGTTTTCGCGCAGTTCTGAGCGAAATAGTTTACACCTTTCTCTCGTCTACTCTTCGACGACTTGTAAAATCGATGCTCGTGAATTTTGCAAGTTTCGATCTAAAACGATGTATCCCTTTGTTTTGAGCCGCAACACAAGTTTTCGCGCAGTTCTGAAAGAAAAAGTTTACACCTTTCTCGCGTCTACTCTTCGACGAACTGAAAAATCGATGCTCGTGAATCTGGCTAGTTTCGATCTAAAACGATGTACCACGTTGTTTTTAGCCGGAATACAAGTTTCCGCGCAGTTCTGAGAGAAAAAGTTAATACCTTTCTCTCGTCTACTCTTCGACGACTTGTACAATAGATGCTCGTGAATCTTGCTAGTTTCGATCTAAACCGACATATCGCGTTGTTTAGAGCCGGAATGCAGGTGTTCGCGCAGTTCTAAGAGAAAAAGTTTACACCTTTCTCTCGTCTACTCTTCGACTGCTTGTAAAATTGTTACTGGTGAATCTTGCTAGTTTCGATCTAAAACGATGTATAACGTTGTTTAGAGCCGGAATACGTTTTCGCGCAGTTCTGAGAGGAAAAGTTTACACCTTTCTATCGTCTACTCATCGACGACTTGTAAAATCGATGCTCGTGAATCTTGCTAGTTTCGATCTAAAGCGATGTATTCTGTTGCGTTGAGCCGGAATACAATTTTTCGCGCAGTTCTGAGAGAAATAGTTTACACCTTTCTATCGTCTACTCTTCGAGGACTTGTAAAATCGATACTCGTGAATCTGGCTAGTTTCGATCTAAAACGATGTATCCCGTTGTTTAAAGCCGGAATACAAGTTTTCGCGCAGTTCTGAGAAGAAAAGTTTACACCTTTCTATCGTCTACTCTTCGACGACTTGTAAAATCGATACTCGTGAATCTGGCTAGTTTCGATCTAAAACGATGTATCCCGTTGTTTAGAGCGGAATACAAGTTTTCGCGCAGTTCTGAGAGGAAAAGTTTACACCTTTCTATCGTCTACTCTTCGACGACTTGTAAAGTCGATGCTCGTGAATTTTGCTAGTTTCGATCTAAAACGATGTATTCTGTTGTCTTCAGCTGGAATACAATTTTTCGCGCAGTTCTGAGCGGAAAAGTTTATACCTTTCTCTCGTCTACTCTTCGACGACTTGTAAAATCGATGCTCGTGAATTTTGCTAGTTTCGATCTAAAACGATGTATCCCTTTGTTTTGAGCCGGAATACAAGTTTTCGCGCAGTTCTGAAAGAAAAAGTTTACACCTTTCTCGCGGCTACTCTTCGACGAACTGTAAAATCGATGCTCGTGAATGTTGCTAGTTTTGATCTAAAACGATGTATTCCGTTGCTTTGAGCCGGAATACAATTTTTCGCGCAGTTCTGAGCGAAAAAGTTTACACCTTTCTCTCGTCTACTCTTCGATGACTTGTAAAATCGATGCTCGTGAATTTTGCTAGTTTCGATCTAAAACGATGTATCCCGTTGTTTAGAGCCGGAATCAAAGTTTTCGCGCAGTTCTGAGAGAAATAGTTTACACCTTTCTATCGTCTACTCTTCGACGACTTGTAAAATCGAAACTCGTGAATCTGGCTAGTTTCGATCTAAAACGATGTATCCCGTTGTTTAGAGCCGGAATACAAGTTTTCGCGCAGTTCTGAGAAGAAAAGTTTACACCTTTCTATCGTCTACTCTTCGACGACTTGTAAAATCGATACTCGTGAATCTGGCTAGTTTCGATCTAAAACGATGTATCCCGTTGTTTAGAGCCGGAATACAAGTTTTCGCGCAGTTCTGAGAGGAAAAGTTTACACCTTTCTATCTTCTACTCTTCGACGACTTGTAAAGTCGATGCTCGTGAATTTTGCTAGTTTCGATCTAAAACGATGTACCCCGTTGTTTTTAGCCGGAATACAAGTTTTCGCGCTGTTCTGAAAGAAAAAGTTTACACCTTTCTATCGTCTACTCTTCGACGACTTGTAAAATCGATGCTCGTGAATCTTGCTAGTTTCGATCTAAAGCGATGTATCCCGTTGTTTTTAGCCGGAATACAAGTTCTCGCGCAGTTCTGAGAGGAAAAGTTTACACCTTTCTATCGTCTACTCCTCGACGACTTGTAATGTCGATGCTCGTGAATTTTGCTAGTTTCGATCTAAATCGATGTATCCCGTTGTTTTTAGCCGGAATACAAGTTTTCGCGCAGTTCTGAGAGGAAAAGTTTACACCTTTCTATCGTCTACTCTTCGACGACTTGTAAAGTCGATGCTCGTGAATTTTGCTAGTTTCGATCTAAAACGATGTATCCCGTTGTTTTTAGCCGGAATACAAGTTTTCGCGCAGTTCTGAGAGGAAAAGTTTACACCTTTCTATCGTCTACTCTTCGACGACTTGTAAAGTCGATGCTCGTGAATTTTGCAAGTTTCGATCTAAAACGATGTATCCCTTTGTATTGAGCCGCAACACAAGCTTTCGCGCAGTTCTGAAAGAAACAGTTTACACCTTTCTCGCGTCTACTCTTCGACGAACTGTAAAATCGATGCTCGTGAATTTTGCTAGTTTCGATCTAAAACGATGTACCCCGTTGTTTTTAGCCGGAATACAAGTTTTCGCGCAGTTCTGAGAGAAATAGTTTACACCTTTCTATCGTCTACTCTTCGACGACTTGTAAAATCGATACTCGTGAATCTGGCTAGTTTCGATCTAAAACGATGTATCCCGTTGTTTAGAGCCGGAATACAAGTTTTCGCGCAGTTCTGAGAAGAAAAGTTTACACCTTTCTATCGTCTACTCTTCGACGACTTGTAAAATCGATACTCGTGAATCTGGCTAGTTTCGATCTAAAACGATGTATCCCGTTTTTTAGAGCCGGAATACAAGTTTTCGCGCAGTTCTGAGAGGAAAAGTTTACACCTTTCTATCGTCTACTCTTCGACGACTTGTAAAGTCGATGCTCGTGAATTTTGCTAGTTTCGATCTAAAACGATGTACCCCGTTGTTTTTAGCCGGAATACAAGTTTTCGCGCTGTTCTGAAAGAAAAAGTTTACACCTTTCTCGCGTCTACTCTTCGACGAACTGTGAAATCGATGCTCGTGAATTTTGCTAGTTTCGATCTAAAACGATGTACCCCGTTGTTTTAGCCGGAATACAAGTTTTCGCGCAGTTCTGAGAGAAATAGTTTACACCTTTCTATCGTCTACTCTTCGACGACTTGTAAAATCAATACTCGTGAATCTGGCTAGTTTCGATCTAAAACGATGTATCCCGTTGTTTAGAGCCGGAATACAAGTTTTCGCGCAGTTCTGAGAGGAAAAGTTTACACCTTTCAATCGTCTACTCTTCGACGACTTGTAAAATCGATGCACGTGAATCTTGCTAGTTTTGATCTAAAGCGATGTATCCTGTTGTTTTGAGCCGGAATACAAGTTTTCGCGCAGTTCTGAGCGAAATAGTTTACACCTTTCTCTCGTCTACTCTTCGACGACTTGTAAAATCGATGCTCGTGAATTTTGCAAGTTTCGATCTAAAACGATGTATCCCTTTGTTTTGAGCCGCAACACAAGTTTTCGCGCAGTTCTGAAAGAAAAAGTTACACCTTTCTCGCGTCTACTCTTCGACGAACTGAAAAATCGATGCTCGTGAATCTGGCTAGTTTCGATCTAAAACGATGTACCACGTTGTTTTTAGCCGGAATACAAGTTTCCGCGCAGTTCTGAGAGAAAAGTTAATACCTTTCTCTCGTCTACTCTTCGACGACTTGTACAATAGATGCTCGTGAATCTTGCTAGTTTCGATCTAAACCGACATATCGCGTTGTTTAGAGCCGGAATGCAGGTGTTCGCGCAGTTCTAAGAGAAAAAGTTTACACCTTTCTCTCGTCTACTCTTCGACTGCTTGTAAAATTGTTACTGGTGAATCTTGCTAGTTTCGATCTAAAACGATGTATAACGTTGTTTAGAGCCGGAATACGTTTTCGCGCAGTTCTGAGAGGAAAAGTTTACACCTTTCTATCGTCTACTCATCGACGACTTGTAAAATCGATGCTCGTGAATCTTGCTAGTTTCGATCTAAAGCGATGTATTCTGTTGCGTTGAGCCGGAATACAATTTTTCGCGCAGTTCTGAGAGAAAAAGTTTACACCTTTCTCTCGTCTACTCTTCGATGACTTGTAAAATCGATGCTCGTGAATTTTGCTAGTTTCGATTTAACACGATGTATCCCGTTGTTTTGAGCCGGAATACAAGTTTTCGCGCAGTTCTGAGCGAAAAAGTTTACACCTTTCTATCGTCTACTCTTCGACTGCTTGTAAAATCGATACTCGTGAATCTTGCTAGTTTCGATCTAAAACGATGTATTCCGTTGTTTAGAGCCGGAATACAAGTTTTCGCGCAGTTCTGAGAAGAAAAAATTACACCTTTCTATCGTCTACTCTTCGACGACTTGTAAAATCGATGCTCGTGAATCTTGCTAGTTTCGATCTAAAGCGATGTGTCCCGTTGTTTCGAGCAGGAATACAAGATTTCGCGCAGTTCTGAGCGAAAAAGTTTACACCTTTCTCTCGTCTACTCTTCGACGACTTGCAAAATCGATGCTCGTGAATTTTGCTAGTTTCGATCTAACACGATGTATCCCGTTGTTTTGAGCCGGAATACAAGTTTTCGCGCAGTTCTGAGAAGAAAAAATTACACCTTTCTATCGTCTACTCTTCGACGACTTGTAAAATCGATGCTCGTGAATCTTGCTAGTTTCGATCTAAAGCGATGTATCCCGTTGTTTTGAGCCGGAATACAAGTTTTCGCGCAGTTCTGAGCGAAAAAGTTTACACCTTTCTCTTGTCTACTCTTCAACGACTTGCAAAATTGATGCTCGTGAATTTTGCTAGTTTCGATCTAAAACGATGTATCCCGTTGTTTTTAGCCGGAATACTAGTTTTCGCGCAGTTCTGAAAGAAAAAGTTTACACCTTTCTTTCGTCTACTCTTCGACGACTTGTAAAATTGATGCTCGTGAATTTTGCTAGCTTCGATCTAAAACGATGTATCCCGTTGTTTTGAGATGGAATACAAGTTTTCGCGCAGTTCTGAGAGAAAAAGTTGATACCTTTCTCTCGTCTACTCTTCGACTGCTTGTAAAATCGATACTCGTGAATCTTGCTAGTTTCGATCTAAAACGATGTATCCCGTTGTTTAGAGCCGGAATACAAGTTTTCGCGCAGTTCTGAGAGAAATAGTTTACACCTTTCTATCGTCTACTCTTCGACGACTTGTAAAATCAATACTCGTGAATCTGGCTAGTTTCGATCTAAAACGATGTATCCAGTTGTTTAGAGCCGGAATACAAGTTTTCGCGCAGTTCTGAGAGGAAAAGTTTACACCTTTCTATCGTCTACTCTTCGACGACTTGTAAAATCGATGCACGTGAATCTTGCAAGCTTCGATCTCAAACGATGTATCCCTTTGTTTTGAGCCGGAATACAAGTTTTCGCGCAGTTCTGAGAGAAATAGTTTACACCTTTCTATCGTCTACTCTTCGACGACTTGTAAAATCGATACTCGTGAATCTGGCTAGTTTCGATCTAAAACGATGTATCCCGTTGTTTAGAGCCGGAATTCAAGTTTTCGCGCAGTTCTGAGAAGAAAAGTTTACACCTTTCTATCGTCTGCTCTTCGACGACTTGTAAAATCGATACTCGTGAATCTGGCTAGTTTCGATCTAAAACGATGTATCCCGTTGTTTAGAGCCGGAATACAAGTTTTCGCGCAGTTCTGAGAAGAAAAGTTTACACCTTTCTATCGTCTACTCTTCGACGACTTGTAAAATCGATACTCGTGAATCTGGCTAGTTTCGATCTAAAACGATGTATCCCGTTGTTTAGAGCCGGAATACAAGTTTTCGCGCAGTTCTGAGAGGAAAAGTTTACACCTTTCTATCGTCTACTCTTCGACGATTTGTAAAGTCGATGCTCGTGAATTTTGCTAGTTTCGATCAAAAACGATGTACCCCGTTGTTTTTAGCCGGAATACAAGTTTTCGCGCTGTTCTGAAAGAAAAAGTTTACACCTTTCTATCGTCTACTCTTCGACGACTTGTAAAATCGATGCTCGTGAATCTTGCTAGTTTCGATCTAAAGCGATGTATCCCGTTGTTTTTAGCCGGAATACAAGTTTTCGCGCAGTTCTGAGAGGAAAAGTTTACACCTTTCTATCGTCTACTCTTCGACGACTTGTAAAGTCGATGCTCGTGAATTTTGCTTGTTTCGATCTAAATCGATGTATCCCGTTGTTTTTAGCCGGAATACAAGTTTTCGCGCAGTTCTGACAGGAAAAGTTTACACCTTTCTATCGTCTACTCTTCGACGACTTGTAAAGTCGATGCTCGTGAATTTTGCTAGTTTCGATCTAAAACGATGTATCCCGTTGTTTTTAGCCGGAATACACGTTTTCGCGCAGTTCTGAGAGGAAAAGTTTACACCTTTCTATCGTCTACTCTTCGACGACTTGTAAAGTCGATGCTCGTGAATTTTGCAAGTTTCGATTTTAAACGATGTATCCCTTTGTTTTGAGTCGCAACACAAGCTTTCGCGCAGTTCTGAAAGAAACAGTTTACACCTTTCTCGCGTCTACTCTTCGACGAACTGTAAAATCGATGCTCGTGAGTTTTGCTAGTTTCGATCTAAAACGATGTACCCCGTTGTTTTTAGCCGGAATACAAGTTTTCGCGCAGTTCTGAGAGAAATAGTTTACACCTTTCTATCGTCTACTCTTCGACGACTTGTAAAATCGATACTCGTGAATCTGGCTGGTTTCGATCTAAAACGATGTATCCCGTTGTTTAGAGCCGGAATACAAGTTTTCGCGCAGTTCTGAGCAGAAAAGTTTACACCTTTCTATCGTCTACTCTTCGACGACTTGTAAAATCGATACTCGTGAATCTGGCTAGTTTCGATCTAAAACGATGTATCCCGTTGTTTAGAGCCGGAATACAAGTTTTCGCGCAGTTCTGAGAGGAAAAGTTTACACCTTTCTATCGTCTACTCTTCGACGACTTGTAAAGTCGATGCTCGTGAATTTTGATAGTTTCGATCTAAAACGATGTACCCCGTTGTTTTTAGCCGGAATACAAGTTTTCGCGCTGTTCTGAAAGAAAAAGTTTACACCTTTCTATCGTCTACTCTTCGACGATTTGTAAAATCGATGCTCGTGAATCTTGCTAGTTTCGATCTAAAGCGATGTATCCCGTTGTTTTTAGCCGGAATACAAGTTTTCGCGCAGTTCTGAGAGGAAAAGTTTACACCTTTCTATCGTCTACTCTTCGACGACTTGTAAAGTCGATGCTCGTGAATTTTGCTAGTTTCGATATAAATCGATGTATCCCGTTGTTTTTAGCCGGAATACAAGTTTTCGCGCAGTTCTGAGAGGAAAAGTTTACACCTTTCTATCGTCTACTCTTCGACGACTTGTAAAGTCGATGCTCGTGAATTTTGCTAGTTTCGATCTAAAACGATGTATCCCGTTGTTTTTAGCCGGAATACAAGTTTTCGCGCAGTTCTGAGAGGAAAAGTTTACACCTTTCTATCGTCTACTCTTCGACGACTTGTAAAGTCGATGCTCGTGAATTTTGCAAGTTTCGATCTAAAACGATGTATCCCTTTGTTTTGAGCCGCAACACAAGCTTTCGCGCAGTTCTGAAAGAAACAGTTTACACCTTTCTAGCGTCTACTCTTCGACGAACTGTAAAATCGATGCTCGTGAATTTTGCTAGTTTCGATCTAAAACGATGTACCCCGTTGTTTTTAGCCGGAATACAAGTTTTCGCGCAGTTCTGAGAGAAATAGTTTACACCTTTCTATCGTCTACTCTTCGACGACTTGTAAAATCAATACTCGTGAATCTGGCTAGTTTCGATCTAAAACGATGTATCACGTTGTTTAGAGCCGGAATACAAGTTTTCGCGCAGTTCTGAGAGGAAAAGTTTACACCTTTCTATCGTCTACTCTTCGACGACTTGTAAAATCGATGCACGTGAATCTTGCTAGTTTTGATCTAAAGCGATGTATCCTGTTGTTTTGAGCCGGAATACAAGTTTTCGCGCAGTTCTGAGCGAAATAGTTTACACCTTTCTCTCGTCTACTCTTCAACGACTTGTAAAATCGATGCTCGTGAATTTTGCAAGTTTCGATCTAAAACGATGTATCCCTTTGTTTTGAGCCGCAACACAAGTTTTCGCGCAGTTCTGAAAGAAAAAGTTTACACCTTTCTCGCGTCTACTCTTCGACGAACTGAAAAATCGATGCTCGTGAATCTGGCTAGTTTCGATCTAAAACGATGTACCACGTTGTTTTTAGCCGGAATACAAGTTTCCGCGCAGTTCTGAGAGAAAAAGTTAATACCTTTCTCTCGTCTACTCTTCGACGACTTGTACAATAGATGCTCGTGAATCTTGCTAGTTTCGATCTAAACCGACATATCGCGTTGTTTAGAGCCGGAATGCAGGTGTTCGCGCAGTTCTAAGAGAAAAAGTTTACACCTTTCTCTCGTCTACTCTTCGACTGCTTGTAAAATTGTTACTGGTGAATCTTCCTAGTTTCGATCTAAAACGATGTATAACGTTGTTTAGAGCCGGAATACGTTTTCGCGCAGTTCTGAGAGGAAAAGTTTACACCTTTCTATCGTCTACTCATCGACGACTTGTAAAATCGATGCTCGTGAATCTTGCTAGTTTCGATCTAAAGCGATGTATCCCGTTGTTTTGAGCCGGAATACAAGTTTTCGCGCAGTTCTGAGAAGAAAATATGACACCTTTCTATCGTCTACTCTTCGACGACTTGTAAAATCGATGCTCGTGAATCTTGCTAGTTTCGATCTAAAGCGATGTATCCCGTTGTTTTGAGCCGGAATACAAGTTTTCGCGCAGTTCTGAGCGAAAAAGTTTACACCTTTCTCTTGTCTACTCTTCGACGACTTGCAAAATCGATGCTCGTGAATTTTGCTAGTTTCGATCTAAAACGATGTATCCCGTTGTTTTGAGCCGGAATACAAGTTTTCGCGCAGTTCTGAAAGAAAACGTTTACACCTTTCTTTCGTCTACTCTTCGACGACTTGTAAAATTGATGCTCGTGAATTTTGCTAGCTTCGATCTAAAACGATGTATCCCGTTGTTTTGAGATGGAATACAAGTTTTCGCGCAGTTCTGAGAGAAAAAGTTGATACCTTTCTCTCGTCTACTCTTCGACTGCTTGTAAAATCGATACTCGTGAATCTTGCTAGTTTCGATCTAAAACGATGTATCCCGTTGTTTAGAGCCGGAATACAAGTTTTCGCGCAGTTCTGAGAGAAATAGTTTACACCTTTCTATCGTCTACTCTTCGACGACTTGTAAAATCAATACTCGTGAATCTGGCTAGTTTCAATCTAAAACGATGTATCCCGTTGTTTAGAGCCGGAATACAAGTTTTCGCGCAGTTCTGAGAGGAAAAGTTTACACCTTTCTATCGTCTCCTCTTCGACGACTTGTAAAGTCGATGCTCGTGAATTTTGATAGTTTCGATCTAAAACGATGTACCCCGTTGTTTTTAGCCGGAATACAAGTTTTCGCGCTGTTCTGAAAGAAAAAGTTTACACCTTTCTATCGTCTACTCTTCGACGATTTGTAAAATCGATGCTCGTGAATCTTGCTAGTTTCGATCTAAAGCGATGTATCCCGTTGTTTTTAGCCGGAATACAAGTTTTCGCGCAGTTCTGAGAGGAAAAGTTTACACCTTTCTATCGTCTACTCTTCGACGACTTGTAAAGTCGATGCTCGTGAATTTTGCTAGTTTCGATATAAATCGATGTATCCCGTTGTTTTTAGCCGGAATACAAGTTTTCGCGCAGTTCTGAGAGGAAAAGTTTACACCTTTCTATCGTCTACTCTTCGACGACTTGTAAAGTCGATGCTCGTGAATTTTGCTAGTTTCGATCTAAAACGATGTATCCCGTTGTTTTTAGCCGGAATACAAGTTTTCGCGCAGGCTGAGAGGAAAATTTTACACCTTTCTATCGTGTACTCTTCGACGACTTGTAAAGTCGATGCTCGTGAATTTTGCTAGTTTCGACCTAAAACGATGTATCCCGTTGTTTTTAGCCGGAATACAAGTTTTCTCGCAGTTCTGAGAGGAAAAGTTTACACCTTTCTATCGTCTACTCTTCGACGACTTGTAAAGTCGATGCTCGTGAATTTTGCAAGTTTCGATCTAAAACGATGTATCCCTTTGTTTTGAGCCGCAACACAAGCTTTCGCGCAGTTCTGAAAGAAACAGTTTACACCTTTCTAGCGTCTACTCTTCGACGAACTGTAAAATCGATGCTCGTGAATTTTGCTAGTTTCGATCTAAAACGATGTATCACGTTGTTTAGAGCCGGAATACAAGTTTTCGCGCAGTTCTGAGAGGAAAAGTTTACACCTTTCTATCGTCTACTCTTCGACGACTTGTAAAATCGATGCACGTGAATCTTGCTAGTTTTGATCTAAAGCGATGTATCCTGTTGTTTTGAGCCGGAATACAAGTTTTCGCGCAGTTCTGAGCGAAATAGTTTACACCTTTCTCTCGTCTACTCTTCAACGACTTGTAAAATCGATGCTCGTGAATTTTGCAAGTTTCGATCTAAAACGATGTATCCCTTTGTTTTGAGCCGCAACACAAGTTTTCGCGCAGTTCTGAAAGAAAAAGTTTACACCTTTCTCGCGTCTACTCTTCGACGAACTGAAAAATCGATGCTCGTGAATCTGGCTAGTTTCGATCTAAAACGATGTACCACGTTGTTTTTAGCCGGAATACAAGTTTCCGCGCAGTTCTGAGAGAAAAAGTTAATACCTTTCTCTCGTCTACTCTTCGACGACTTGTACAATAGATGCTCGTGAATCTTGCTAGTTTCGATCTAAACCGACATATCGCGTTGTTTAGAGCCGGAATGCAGGTGTTCGCGCAGTTCTAAGAGAAAAAGTTTACACCTTTCTCTCGTCTACTCTTCGACTGCTTGTAAAATTGTTACTGGTGAATCTTGCTAGTTTCGATCTAAAACGACGTATAACGTTGTTTAGAGCCGGAATACGTTTTCGCGCAGTTCTGAGAGGAAAAGTTTACACCTTTCTATCGTCTACTCATCGACGACTTGTAAAATCGATGCTCGTGAATCTTGCTAGTTTCGATCTAAAGCGATGTATCCCGTTGTTTTGAGCCGGAATACAAGTTTTCGCGCAGTTCTGAGAAGAAAATATGACACCTTTCTATCGTCTACTCTTCGACGACTTGTAAAATCGATGCTCGTGAATCTTGCTAGTTTCGATCTAAAGCGATGTATCCCGTTGTTTTGAGCCGGAATACAAGTTTTCGCGCAGTTCTGAGCGAAAAAGTTTACACCTTTCTCTTGTCTACTCTTCGACGACTTGCAAAATCGATGCTCGTGAATTTTGCTAGTTTCGATCTAAAACGATGTATCCCGTTGTTTTAAGCCGGAATACAAGTTTTCCCGCAGTTCTGAAAGAAAAAGTTTACACCTTTCTTTCGTCTACTCTTCGACGACTTGTAAAATTGATGCTCGTGAATTTTGCTAGCTTCGATCTAAAACGATGTATCCCGTTGTTTTGAGATGGAATACAAGTTTTCGCGCAGTTCTGAGAGAAAAAGTTGATACCTTTCTCTCGTCTACTCTTCGACTGCTTGTAAAATCGATACTCGTGAATCTTGCTAGTTTCGATCTAAAACGATGTATCCCGTTGTTTAGAGCCGGAATACAAGTTTTCGCGCAGTTCTGAGAGAAATAGTTTACACCTTTCTATCGTCTACTCTTCGACGACTTGTAAAATCAATACTCGTGAATCTGGCTAGTTTCGATCTAAAACGATGTATCCCGTTGTTTAGAGCCGGAATACAAGTTTTCGCGCAGTTCTGAGAGGAAAAGTTTACACCTTTCTATCGTCTACTCTTCGACGACTTGTAAAGTCGATGCTCGTGAATTTTGATAGTTTCGATCTAAAACGATGTACCCCGTTGTTTTTAGCCGGAATACAAGTTTTCGCGCTGTTCTGAAAGAAAACGTTTACACCTTTCTATCGTCTACTCTTCGACGATTTGTAAAATCGATGCTCGTGAATCTTGCTAGTTTCGATCTAAAGCGATGTATCCCATTGTTTTTAGCCGGAATACAAGTTTTCGCGCAGTTCTGAGAGGAAAAGTTTACACCTTTCTATCGTCTACTCTTCGACGACTTGTAAAGTCGATGCTCGTGAATTTTGCTAGTTTCGATATAAATCGATGTATCCCGTTGTTTTTAGCCGGAATACAAGTTTTCGCGCAGTTCTGAGAGGAAAAGTTTACACCTTTCTATCGTCTACTCTTCGACGACTTGTAAAGTCGATGCTCGTGAATTTTGCTAGTTTCGATCTAAAACGATGTATCCCGTTGTTTTTAGCCGGAATACAAGTTTTCGCGCAGTTCTGAGAGGAAAAGTTTACACCTTTCTATCGTCTACTCTTCGACGACTTGTAAAGTCGATGCTCGTGAATTTTGCAAGTTTCGATCTAAAACGATGTATCCCTTTGTTTTGAGCCGCAACACAAGCTTTCGCGCAGTTCTGAAAGAAACAGTTTACACCTTTCTAGCGTCTACTCTTCGACGAACTGTAAAATCGATGCTCGTGAATTTTGCTAGTTTCGATCTAAAACGATGTACCCCGTTGTTTTTAGCCGGAATACAAGTTTTCGCGCAGTTCTGAGAGAAATAGTTTACACCTTTCTATCGTCTACTCTTCGACGACTTGTAAAATCAATACTCGTGAATCTGGCTAGTTTCGATCTAAAACGATGTATCACGTTGTTTAGAGCCGGAATACAAGTTTTCGCGCAGTTCTGAGAGGAAAAGTTTACACCTTTCTATCGTCTACTCTTCGACGACTTGTAAAATCGATGCACGTGAATCTTGCTGGTTTTGATCTAAAGCGATGTATCCTGTTGTTTTGAGCCGGAATACAAGTTTTCGCGCAGTTCTGAGCGAAATAGTTTACACCTTTCTCTCGTCTACTCTTCAACGACTTGTAAAATCGATGCTCGTGAATTTTGCAAGTTTCGATCTAAAACGATGTATCCCTTTGTTTTGAGCCGCAACACAAGTTTTCGCGCAGTTCTGAAAGAAAAAGTTTACACCTTTCTCGCGTCTACTCTTCGACGAACTGAAAAATCGATGCTCGTGAATCTGGCTAGTTTCGATCTAAAACGATGTACCACGTTGTTTTTAGCCGGAATACAAGTTTCCGCGCAGTTCTGAGAGAAAAAGTTAATACCTTTCTCTCGTCTACTCTTCGACGACTTGTACAATAGATGCTCGTGAATCTTGCTAGTTTCGATCTAAACCGACATATCGCGTTGTTTAGAGCCGGAATGCAGGTGTTCGCGCAGTTCTAAGAGAAAAAGTTTACACCTTTCTCTCGTCTACTCTTCGACTGCTTGTAAAATTGTTACTGGTGAATCTTGCTAGTTTCGATCTAAAACGATGTATAACGTTGTTTAGAGCCGGAATACGTTTTCGCGCAGTTCTGAGAGGAAAAGTTTACACCTTTCTATCGTCTACTCATCGACGACTTGTAAAATCGATGCTCGTGAATCTTGCTAGTTTCGATCTAAAGCGATGTATCCCGTTGTTTTGAGCCGGAATACAAGTTTTCGCGCAGTTCTGAGAAGAAAAAATGACACCTTTCTATCGTCTACTCTTCGACGACTTGTAAAATTGATGCTCGTGAATCTTGCTAGTTTCGATCTAAAGCGATGTATCCCGTTGTTTTGAGCCGGAATACAAGTTTTCGCGCAGTTCTGAGCGAAAAAGTTTACACCTTTCTCTTGTCTACTCTTCGACGGCTTGCAAAATCGATGCTCGTGAATTTTGCTAGTTTCGATCTAAAACGATGTATCCCGTTGTTTTGAGCCGGAATACAAGTTTTCGCGCAGTTCTGAAAGAAAAAGTTTACACCTTTCTTTCGTCTACTCTTCGACGACTTGTAAAATTGATGCTCGTGAATTTTGCTAGCTTCGATCTAAAACGATGTATCCCGTTGTTTTGAGATGGAATACAAGTTTTCGCGCAGTTCTGAGAGAAAAAGTTGATACCTTTCTCTCGTCTACTCTTCGACTGCTTGTAAAATCGATACTCGTGAATCTTGCTAGTTTCGATCTAAAACGATGTATCCCGTTGTTTAGAGCCGGAATACAAGTTTTCGCGCAGTTCTGAGAGAAATAGTTTACACCTTTCTATCGTCTACTCTTCGACGACTTGTAAAATCAATACTCGTGAATCTGGCTAGTTTCGATCTAAAACGATGTATCCCGTTGTTTAGAGCCGGAATACAAGTTTTCGCGCAGTTCTGAGAGGAAAAGTTTACACCTTTCTATCGTCTACTCTTCGACGACTTGTAAAGTCGATGCTCGTGAATTTTGCTAGTTTCGATCTAAAACGATGTATCCCGTTGTTTTTAGCCGGAATACAAGTTTTCGCGCAGTTCTGAGAGGAAAAGTTTACACCTTTCTATCGTCTACTCTTCGACGACTTGTAAAGTCGATGCTCGTGAATTTTGCAAGTTTCGATCTAAAACGATGTATCCCTTTGTTTTGAGCCGCAACACAAGCTTTCGCGCAGTTCTGAAAGAAACAGTTTACACCTTTCTAGCGTCTACTCTTCGACGAACTGTAAAATCGATGCTCGTGAATTTTGCTAGTTTCGATCTAAAACGATGTACCCCGTTGTTTTTAGCCGGAATACAAGTTTTCGCGCAGTTCTGAGAGAAATAGTTTACACCTTTCTATCGTCTACTCTTCGACGACTTGTAAAATCAATACTCGTGAATCTGGCTAGTTTCGATCTAAAACGATGTATCACGTTGTTTAGAGCCGGAATACAAGTTTTCGCGCAGTTCTGAGAGGAAAAGTTTACACCTTTCTATCGTCTACTCTTCGACGACTTGTAAAATCGATGCACGTGAATCTTGCTAGTTTTGATCTAAAGCGATGTATCCTGTTGTTTTGATCCGGAATACAAGTTTTCGCGCAGTTCTGAGCGAAATAGTTTACACCTTTCTCTCGTCTACTCTTCAACGACTTGTAAAATCGACGCTCGTGAATTTTGCTAGTTTCGATCTAAAACGATGTATCCCGTTGTTTTGAGCCGGAATACAAGTTTTCGCGCAGTTCTGAAAGAAATAGTTTACACCTTTCTCTCGTCTACTCTTCGACGACTTGTAAAATCGATGCTCGTGAATTTTGCAAGTTTCGATCTAAAACGATGTATCCCTTTGTTTTGAGCCGCAACACAAGTTTTCGCGCAGTTCTGAAAGAAAAAGTTTACACCTTTCTCGCGTCTACTCTTCGACGAACTGAAAAATCGATGCTCGTGAATCTGGCTAGTTTCGATCTAAAACGATGTACCACGTTGTTTTTAGCCGGAATACAAGTTTCCGCGCAGTTCTGAGAGAAAAAGTTAATACCTTTCTCTCGTCTACTCTTCGACGACTTGTACAATAGATGCTCGTGAATCTTGCTAGTTTCGATCTAAACCGACATATCGCGTTGTTTAGAGCCGGAATGCAGGTGTTCGCGCAGTTCTAAGAGAAAAAGTTTACACCTTTCTCTCGTCTACTCTTCGACTGCTTGTAAAATTGTTACTGGTGAATCTTGCTAGTTTCGATCTAAAACGATGTATAACGTTGTTTAGAGCCGGAATACGTTTTCGCGCAGTTCTGAGAGGAAAAGTTTACACCTTTCTATCGTCTACTCATCGACGACTTGTAAAATCGATGCTCGTGAATCTTGCTAGTTTCGATCTAAAGCGATGTATCCCGTTGTTTTGAGCCGGAATACAAGTTTTCGCGCAGTTCTGAGCGAAAAAGTTTACACCTTTCACTTGTCTACTCTTCGACGACTTGCAAAATCGATGCTCGTGAATTTTGCTAGTTTCGATCTAAAACGATGTATCCCGTTGTTTTGAGCCGGAATACAAGTTTTCGCGCAGTTCTGAAAGAAAAAGTTTACACCTTTCTTTCGTCTACTCTTCGACGACTTGTAAAATTGATGCTCGTGAATTTTCCTAGCTTCGATCTAAAACGATGTATCCCGTTGTTTTGAGATGGAATACAAGTTTTCGCGCAGTTCTGAGAGAAAAAGTTGATACCTTTCTCTCGTCTACTCTTCGACTGCTTGTAAAATCGATACTCGTGAATCTTGCTAGTTTCGATCTAAAACGACGTATCCCGTTGTTTAGAGCCGGAAAACAAGTTTTCGCGCAGTTCTGAGAGAAATAGTTTACACCTTTCTATCGTCTACTCTTCGACGACTTGTAAAATCAATACTCGTGAATCTGGCTAGTTTCGATCTAAAACGATGTATCCCGTTGTTTAGAGCCGGAATACAAGTTTTCGCGCAGTTCTGAGAGGAAAAGTTTACACCTTTCTATCGTCTACTCTTCGACGACTTGTAAAATCGATGCACGTGAATCTTGCAAGTTTCGATCTAAAACGATGTATCCCTTTGTTTTGAGCCGCAACACAAGTTTTCGCGCAGTTCTGAAAGAAAAAGTTTACACCTTTCTCGCGTCTACTCTTCGACGAACTGAAAAATCGATGCTCGTGAATCTGGCTAGTTTCGATCTAAAACGATGTACCACGTTGTTTTTAGCCGGAATACAAGTTTCCGCGCAGTTCTGAGAGAAAAAGTTAATACCTTTCTCTCGTCTACTCTTCGACGACTTGTACAATAGATGCTCGTGAATCTTGCTAGTTTCGATCTAAACCGACATATCGCGTTGTTTAGAGCCGGAATGCAGGTGTTCGCGCAGTTCTAAGAGAAAAAGTTTACACCTTTCTCTCGTCTACTCTTCGACTGCTTGTAAAATTGTTACTGGTGAATCTTGCTAGTTTCGATCTAAAACGATGTATAACGTTGTTTAGAGCCGGAATACGTTTTCGCGCAGTTCTGAGAGGAAAAGTTTACACCTTTCTATCGTCTACTCATCGACGAACTGTAAAATCGATGCTCGTGAATTTTGCTAGTTTCGATCTAAAACGATGTACCCCGTTGTTTTTAGCCGGAATACAAGTTTTCGCGCAGTTCTGAGAGAAATAGTTTACACCTTTCTATCGTCTACTCTTCGACGACTTGTAAAATCAATACTCGTGAATCTGGCTAGTTTCGATCTAAAACGATGTATCACGTTGTTTAGAGCCGGAATACAAGTTTTCGCGCAGTTCTGAGAGGAAAAGTTTACACCTTTCTATCGTCTACTCTTCGACGACTTGTAAAATCGATGCACGTGAATCTTGCTAGTTTTGATCTAAAGCGATGTATCCTGTTGTTTTGATCCGGAATACAAGTTTTCGCGCAGTTCTGAGCGAAATAGTTTACACCTTTCTCTCGTCTACTCTTCAACGACTTGTAAAATCGATGCTCGTGAATTTTGCTAGTTTCGATCTAAAACGATGTATCCCGTTGTTTTGAGCCGGAATACAAGTTTTCGCGCAGTTCTGAAAGAAATAGTTTACACCTTTCTCTCGTCTACTCTTCGACGACTTGTAAAATCGATGCTCGTGAATTTTGCAAGTTTCGATCTAAAACGATGTATCCCTTTGTTTTGAGCCGCAACACAAGTTTTCGCGCAGTTCTGAAAGAAAAAGTTTACACCTTTCTCGCGTCTACTCTTCGACGAACTGAAAAATCGATGCTCGTGAATCTGGCTAGTTTCGATCTAAAACGATGTACCACGTTGTTTTTAGCCGGAATACAAGTTTCCGCGCAGTTCTGAGAGAAAAAGTTAATACCTTTCTCTCGTCTACTCTTCGACGACTTGTACAATAGATGCTCGTGAATCTTGCTAGTTTCGATCTAAACCGACATATCGCGTTGTTTAGAGCCGGAATGCAGGTGTTCGCGCAGTTCTAAGAGAAAAAGTTTACACCTTTCTCTCGTCTACTCTTCGACTGCTTGTAAAATTGTTACTGGTGAATCTTGCTAGTTTCGATCTAAAACGATGTATAACGTTGTTTAGAGCCGGAATACGTTTTCGCGCAGTTCTGAGAGGAAAAGTTTACACCTTTCTATCGTCTACTCATCGACGACTTGTAAAATCGATGCTCGTGAATCTTGCTAGTTTCGATCTAAAGCGATGTATCCCGTTGTTTTGAGCCGGAATACAAGTTTTCGCGCAGTTCTGAGCGAAAAAGTTTACACCTTTCACTTGTCTACTCTTCGACGACTTGCAAAATCGATGCTCGTGAATTTTGCTAGTTTCGATCTAAAACGATGTATCCCGTTGTTTTGAGCCGGAATACAAGTTTTCGCGCAGTTCTGAAAGAAAAAGTTTACACCTTTCTTTCGTCTACTCTTCGACGACTTGTAAAATTGATGCTCGTGAATTTTCCTAGCTTCGATCTAAAACGATGTATCCCGTTGTTTTGAGATGGAATACAAGTTTTCGCGCAGTTCTGAGAGAAAAAGTTGATACCTTTCTCTCGTCTACTCTTCGACTGCTTGTAAAATCGATACTCGTGAATCTTGCTAGTTTCGATCTAAAACGACGTATCCCGTTGTTTAGAGCCGGAATACAAGTTTTCGCGCAGTTCTGAGAGAAATAGTTTACACCTTTCTATCGTCTACTCTTCGACGACTTGTAAAATCAATACTCGTGAATCTGGCTAGTTTCGATCTAAAACGATGTATCCCGTTGTTTAGAGCCGGAATACAAGTTTTCGCGCAGTTCTGAGAGGAAAAGTTTACACCTTTCTATCGTCTACTCTTCGACGACTTGTAAAATCGATGCACGTGAATCTTGCAAGTTTCGATCTAAAACGATGTATCCCTTTGTTTTGAGCCGCAACACAAGTTTTCGCGCAGTTCTGAAAGAAAAAGTTTACACCTTTCTCGCGTCTACTCTTCGACGAACTGAAAAATCGATGCTCGTGAATCTGGCTAGTTTCGATCTAAAACGATGTACCACGTTGTTTTTAGCCGGAATACAAGTTTCCGCGCAGTTCTGAGAGAAAAAGTTAATACCTTTCTCTCGTCTACTCTTCGACGACTTGTACAATAGATGCTCGTGAATCTTGCTAGTTTCGATCTAAACCGACATATCGCGTTGTTTAGAGCCGGAATGCAGGTGTTCGCGCAGTTCTAAGAGAAAAAGTTTACACCTTTCTCTCGTCTACTCTTCGACTGCTTGTAAAATTGTTACTGGTGAATCTTGCTAGTTTCGATCTAAAACGATGTATAACGTTGTTTAGAGCCGGAATACGTTTTCGCGCAGTTCTGAGAGGAAAAGTTTACACCTTTCTATCGTCTACTCATCGACGACTTGTAAAATCGATGCTCGTGAATCTTGCTAGTTTCGATCTAAAGCGATGTATTCTGTTGCGTTGAGCCGGAATACAATTTTTCGCGCAGTTCTGAGAGAAAAAGTTTACACCTTTCTCTCGTCTACTCTTCGATGACTTGTAAAATCGATGCTCGTGAATTTTGCTAGTTTCGATCTAACACGATGTATCCCGTTGTTTTGAGCCGGAATACAAGTTTTCGCGCAGTTCTGAGCGAAAAAGTTTACACCTTTCTATCGTCTACTCTTCGACTGCTTGTAAAATCGATACTCGTGAATCTTGCTAGTTTCGATCTAAAACGATGTATCCCGTTGTTTAGAGCCGGAATACAAGTTTTCGCGCAGTTCTGAGAAGAAAAAATTACACCTTTCTATCGTCTACTCTTCGACGACTTGTAAAATCGATGCTCGTGAATCTTGCTAGTTTCGATCTAAAGCGATGTATCCCGTTGTTTCGAGCAGGAATACAAGATTTCGCGCAGTTCTGAGCGAAAAAGTTTACACCTTTCTCTCGTCTACTCTTCGACGACTAGCAAAATCGATGCTCGTGAATTTTGCTAGTTTCGATCTAACACGATGTATCCCGTTGTTTTGAGCCGGAATACAAGTTTTCGCGCAGTTCTGAGAAGAAAAAATTACACCTTTCTATCGTCTACTCTTCGACGACTTGTAAAATCGATGCTCGTGAATCTTGCTAGTTTCGATCTAAAGCGATGTATCCCGTTGTTTTGAGCCGGAATACAAGTTTTCGCGCAGTTCTGAGCGAAAAAGTTTACACCTTTCTCTTGTCAACTCTTCGACGACTTGCAAAATCGATGCTCGTGAATTTTGCTAGTTTCGATCTAAAACGATGTATCCCGTTGTTTTGAGCCGGAATACAAGTTTTCGCGCAGTTCTGAAAGAAAACGTTTACACCTTTCTTTCGTCTACTCTTCGACGACTTGTAAAATTGATGCTCGTGAATTTTGCTAGCTTCGATCTAAAACGATGTATCCCGTTGTTTTGAGATGGAATACAAGTTTTCGCGCAGTTCTGAGAGAAAAAGTTGATACCTTTCTCTCGTCTACTCTTCGACTGCTTGTAAAATCGATACTCGTGAATCTTGCTAGTTTCGATCTAAAACGATGTATCCCGTTGTTTAGAGCCGGAATACAAGTTTTCGCGCAGTTCTGAGAGAAAAAGTTTACACCTTTCTATCGTCTACTCTTCGACGACTTGTAAAATCAATACTCGTGAATCTGGCTAGTTTCGATCTAAAACGATGTATCCCGTTGTTTAGAGCCGGAATACAAGTTTTCGCGCAGTTCTGAGAGGAAAAGTTTACACCTTTCTATCGTCTACTCTTCGACGACTTGTAAAATCGATGCACGTGAATCTTGCAAGTTTCGATCTAAAACGATGTATCCCTTTGTTTTGAGCCGGAATACAAGTTTTCGCGCAGTTCTGAAAGAAAAAGTTTACACCTTTCTCGCGTCTACTCTTCGACGAACTGTAAAATCGATGCTCGTGAATTTTGCTAGTTTCGATCTAAAACGATGTACCCCGTTGTTTTTAGCCGGAATACAAGTTTTCGCGCTGTTCTGAGAGGAAAAATTTACACCTTTCTTTCGTCTACTCTTCGACGACTTGTAAAATTGATGCTCGTGAATTTGGTAGTTTTGATCTTAAACGATGTATCCCGTTGTTTTGAGCCGGAATACAAGTTTTCGCGCAGTTCTGAGCGAAAAAGTTTACACCTTTCTCTCGTCTACTCTTCGACGACTTGTAAAATCGATGCTCGTGAATTTTGCAAGTTTCGATCTAAAACGATGTATCCCTTTGTTTTGAGCCGCAACACAAGTTTTCGCGCAGTTCTGAAAGAAAAAGTTTACACCTTTCTCGCGTCTACTCTTCGACGAACTGTGAAATCGATGCTCGTGAATTTTGCTAGTTTCGATCTAAAACGATGTACCCCGTTGTTTTTAGCCGGAATGCAAGTTTTCGCGCTGTTCTGAGAGGAAAAATTTACACCTTTCTTTCGTCTACTCTTCGACGACTTGTAAAATTGATGCTCGTGAATTTGGTAGTTTCGATCTAAAACGATGTATCCCGTTGTTTTGAGCCGGAATACAAGTTTCCGCGCAGTTCTGAGAGAAAAAGTTAATACCTTCCTCTCGTCTACTCTTCGACGACTTGTACAATAGATGCTCATGAATCTTGCTAGTTTCGATCTAAACCGACATATCGCGTTGTTTAGAGCCGGAATGCAGGTGTTCGCGCAGTTCTAAGAGAAAAAGTTTACACCTTTCTCTCGTCTACTCTTCGACTGCTTGTAAAATTGTTACTCGTGAATCTTGCTAGTTTCGATCTAAAACGATGTATAACGTTGTTTAGAGCCGGAATACATTTTCCCGCAGTTCTGAGAGGAAAAGTTTACACCTTTCTATCGTCTACTCATCGACGACTTGTAAAATCGATGCTCGTGAATCTTGCTAGTTTCGATCTAAAGCGATGTATCCTGTTGCGTTGAGCCGGAATACAATTTTTCGCGCAGTTCTGAGCGAAAAAGTTTACACCTTTCTCTCGTCTACTCTTCGATGACTTGTAAAATCGATGCTCGTGAATTTTGCTAGCTTCGATCTAAAACGATGTATCCCGTTGTTTAGAGCCGGAATACAAGTTTTCGCGCAGTTCTGAGAAGAAAAAATTACACCTTTCTATCGTCTACTCTTCGACGACTTGTAAAATCGATACTCGTGAATCTGGCTAGTTTCGATCTAAAACGATGTATCCCGTTGTTTAGAGCCGGAATACAAGTTTTCGCGCAGTTCTGAGAGGAAAAGTTTACACCTTTCTATCGTCTACTCTTCGACGACTTGTAAAGTCGATGCTCGTGAATTTTGCTAGTTTCGATCTAAAACAATGTATCCCGTTGTTTTTAGCCGGAATACAAGTTTTCGCGCAGTTCTGAGAGGAAAAGTTTACACCTTTCTATCGTCTACTCTTCGACGACTTGTAAAGTCGATGCTCGTGAATTTTGCAAGTTTCGATCTAAAACGATGTATCCCTTTGTTTTGAGCCGCAACACAAGCTTTCGCGCAGTTCTGAAAGAAACAGTTTACACCTTTCTCGCGTCTACTCTTCGACGAACTGTAAAATCCATGCTCGTGAATTTTGCTAGTTTCAATCTAAAACGATGTACCCCGTTGTTTTTAGCCGGAATACAAGTTTTCGCGCTGTTCTGAAAGAAAAAGTTTACACCTTTCTATCGTCTACTCTTCGACGACTTGTAAAGTCGATGCTCGTGAATTTTGCTAGTTTCGATCTAAAACGATGTATCCCGTTGTTTTTAGCCGGAATACAAGTTTTCGCGCAGTTCTGAGAGGAAAAGTTTACACCTTTCTATCGTCTACTCTTCGACGCCTTGTAAAGTCGATGCTCGTGAATTTTGCAAGTTTCGATCTAAAACGATGTATCCCTTTGTTTTGAGCCGCAACACAAGCTTTCGCGCAGTTCTGAAAGAAACAGTTTACACCTTTCTCGCGTCTACTCTTCGACGAACTGTAAAATCGATGCTCGTGAATTTTGCTAGTTTCGATCTAAAACGATGTACCCCGTTGTTTTTAGCCGGAATACAAGTTTTCGCGCAGTTCTGAGAGAAATAGTTTACACCTTTCTATCGTCTACTCTTCGACGACTTGTAAAGTCAATACTCGTGAATCTGGCTAGTTTCGATCTAAAACGATGTATCCCGTTGTTTAGAGCCGGAATACAAGTTTTCGCGCAGTTCTGAGAGGAAAAGTTTACACCTTTCTATCGTCTACTCTTCGACGACTTGTAAAATCGATGCACGTGAATCTTGCTAGTTTTGATCTAAAGCGATGTATCCTGTTGTTTTGAGCCGGAATACAAGTTTTCGCGCAGTTCTGAGCGAAATAGTTTACACCTTTCTCTCGTCTACTCTTCGACTGCTTGTAAAATTGTTACTGGTGAATCTTGCTAGTTTCGATCTAAAACGATGTATCCCGTTGTTTAGAGCCGGAATACAAGTTTTCGCGCAGTTCTGAGAAGAAAAAATTACACCTTTCTATCGTCTACTCTTCGACGACTTGTAAAATCGATGCTCGTGAATCTTGCTAGTTTCGATCTAAAGCGATGTATCCCTCCAAGGTGAAAAACGTAGCGCAAATAAACGAGGACACAGAAAGACAGACAACACACGACTGTCTTTCTGTGTCCTCGTTTCTTTGCGCTACGTTTTTCACCTTGAAGTTATGAACCAACAAGCCCAAGCATATACCCTTCGATGTATCCCGTTGTTTTGAGCAGGAATACAAGATTTCGCGCAGTTCTGAGCGAAAAAGTTTACACCTTTCTCTCGTCTACTCTTCGACGACTTGCAAAATCGATGCTCGTGAATTTATCTAGTTTCGATCTAAACGATGTATCCCGTTGTTTTGAGCCGGAATACAAGTTTTCGCGCAGTTCTGAAAGAAAAAGTTTACACCTTTCTTTCGTCTACTCTTCGACTGCTTGTAAAATCGATACTCGTGAATCTTGCTTGTTTCGATCTAAAACAATGTATCCCTTTGTTTAGAGCCGGAATACAAGTTTTCGCGCAGTTCTGAGAAGAAAAAATTACACCTTTCTATCGTCTACTCTTCGACGGCTTGTAAAATCGATGCTCGTGAATCTTGCTAGTTTCGATCTAAAGCGATGTATCCCGTTGTTTTGAGCCGGAATACAAGTTTTCGCGCAGTTCTGAGCGAAAAAGTTTACACCTTTCTTTCGTCTACTCTTCGACGACTTGTAAAATTGATGCTCGTGAATTTTGCTAGCTTCGATCTAAAACGATGTATCCCGTTGTTTTGAGATGGAATACAAGTTTTCGCGCAGTTCTGAGCGAAAAAGTTTACACCTTTCTTTCGTCTACTCTTCGACGACTTGTAAAATCGATGCTCGTGAATCTTGCTAGTTTCGACCTAAAGCGATGTATCCCGTTGTTTTGAGCCGGAATACAATTTTTCGCGCAGTTCTGAGCGGAAAAGTTTATACCTTTCTCTCGTCTACTCTTCGACGACTTGTAAAATCGATGCTCGTGAATTTTGCTAGTTTCGATCTAAAACGATGTATCCCTTTGTTTTGAGCCAGAATACAAGTTTTCGCGCAGTTCTGAAAGAAAAAGTTTACACCTTTCTCGCGGCTACTCTTCGACGAACTGTAAAATCGATGCTCGTGAATGTTGCTAGTTTTGATCTAAAACGATGTATTCCGTTGTTTTTAGCCGGAATGCAAGTTTTCGCGCAGTTCTGAGAGAAAACGTTTACACCTTTCTCTCGTCTACTCTTCGACTGCTTGTAAAATCGATACTCGTGAATCTTGCTAGTTTCGATCTAAAACGATGTATAACGTTGTTTAGAGCCGGAATACGTTTTCGCGCAATTCTGAGAGGAAAAGTTTACACCTTTCTATCGTCTACTCATCGACGACTTGTAAAATCGATGCTCGTGAATCTTGCTAGTTTCGATCTAAAGCGATGTATCCCGTTGTTTAGAGCCGGAATCAAAGTTTTCGCGCAGTTCTGAGAGAAATAGTTTACACCTTTCTATCGTCTACTCTTCGACGACTTGTAAACTCGATACTCGTGAATCTGGCTAGTTTCGATCTAAAACGATGTATCCCGTTGTTTAGAGCCGGAATACAAGTTTTCGCGCAGTTCTGAGAAGAAAAGTTTACACCTTTCTATCGTCTACTCTTCGACGACTTGTAAACTCGATACTCGTGAATCTGGCTAGTTTCGATCTAAAACGATGTATCCCGTTGTTTAGAGCCGGAATACAAGTTTTCGCGCAGTTCTGAGAGGAAAAGTTTACACCTTTCTATCGTCTACTCTTCGACGACTTGTAAAGTCGATGCTCGTGAATTTTGCTAGTTTCGATCTAAAACGATGTACCCCGTTGTTTTTAGCCGGAATACAAGTTTTCGCGCTGTTCTGAAAGAAAAAGTTTACACCTTTCTATCGTCTACTCTTCGACGACTTGTAAAATCGATGCTCGTGAATCTTGCTAGTTTCGATCTAAAGCGATGTATCCCGTTGTTTTAGCCGGAATACAAGTTTTCGCGCAGTTCTGAGAGGAAAAGTTTACACCTTTCTATCGTCTACTCTTCGACGACTTGTAAAGTCGATGCTCGTGAATTTTGCTAGTTTCGATCTAAAGCGATGTATTCTGTTGTCTTCAGCCGGAACACAATTTTTCGCGCAGTTCTGAGCGGAAAAGTTTATACCTTTCTCTCGTCTACTCTTCGACGACTTGTAAAATCGATGCTCGTGAATTTTGCTAGTTTCGATCTAAAACGATGTATCCCTTTGTTTTGAGCCGGAATACAAGTTTTCGCGCAGTTCTGAAAGAAAAAGTTTACACCTTTCTCGCGGCTACTCTTCGACGAACTGTAAAATCGATGCTCGTGAATGTTGCTAGTTTTGATCTAAAACGATGTATTCCGTTGCTTTGAGCCGGAATACAATTTTTCGCGCAGTTCTGAGCGAAAAAGTTTACACCTTTCTCTCGTCTACTCTTCGATGACTTGTAAAATCGATGCTCGTGAATTTTGCTAGTTTCGATCTAAAACGATGTATCCCGTTGTTTAGAGCCGGAATCAAAGTTTTCGCGCAGTTCTGAGAGAAATAGTTTACACCTTTCTATCGTCTACTCTTCGAGGACTTGTAAAATCGATACTCGTGAATCTGGCTAGTTTCGATCTAAAACGATGTATCCCGTTGTTTAGAGCCGGAATACAAGTTTTCGCGCAGTTCTGAGAAGAAAAGTTTACACCTTTCTATCGTCTACTCTTCGACGACTTGTAAAATCGATACTCGTGAATCTGGCTAGTTTCGATCTAAAACGATGTATCCCGTTGTTTAGAGCCGGAATACAAGTTTTCGCGCAGTTCTGAGAGGAAAAGTTTACACCTTTCTATCGTCTACTCTTCGACGACTTGTAAAGTCGATGCTCGTGAATTTTGCTAGTTTCGATCTAAAACGATGTATTCTGTTGTCTTCAGCCGGAATACAATTTTTCGCGCAGTTCTGAGCGGAAAAGTTTATACCTTTCTCTCGTCTACTCTTCGACGACTTGTAAAATCGATGCTCGTGAATTTTGCTAGTTTCGATCTAAAACGATATATCCCTTTGTTTTGAGCCGGAATACAAGTTTTCGCGCAGTTCTGAAAGAAAAAGTTTACACCTTTCTCGCGGCTACTCTTCGACGAACTGTAAAATCGATGCTCGTGAATGTTGCTAGTTTTGATCTAAAACGATGTATTCCGTTGCTTTGAGCCGGAATACAATTTTTCGCGCAGTTCTGAGCGAAAAAGTTTACACCTTTCTCTCGTCTACTCTTCGATGACTTGTAAAATCGATGCTCGTGAATTTTGCTAGTTTCGATCTAAAACGATGTATCCCGTTGTTTAGAGCCGGAATCAAAGTTTTCGCGCAGTTCTGAGAGAAATAGTTTACACCTTTCTATCGTCTACTCTTCGACGACTTGTAAAATCGATACTCGTGAATCTGGCTAGTTTCGATCTAAAACGATGTATCCCGTTGTTTAGAGCCGGAATACAAGTTTTCGCGCAGTTCTGAGAAGAAAAGTTTACACCTTTCTATCGTCTACTCTTCGACGACTTGTAAAATCGATACTCGTGAATCTGGCTAGTTTCGATCTAAAACGATGGATCCCGTTGTTTAGAGCCGGAATACAAGTTTTCGCGCAGTTCTGAGAGGAAAAGTTTACACCTTTCTATCGTCTACTCTTCGACGACTTGTAAAGTCGATGCTCGTGAATTTTGCTAGTTTCGATCTAAAACGATGTATCCCGTTGTTTTTAGCCGGAATACAAGTTTTCGCGCTGTTCTGAAAGAAAAAGTTTACACCTTTCATCGTCTACTCTTCGACGACTTGTAAAATCGATGCTCGTGAATCTTGCTAGTTTCGATCTAAAGCGATGTATCCCGTTGTTTTTAGCCGGAATACAAGTTCTCGCGCAGTTCTGAGAGGAAAAGTTTACACCTTTCTATCGTCTACTCCTCGACGACTTGTAATGTCGATGCTCGTGAATTTCGCTAGTTTCGATCTAAATCGATGTATCCCGTTGTTTTTAGCCGGAATACAAGTTTTCGCGCAGTTCTGAGAGGAAAAGTTTACACCTTTCTATCGTCTACTCTTCGACGACTTGTAAAGTCGATGCTCGTGAATTTTGCTAGTTTCGATCTAAAACGATGTATCCCGTTGTTTTTAGCCGGAATACAAGTTTTCGCACAGTTCTGAGAGGAAAAGTTTACACCTTTCTATCGTCTACTCTTCGACGACTTGTAAAGTCGATGCTCGTGAATTTTGCAAGTTTCGATCTAAAACGATGTATCCCTTTGTATTGAGCCGCAACACAAGCTTTCGCGCAGTTCTGAAAGAAACAGTTTACACCTTTCTCGCGTCTACTCTTCGACGAACTGTAAAATCGATGCTCGTGAATTTTGCTAGTTTCGATCTAAAACGATGTACCCCGTTGTTTTTAGCCGGAATACAAGTTTTCGCGCAGTTCTGAGAGAAATAGTTTACACCTTTCTATCGTCTACTCTTCGACGACTTGTAAAATCGATACTCGTGAATCTGGCTAGTTTCGGTCTAAAACGATGTATCCCGTTGTTTAGAGCCGGAATACAAGTTTTCGCGCAGTTCTGAGAAGAAAAGTTTACACCTTTCTATCGTCTACTCTTCGACGACTTGTAAAATCGATACTCGTGAATCTGGCTAGTTTCGATCTAAAACGATGTATCCCGTTGTTTAGAGCCGGAACACAAGTTTTCGCGCAGTTCTGAGAGGAAAAGTTTACACCTTTCTATCGTCTACTCTTCGACGACTTGTAAAATCGATGCTCGTGAATTTTGCAAGTTTCGATCTAAAACGATGTATCCCTTTGTTTTGAGCCGCAACACAAGTTTTCGCGCAGTTCTGAAAGAAAAAGTTTACACCTTTCTCGCGTCTACTCTTCAATGAACTGAAAAATCGATGCTCGTGAATCTGGCTAGTTTCGATCTAAAACGATGTACCACGTTGTTTTTAGCCGGAATACAAGTTTCCGCGCAGTTCTGAGAGAAAAATTTAATACCTTTCTCTCGTCTACTCTTCGACGACTTGTACAATAGATGCTCGTGAATCTTGCTAGTTTCGATCTAAACCGACATATCGCGTTGTTTAGAGCCGGAATGCAGGTGTTCGCGCAGTTCTAAGAGAAAAAGTTTACACCTTTCTCTCGTCTACTCTTCGACTGCTTGTAAAATTGTTACTGGTGAATCTTGCTAGTCTCGATCTAAAACGATGTATAACGTTGTTTAGAGCCGGAATACGTTTTCGCGCAGTTCTGAGAGGAAAAGTTTACACATTTCTATCGTCTACTCATCGACGACTTGTAAAATCGATGCTCGTGAATCTTGCTAGTTTCGATCTAAAGCGATGTATTCTGTTGCGTTGAGCCGGAATACAATTTTTCGCGCAGTTCTGAGAGAAAAAGTTTACACCTTTCTCTCGTCTACTCGTCGATGACTTGTAAAATCGATGCTCGTGAATTTTGCTAGTTTCGATCTAACACGATGTATCCCGTTGTTTTGAGCCGGAATACAAGTTTTCGCGCAGTTCTGAGCGAAAAAGTTTACACCTTTCTATCGTCTACTCTTCGACTGCTTGTAAAATCGATACTCGTGAATCTTGCTAGTTTCGATCTAAAACGATGTATTCCGTTGTTTAGAGCCGGAATACAAGTTTTCGCGCAGTTCTGAGAAGAAAAAATTACACCTTTCTATCGTCTACTCTTCGACGACTTGTAAAATCGATGCTCGTGAATCTTGCTAGTTTCGATCTAAAGCGATGTGTCCCGTTGTTTCGAGCAGGAATACAAGATTTCGCGCAGTTCTGGGCGAAAAAGTTTACACCTTTCTCTCGTCTACTCTTCGACGACTTGCAAAATCGATGCTCGTGAATTTTGCTAGTTTCGATCTAACACGATGTATCCCGTTGTTTTGAGCCGGAATACAAGTTTTCGCGCAGTTCTGAGAAGAAAAAATTACACCTTTCTATCGTCTACTCTTCGACGACTTGTAAAATCGATGCTCGTGAATCTTGCTAGTTTCGATCTAAAGCGATGTATCCCGTTGTTTTGAGCCGGAATACAAGTTTTCGCGCAGTTCTGAGCGAAAAAGTTTACACCTTTCTCTTGTCTACTCTTCGACGACTTGCAAAATTGATGCTCGTGAATTTTGCTAGTTTCGATCTAAAACGATGTATCCCGTTGTTTTTAGCCGGAATACAAGTTTTCGCGCAGTTCTGAAAGAAAAAGTTTACACCTTTCTTTCGTCTACTCTTCGACGACTTGTAAAATTGATGCTCGTGAATCTGGCTAGTTTCGATCTAAAACGATGTATCCCGTTGTTGTGAGATGGAATACAAGTTTTCGCGCAGTTCTGAGAGAAAAAGTTGATACCTTTCTCTCGTCTACTCTTCGACTGCTTGTAAAATCGATACTCGTGAATCTTGCTAGTTTCGATCTAAAACGATGTATCCCGTTGTTTAGAGCCGGAATACAAGTTTTCGCGCAGTTCTGAGAGAAATAGTTTACACCTTTCTATCGTCTACTCTTCGACGACTTGTAAAATCAATACTCGTGAATCTGACTAGTTTCGATCTAAAACGATGTATCCAGTTGTTTAGAGCCGGAATACAAGTTTTCGCGCAGTTCTGAGAGGAAAAGTTTACACCTTTCTATCGTCTACTCTTCGACGACTTGTAAAATCGATGCACGTGAATCTTGCAAGTTTCGATCTCAAACGATGTATCCCTTTGTTTTGAGCCGGAATACAAGTTTTCGCGCAGTTCTGAGAGAAATAGTTTACACCTTTCTATCGTCTACTCTTCGACGACTTGTAAAATCGATACTCGTGAATCTGGCTAGTTTCGATCTAAAACGATGTATCCCGTTGTTTAGAGGCGGAATTCAAGTTTTCGCGCAGTTCTGAGAAGAAAAGTTTACACCTTTCTATCGTCTACTCTTCGACGACTTGTAAAATCGATACTCGTGAATCTGGCTAGTTTCGATCTAAAACGATGTATCCCGTTGTTTAGAGCCGGAATACAACTTTTCGCGCAGTTCTGAGAAGAAAAGTTCACACCTTTCTATCGTCTACTCTTCGACGACTTGTAAAATCGATACTCGTGAATCTGGCTAGTTTCGATCTAAAACGATGTATCCCGTTGTTTAGAGCCGGAATACAAGTTTTCGCGCAGTTCTGAGAGGAAAAGTTTACACCTTTCTATCGTCTACTCTTCGACGACTTGTAAAGTCGATGCTCGTGAATTTTGCTAGTTTCGATCTAAAACGATGTACCCCGTTGTTTTTAGCCGGAATACAAGTTTTCGCGCTGTTCTGAAAGAAAAAGTTTACACCTTTCTATCGTCTACTCTTCGACGACTTGTAAAATCGATGCTCGTGAATCTTGCTAGTTTCGATCTAAAGCGATGTATCCCGTTGTTTTTAGCCGGAATACAAGTTTTCGCGCAGTTCTGAGAGGAAAAGTTTACACCTTTCTATCGTCTACTCTTCGACGACTTGTAAAGTCGATGCTCGTGAATTTTGCTAGTTTCGATCTAAATCGATGTATCCCGTTGTTTTTAGCCGGAATACAAGTTTTCGCGCAGTTCTGAGAGGAAAAGTTTACACCTTTCTATCGTCTACTCTTCGACGACTTGTAAAGTCGATGCTCGTGAATTTTGCTAGTTTCGATCTAAAACGATGTATCCCGTTGTTTTTAGCCGGAATACAAGTTTTCGCGCAGTTCTGAGAGGAAAAGTTTACACCTTTCTATCGTCTACTCTTCGACGACTTGTAAAGTCGATGCTCGTGAATTTTGCAAGTTTCGATTTTAAACGATGTATCCCTTTGTTTTGAGCCGCAACACAAGCTTTCGCGCAGTTCTGAAAGAAACAGTTTACACCTTTCTCGCGTCTACTCTTCGACGAACTGTAAAATCGATGCTCGTGAGTTTTGCTAGTTTCGATCTAAAACGATGTACCCCGTTGTTTTTAGCCGGAATACAAGTTTTCGCGCAGTTCTGAGAGAAATAGTTTACACCTTTCTATCGTCTACTCTTCGACGACTTGTAAAATCGATACTCGTGAATCTGGCTAGTTTCGATCTAAAACGATGTATCCCGTTGTTAAGAGCCGGAATACAAGTTTTCGCGCAGTTCTGAGAAGAAAAGTTTACACATTTCTATCGTCTACTCTTCGACGACTTGTAAAATCGATACTCGTGAATCTGGCTAGTTTCGATCTAAAACGATGTATCCCGTTGTTTAGAGCCGGAATACAAGTTTTCGCGCAGTTCTGAGAGGAAAAGTTTACACCTTTCTATCGTCTACTCTTCGACGACTTGTAAAGTCGATGCTCGTGAATTTTGCTAGTTTCGATCTAAAACGATGTACCCCGTTGTTTTTAGCCGGAATACAAGTTTTCGCGCTGTTCTGAAAGAAAAAGTTTACACCTTTCTATCGTCTACTCTTCGACGATTTGTAAAATCGATGCTCGTGAATCTTGCTAGTTTCGATCTAAAGCGATGTATCCCGTTGTTTTTAGCCGGAATACAAGTTTTCGCGCAGTTCTGAGAGGAAAAGTTTACACCTTTCTATCGTCTACTCTTCGACGACTTGTAAAGTCGATGCTCGTGAATTTTGCTAGTTTCGATCTAAATCGATGTATCCCGTTGTTTTTAGCCGGAATACAAGTTTTCGCGCAGTTCTGAGAGGAAAAGTTTACACCTTTCTATCGTCTACTCTTCGACGACTTGTAAAGTCGATGCTCGTGAATTTTGCTAGTTTCGATCTAAAACGATGTATCCCGTTGTTTTTAGCCGGAATACAAGTTTTCCCGCAGTTCTGAGAGGAAAAGTTTACACCTTTCTATCGTCTACTCTTCGACGACTTCTAAAGTCGATGCTCGTGAATTTTGCAAGTTTCGATCTAAAACGATGTATCCCTTTGTTTTGAGCCGCAACACAAGCTTTCGCGCAGTTCTGAAAGAAACAGTTTACACCTTTCTAGCGTCTACGCTTCGACGAACTGTAAAATCGATGCTCGTGAATTTTGCTAGTTTCGATCTAAAACGATGTACCCCGTTGTTTTTAGCCGGAATACAAGTTTTCGCGCAGTTCTGAGAGAAATAGTTTACACCTTTCTATCGTCTACTCTTCGACGACTTGTAAAATCAATACTCGTGAATCTGGCTAGTTTCGATCTAAAACGATGTATCACGTTGTTTAGAGCCGGAATACAAGTTTTCGCGCAGTTCTGAGAGGAAAAGTTTACACCTTTATATCGTCTACTCTTCGACGACTTGTAAAATCGATGCACGTGAATCTTGCTAGTTTTGATCTAAAGCGATGTATCCTGTTATTTTGAGCCGGAATACAAGTTTTCGCGCAGTTCTGAGCGAAATAGTTTACACCTTTCTCTCGTCTACTCTTCAACGACTTGTAAAATCGATGCTCGTGAATTTTGCAAGTTTCGATCTAAAACGATGTATCCCTTTGTTTTGAGCCGCAACACAAGTTTTCGCGCAGTTCTGAAAGAAAAAGTTTACACCTTTCTCGCGTCTACTCTTCGACGAACTGAAAAATCGATGCTCGTGAATCTGGCTAGTTTCGATCTAAAACGATGTACCACGTTGTTTTTAGCCGGAATACAAGTTTCCGCGCAGTTCTGAGAGAAAAAGTTAATACCTTTCTCTCGTCTACTCTTCGACGACTTGTACAATAGATGCTCGTGAATCTTGCTAGTTTCGATCTAAACCGACATATCGCGTTGTTTAGAGCCGGAATGCAGGTGTTCGCGCAGTTCTAAGAGAAAAAGTTTACACCTTTCTCTCGTCTACTCTTCGACTGCTTGTAAAATTGTTACTGGTGAATCTTGCTAGTTTCGATCTAAAACGATGTATAACGTTGTTTAGAGCCGGAATACGTTTTCGCGCAGTTCTGAGAGGAAAAGTTTACACCTTTCTATCGTCTACTCATCGACGACTTGTAAAATCGATGCTCGTGAATCTTGCTAGTTTCGATCTAAAGCGATGTATTCTGTTGCGTTGAGCCGGAATACAATTTTTCGCGCAGTTCTGAGAGAAAAAGTTTACACCTTTCTCTCGTCTACTCTTCGATGACTTGTAAAATCGATGCTCGTGAATTTTGCTAGTTTCGATCTAACACGATGTATCCCGTTGTTTTGAGCCGGAATACAAGTTTTCGCGCAGTTCTGAAAGAAAAAGTTTACCCCTTTTTTTCGTCTACTCTACGACGACTTGTAAAATTGATGCTCGTGAATTTTTCTAGCTTCGATCTAAAACGATGTATCCCGTTGTTTTGAGATGGAATACAAGTTTTCGCGCAGTTCTGAGAGAAAAAGTTGATACCTTTCTCTCGTCTACTCTTCGACTGCTTGTAAAATCGATACTCGTGAATCTTGCTAGTTTCGATCTAAAACGATGTATCCCGTTGTTTAGAGCCGGAATGCAAGTTTTCGCGCAGTTCTGAGAGAAAAAGTTTACACCTTTCTATCGTCTACTCTTCGACGACTTGTAAAATCAATACTCGTGAATCTGGCTAGTTTCGATCTAAAACGATGTATCCCGTTGTTTAGAGCCGGAATACAAGTTTTCGCGCAGTTCTGAGAGGAAAAGTTTACACCTTTCTATCGTCTACTCTTCGACGACTTGTAAAATCGATGCACGTGAATCTTGCAAGTTTCGATCTAAAACGATGTATCCCTTTGTTTTGAGCCGGAATACAAGTTTTCGCGCAGTTCTGAGCGAAAAAGTTTACACCTTTCTCTCGTCTACTCTTCGACGACTTGTAAAATCGATGCTCGTGAATTTTGCAAGTTTCGATCTAAAACGATGTATCCCTTTGTTTTGAGCCGCAACACAAGTTTTCGCGCAGTTCTGAAAGAAAAAGTTTACACCTTTCTCGCGTCTACTCTTCGACGAACTGTGAAATCGATGCTCGTGAATTTTGCTAGTTTCGATCTAAAACGATGTACCCCGTTGTTTTTAGCCGGAATGCAAGTTTTCGCGCTGTTCTGAGAGGAAAAATTTACACCTTTCTTTCGTCTACTCTTCGACGACTTGTAAAATTGATGCTCGTGAATTTGGTAGTTTCGATCTAAAACGATGTATCCCGTTGTTTTGAGCCGGAATACAAGTTTCCGCGCAGTTCTGAGAGAAAAAGTTAATACCTTCCTCTCGTCTACTCTTCGACGACCTGTACAATAGATGCTCATGAATCTTGCTAGTTTCGATCTAAACCGACATATCGCGTTGTTTAGAGCCGGAATGCAGGTGTTCGCGCAGTTCTAAGAGAAAAAGTTTACACCTTTCTCTCGTCAACTCTTCGACTGCTTGTAAAATTGTTACTCGTGAATCTTGCTAGTTTCGATCTAAAACGATGTATAACGTTGTTTTGAGCCGGAATACAAGTTTTCGCGCAGTTCTGAGAGGAAAAGTTTACACCTTTCTATCGTCTACTCATCGACGACTTGTAAAATCGATGCTCGTGAATCTTGCTAGTTTCGATCTAAAGCGATGTATCCTGTTGCGTTGAGCCGGAATACAATTTTTCGCGCAGTTCTGAGCGAAAAAGTTTACACCTTTCTCTCGTCTACTCTTCGATGACTTGTAAAATCGATGCTCGTGAATTTTGCTAGTTTCGATCTAACACGATGTATCCCGTTGTTTTGAGCCGGAATACAAGTTTTCGCGCAGTTCTGAGCGAAAAAATTTACACCTTTCTATCGTCTACTCTTCGACTGCTTGTAAAATCGATACTCGTGAATCTTGCTAGTTTCGATCTAAAACGATGTATCCCGTTGTTTAGAGCCGGAATACAAGTTTTCGCGCAGTTCTGAGAAGAAAAAATTACACCTTTCTATCGTCTACTCTTCGACGACTTGTAAAATCGATGCTCGTGAATCTTGCTAGTTTCGATCTAAAGCGATGTATCCCGTTGTTTTGAGCAGGAATACAAGATTCCGCGCTGTTCTGAGCGAAAAAGTTTACACCTTTCTCTCGTCTACTCTTCGACGACTTGCAAAATCGATGCTCGTGAATTTTACTAGTTTTGATCTAACACGATGTATCCCGTTGTTTTGAGCCGGAATACAAGTTTTCGCGCAGTTCTGAAAGAAAAAGTTTACACCTTTCTTTCGTCTACTCTTCGACGACTTGTAAAATTGATGCTCGTGAATTTTGCTAGCTTCGATCTAAAACGATGTATCCCGTTGTTTTGAGATGGAATACAAGTTTTCGCGCAGTTCTGAGAGAAAAAGTTGATACCTTTCTCTCGTCTACTCTTCGACTGCTTGTAAAATCGATACTCGTGAATCTTGCTAGTTTCGATCTAAAACGATGTATCCCGTTGTTTAGAGCCGGAATACAAGTTTTCGCGCAGTTCTGAGAGAAATAGTTTACACCTTTCTATCGTCTACTCCTCGACGACTTGTAAAATCAATACTCGTGAATCTGGCTAGTTTCGATCTAAAACGATGTATCCCGTTGTTTAGAGCCGGAATACAAGTTTTCGCGCAGTTCTGAGAGGAAAAGTTTACACCGTTCTATCGTCTACTCTTCGACGACTTGTAAAATCGATGCACGTGAATCTTGCAAGTTTCGATCTAAAACGATGTATCCCTTTGTTTTGAGCCGGAATACAAGTTTTCGCGCAGTTCTGAGAAGAAAAAATTACACCTTTCTATCGTCTACTCTTCGACGACTTGTAAAATCGATGCTCGTGAATCTTGCTAGTTTCGATCTAAAGCGATGTATCCCGTTGTTTCGAGCAGGAATACAAGATTTCGCGCAGTTCTGAGCGAAAAAGTTTACACCTTTCTCTCGTCTACTCTTCGACGACTTGCAAAATCGATGCTCGTGAATTTTGCTAGTTTCGATTTAACACGATGTATCCCGTTGTTTTGAGCCGGAATACAAGTTTTCGCGCAGTTCTGAGAAGAAAAAATTACACCTTTCTATCGTCTACTCTTCGACGACTTGTAAAATCGATGCTCGTGAATCTTGCTAGTTTCGATCTAAAGCGATGTATCCCGTTGTTTTGAGCCGGATTACAAGTTTTCGCGCAGTTCTGAGCGAAAAAGTTTACACCTTTCTCTTGTCAACTCTTCGACGACTTGCAAAATCGATGCTCGTGAATTTTGCTAGTTTCGATCTAAAACGATGTATCCCGTTGTTTTGAGCCGGAATACAAGTTTTCGCGCAGTTCTGAAAGAAAAAGTTTACACCTTTCTTTCGTCTACTCTTCGACGACTTGTAAAATTGATGCTCGTGAATTTTGCTAGCTTCGATCTAAAACGATGTATCCCGTTGTTTTGAGATGGAATACAAGTTTTCGCGCAGTTCTGAGAGAAAAAGTTGATACCTTTCTCTCGTCTACTCTTCGACTGCTTGTAAAATCGATACTCGTGAATCTTGCTAGTTTCGATCTAAAACGATGTATCCCGTTGTTTAGAGCCGGAATACAAGTTTTCGCGCAGTTCTGAAAGAAAAAGTTTACACCTTTCTCGCGTCTACTCTTCGACGAACTGTAAAATCGATGCTCGTGAATTTTGCTAGTTTCGATCTAAAACGATGTACCCCGTTGTTTTTAGGCGGAATGCAAGTTTTCGCGCTGTTCTGAGAGGAAAAATTTACACCTTTCTTTCGTCTACTCTTCGACGACTTGTAAAATTGATGCTCGTGAATTTGGTAGTTTTGATCCTACATGATGTATCCCGTTGTTTTGAGCCGGAATACAAGTTTTCGCGCAGTTCTGAGCGAAAAAGTTTACACCTTTCTCTCGTCTACTCTTCGTCGACTTGTAAAATCGATGCTCGTGAATTTTGCAAGTTTCGATCTAAAACGATGTATCCCTTTGTTTTGAGCCGCAACACAAGTTTTCGCGCAGTTCTGAAAGAAAAAGTTTACACCTTTCTCGCGTCTACTCTTCGACGAACTGTGAAATCGATGCTCGTGAATTTTGCTAGTTTCGATCTAAAACGATGTACCCCGTTGTTTTTAGCCGGAATGCAAGTTTTCGCGCTGTTCTGAGAGGAAAAATTTACACCTTTCTTTCGTCTACTCTTCGACGACTTGTAAAATTGATGCTCGTGAATTTGGTAGTTTCGATCTAAAACGATGTATCCCGTTGTTTTGAGCCGGAATACAAGTTTCCGCGCAGTTCTGAGAGAAAAAGTTAATACCTTCCTCTCGTCTACTCTTCGACGACTTGTACAATAGATGCTCATGAATCTTGCTAGTTTCGATCTAAACCGACATATCGCGTTGTTTAGAGCCGGAATGCAGGTGTTCGCGCAGTTCTAAGAGAAAAAGTTTACACCTTTCTCTCGTCTACTCTTCGACTGCTTGTAAAATTGTTACTCGTGAATCTTGCTAGTTTCGATCTAAAACGATGTATAACGTTGTTTAGAGCCGGAATACGTTTTCCCGCAGTTCTGAGAGGAAAAGTTTACACCTTTCTATCGTCTACTCATCGACGACTTGTAAAATCGATGCTCGTGAATCTTGCTAGTTTCGATCTAAAGCGATGTATCCTGTTGCGTTGAGCCGGAATACAATTTTTCGCGCAGTTCTGAGCGAAAAAGTTTACACCTTTCTCTCGTCTACTCTTCGATGACTTGTAAAATCGATGCTCGTGAATTTTGCTAGTTTCGATCTAACACGATGTATCCCGTTGTTTTGAGCCGGAATACAAGTTTTCGCGCAGTTCTGAGCGAAAAAATTTACACCTTTCTATCGCCTACTCTTCGACTGCTTGTAAAATCGATACTCGTGAATCTTGCTAGTTTCGATCTAAAACGATGTATCCCGTTGTTTAGAGCCGGAATACAAGTTTTCGCGCAGTTCTGAGAAGAAAAAATTACACCTTTCTATCGTCTACTCTTCGACGACCTGTAAAATCGATGCTCGTGAATCTTGCTAGTTTCGATCTAAAGCGATGTATCCCGTTGTTTTGAGCAGGAATACAAGATTCCGCGCTGTTCTGAGCGAAAAAGTTTACACCTTTCTCTCGTCTACTCTTCGACGACTTGCAAAATCGATGCTCGTGAATTTTGCTAGTTTTGATCTAACACGATGTATCCCGTTGTTTTGAGTCGGAATACAAGTTTTCGCGCAGTTCTGAAAGAAAAAGTTTACACCTTTCTTTCGTCTACTCTTCGACTGCTTCTAAAATCGATACTCGTGAATCTTGCTTGTTTCGATCTAAAACAATGTATCCCGTTGTTTAGAGCCGGAATACAAGATTTCGCGCAGTTCTGAGAAGAAAAAATTACACCTTTCTATCGTCTACTCTTCGACGACTTGTAAAATCGATGCTCGTGAATCTTGCTAGTTTCGATCTAAAGCGATGTCCCCCGTTGTTTTGAGCCGGAATACAAGTTTTCGCGCAGTTCTGAAAGAAAAAGTTTACACCTTTCTTTCGTCTACTCTTCGACGACTTGTAAAATTGATGCTCGTGAATTTTGCTAGCTTCGATCTAAAACGATGTATCCCGTTGTTTTGAGATGGAATACAAGTTTTCGCGCAGTTCTGAGAGAAAACGTTGATACCTTTCTCTCGTCTACTCTTCGACTGCTTGTAAAATCGATACTCGTGAATCTTGCTAGTTTCGATCTAAAACGATGTATAACGTTGTTTAGAGCCGGAATACGTTTTCGCGCAATTCTGAGAGGAAAAGTTTACACCTTTCTCTCGTCTACTCTTCGACTGCTTGTAAAATCGATACTCGTGAATCTTGCTAGTTTCGATCTAAAACGATGTATAACGTTGTTTAGAGCCGGAATACGTTTTCGCGCAATTCTGAGAGGAAACGTTTACACCTTTCTATCGTCTACTCATCGACGACTTGTAAAATCGATGCTCGTGAATCTTGCTAGTTTCGATCTAAAGCGATGCATACTGTTGCTTTGAGCCGGAATACAATTTTTCGCGCAGTTCTGAGCGAAAAAGTTTACACCTTTCTCTCGTCTACTCTTCGATGACTTGTAAAATCGATGCTCGTGAATTTTGCTAGTTTCGATCTAAAACGATGTATCGCGTTGTTTAGAGCCAGAATACAAGTTTTCGCGCAGTTCTGAGAGGAAAATTTCACACCTTTCTATCGTCTACTCTTCGCTTGTGTTGTGTCCTGTGTTTTCTGTGCGCTATGAATCCTCATGCTGATTACCCACTAGCCCGAACCCTGACCCTTCTAAGTTGTAAAATCGATACTCGTGAATCTTGCTAGTTTCGATTTAAAACGATGTATCCCGTTGTTTAGAGCCGGAGTACGTTTTCACGCAGTTCTGAGAGGAAACGTTTACACCTTTCTATCGTCTACTCTTCGACTGCTTGTAAAATCGATAATCGTGAATCTTGCTAGTTTCGATCTAAATCGATGTATCCCGTTGTTTAGAGCCGGAATACAAGTTTTCGCGCAGTTCTGAGAGAAATAGTTTACACCTTTCTATCGTCTACTCTTCGACGACTTGTAAAATCGATACTCGTGAATCTGGCTAGTTTCGATCTAAAACGATGTATCCCGTTGTTTAGAGCCGGAATACAAGTTTTCGCGCAGTTCTGAGAAGAAAAGTTTACACCTTTCTATCGTCTACTCTTCGACGACTTGTAAAATCGATGCTCGTGAATCTTGCTAGTTTCGATCTAAAACGATGTATCCCGTTGTTTTTAGCCGGAATACAAGTTTTCGCGCAGTTCTGAGAGGAAAAGTTTACACCTTTCTATCGTCTACTCTTCGACGACTTCTAAAGTCGATGCTCGTGAATTTTGCAAGTTTCGATCTAAAACGATGTATCCCTTTGTTTTGAGCCGCAACACAAGCTTTCGCGCAGTTCTGAAAGAAACAGTTTACACCTTTCTAGCGTCTACGCTTCGACGAACTGTAAAATCGATGCTCGTGAATTTTGCTAGTTTCGATCTAAAACGATGTACCCCGTTGTTTTTAGCCGGAATACAAGTTTTCGCGCAGTTCTGAGAGAAATAGTTTACACCTTTCTATCGTCTACTCTTCGACGACTTGTAAAATCAATACTCGTGAATCTGGCTAGTTTCGATCTAAAACGATGTATCACGTTGTTTAGAGCCGGAATACAAGTTTTCGCGCAGTTCTGAGAGGAAAAGTTTACACCTTTATATCGTCTACTCTTCGACGACTTGTAAAATCGATGCACGTGAATCTTGCTAGTTTTGATCTAAAGCGATGTATCCTGTTATTTTGAGCCGGAATACAAGTTTTCGCGCAGTTCTGAGCGAAATAGTTTACACCTTTCTCTCGTCTACTCTTCAACGACTTGTAAAATCGATGCTCGTGAATTTTGCAAGTTTCGATCTAAAACGATGTATCCCTTTGTTTTGAGCCGCAACACAAATTTTCGCGCAGTTCTGAAAGAAAAAGTTTACACCTTTCTCGCGTCTACTCTTCGACGAACTGAAAAATCGATGCTCGTGAATCTGGCTAGTTTCGATCTAAAACGATGTACCACGTTGTTTTTAGCCGGAATACAAGTTTCCGCGCAGTTCTGAGAGAAAAAGTTAATACCTTTCTCTCGTCTACTCTTCGACGACTTGTACAATAGATGCTCGTGAATCTTGCTAGTTTCGATCTAAACCGACATATCGCGTTGTTTAGAGCCGGAATGCAGGTGTTCGCGCAGTTCTAAGAGAAAAAGTTTACACCTTTCTCTCGTCTACTCTTCGACTGCTTGTAAAATTGTTACTGGTGAATCTTGCTAGTTTCGATCTAAAACGATGTATAACGTTGTTTAGAGCCGGAATACGTTTTCGCGCAGTTCTGAGAGGAAAAGTTTACACCTTTCTATCGTCTACTCATCGACGACTTGTAAAATCGATGCTCGTGAATCTTGCTAGTTTCGATCTAAAGCGATGTATTCTGTTGCGTTGAGCCGGAATACAATTTTTCGCGCAGTTCTGAGAGAAAAAGTTTACACCTTTCTCTCGTCTACTCTTCGATGACTTGTAAAATCGATGCTCGTGAATTTTGCTAGTTTCGATCTAACACGATGTATCCCGTTGTTTTGAGCCGGAATACAAGTTTTCGCGCAGTTCTGAAAGAAAAAGTTTACCCCTTTTTTTCGTCTACTCTACGACGACTTGTAAAATTGATGCTCGTGAATTTTGCTAGCTTCGATCTAAAACGATGTATCCCGTTGTTTTGAGATGGAATACAAGTTTTCGCGCAGTTCTGAGAGAAAAAGTTGATACCTTTCTCTCGTCTACTCTTCGACTGCTTGTAAAATCGATACTCGTGAATCTTGCTAGTTTCGATCTAAAACGATGTATCCCGTTGTTTAGAGCCGGAATGCAAGTTTTCGCGCAGTTCTGAGAGAAAAAGTTTACACCTTTCTATCGTCTACTCTTCGACGACTTGTAAAATCGATACTCGTGAATCTTGCTAGTTTCGATCTAAAACGATGTATCCCGTTGTTTAGAGCCGGAATACAAGTTTTCCCGCAGTTCTGAGAGGAAAAGTTTACACCTTTCTATCGTCTACTCTTCGACGACTTGTAAAATCGATGCACGTGAATCTTGCAAGTTTCGATCTAAAACGATGTATCCCTTTGTTTTGAGCCGGAATACAAGTTTTCGCGCAGTTCTGAGCGAAAAAGTTTACACCTTTCTCTCGTCTACTCTTCGACGACTTGTAAAATCGATGCTCGTGAATTTTGCAAGTTTCGATCTAAAACGATGTATCCCTTTGTTTTGAGCCGCAACACAAGTTTTCGCGCAGTTCTGAAAGAAAAAGTTTACACCTTTCTCGCGTCTACTCTTCGACGAACTGTGAAATCGATGCTCGTGAATTTTGCTAGTTTCGATCTAAAACGATGTACCCCGTTGTTTTTAGCCGGAATGCAAGTTTTCGCGCTGTTCTGAGAGGAAAAATTTACACCTTTCTTTCGTCTACTCTTCGACGACTTGTAAAATTGATGCTCGTGAATTTGGTAGTTTCGATCTAAAACGATGTATCCCGTTGTTTTGAGCCGGAATACAAGTTTCCGCGCAGTTCTGAGAGAAAAAGTTAATACCTTCCTCTCGTCTACTCTTCGACGACTTGTACAATAGATGCTCATGAATCTTGCTAGTTTCGATCTAAACCGACATATCGCGTTGTTTAGAGCCGGAATGCAGGTGTTCGCGCAGTTCTAAGAGAAAAAGTTTACACCTTTCTCTCGTCTACTCTTCGACTGCTTGTAAAATTGTTACTCGTGAATCTTGCTAGTTTCGATCTAAAACGATGTATAACGTTGTTTTGAGCCGGAATACAAGTTTTCGCGCAGTTCTGAGAGGAAAAGTTTACACCTTTCTATCGTCTACTCATCGACGACTTGTAAAATCGATGCTCGTGAATCTTGCTAGTTTCGATCTAAAGCGATGTATCCTGTTGCGTTGAGCCGGAATACAATTTTTCGCGCAGTTCTGAGCGAAAAAGTTTACACCTTTCTCTCGTCTACTCTTCGATGACTTGTAAAATCGATGCTCGTGAATTTTGCTAGTTTCGATCTAACACGATGTATCCCGTTGTTTTGAGCCGGAATACAAGTTTTCGCGCAGTTCTGAGCGAAAAAATTTACACCTTTCTATCGTCTACTCTTCGACTGCTTGTAAAATCGATACTCGTGAATCTTGCTAGTTTCGATCTAAAACGATGTATCCCGTTGTTTAGAGCCGGAATACAAGTTTTCGCGCAGTTCTGAGAAGAAAAAATTACACCTTTCTATCGTCTACTCTTCGACGACTTGTAAAATCGATGCTCGTGAATCTTGCTAGTTTCGATCTAAAGCGATGTATCCCGTTGTTTTGAGCAGGAATACAAGATTCCGCGCTGTTCTGAGCGAAAAAGTTTACACCTTTCTCTCGTCTACTCTTCGACGACTTGCAAAATCGATGCTCGTGAATTTTGCTAGTTTTGATCTAACACGATGTATCCCGTTGTTTTGAGCCGGAATACAAGTTTTCGCGCAGTTCTGAAAGAAAAAGTTTACACCTTTCTTTCGTCTACTCTTCGACGACTTGTAAAATTGATGCTCGTGAATTTTGCTAGCTTCGATCTAAAACGATGTATCCCGTTGTTTTGAGATGGAATACAAGTTTTCGCGCAGTTCTGAGAGAAAAAGTTGATACCTTTCTCTCGTCTACTCTTCGACTGCTTGTAAAATCGATACTCGTGAATCTTGCTAGTTTCGATCTAAAACGATGTATCCCGTTGTTTAGAGCCGGAATACAAGTTTTCGCGCAGTTCTGAGAGAAATAGTTTACACCTTTCTATCGTCTACTCCTCGACGACTTGTAAAATCAATACTCGTGAATCTGGCTAGTTTCGATCTAAAACGATGTATCCCGTTGTTTAGAGCCGGAATACAAGTTTTCGCGCAGTTCTGAGAGGAAAAGTTTACACCGTTCTATCGTCTACTCTTCGACGACTTGTAAAATCGATGCACGTGAATCTTGCAAGTTTCGATCTAAAACGATGTATCCCTTTGTTTTGAGCCGGAATACAAGTTTTCGCGCAGTTCTGAGAAGAAAAAATTACACCTTTCTATCGTCTACTCTTCGACGACTTGTAAAATCGATGCTCGTGAATCTTGCTAGTTTCGATCTAAAGCGATGTATCCCGTTGTTTCGAGCAGGAATACAAGATTTCGCGCAGTTCTGAGCGAAAAAGTTTACACCTTTCTCTCGTCTACTCTTCGACGACTTGCAAAATCGATGCTCGTGAATTTTGCTAGTTTCGATCTAACACGATGTATCCCGTTGTTTTGAGCCGGAATACAAGTTTTCGCGCAGTTCTGAGAAGAAAAAATTACACCTTTCTATCGTCTACTCTTCGACGACTTGTAAAATCGATGCTCGTGAATCTTGCTAGTTTCGATCTAAAGCGATGTATCCCGTTGTTTTGAGCCGGATTACAAGTTTTCGCGCAGTTCTGAGCGAAAAAGTTTACACCTTTCTCTTGTCAACTCTTCGACGACTTGCAAAATCGATGCTCGTGAATTTTGCTAGTTTCGATCTAAAACGATGTATCCCGTTGTTTTGAGCCGGAATACAAGTTTTCGCGCAGTTCTGAAAGAAAAAGTTTACACCTTTCTTTCGTCTACTCTTCGACGACTTGTAAAATTGATGCTCGTGAATTTTGCTAGCTTCGATCTAAAACGATGTATCCCGTTGTTTTGAGATGGAATACAAGTTTTCGCGCAGTTCTGAGAGAAAAAGTTGATACCTTTCTCTCGTCTACTCTTCGACTGCTTGTAAAATCGATGCTCGTGAATTTTGCAAGTTTCGATCTAAAACGATGTATCCCTTTGTTTTGAGCCGCAACACAAGTTTTCGCGCAGTTCTGAAAGAAAAAGTTTACACCTTTCTCGCGTCTACTCTTCGACGAACTGTGAAATCGATGCTCGTGAATTTTGCTAGTTTCGATCTAAAACGATGTACCCCGTTGTTTTTAGCCGGAATGCAAGTTTTCGCGCTGTTCTGAGAGGAAAAATTTACACCTTTCTTTCGTCTACTCTTCGACGACTTGTAAAATTGATGCTCGTGAATTTGGTAGTTTCGATCTAAAACGATGTATCCCGTTGTTTTGAGCCGGAATACAAGTTTCCGCGCAGTTCTGAGAGAAAAAGTTAATACCTTCCTCTCGTCTACTCTTCGACGACTTGTACAATAGATGCTCATGAATCTTGCTAGTTTCGATCTAAACCGACATATCGCGTTGTTTAGAGCCGGAATGCAGGTGTTCGCGCAGTTCTAAGAGAAAAAGTTTACACCTTTCTCTCGTCTACTCTTCGACTGCTTGTAAAATTGTTACTCGTGAATCTTGCTAGTTTCGATCTAAAACGATGTATAACGTTGTTTAGAGCCGGAATACGTTTTCCCGCAGTTCTGAGAGGAAAAGTTTACACCTTTCTATCGTCTACTCATCGACGACTTGTAAAATCGATGCTCGTGAATCTTGCTAGTTTCGATCTAAAGCGATGTATCCTGTTGCGTTGAGCCGGAATACAATTTTTCGCGCAGTTCTGAGCGAAAAAGTTTACACCTTTCTCTCGTCTACTCTTCGATGACTTGTAAAATCGATGCTCGTGAATTTTGCTAGTTTCGATCTAACACGATGTATCCCGTTGTTTTGAGCCGGAATACAAGTTTTCGCGCAGTTCTGAGCGAAAAAATTTACACCTTTCTATCGCCTACTCTTCGACTGCTTGTAAAATCGATACTCGTGAATCTTGCTAGTTTCGATCTAAAACGATGTATCCCGTTGTTTAGAGCCGGAATACAAGTTTTCGCGCAGTTCTGAGAAGAAAAAATTACACCTTTCTATCGTCTACTCTTCGACGACCTGTAAAATCGATGCTCGTGAATCTTGCTAGTTTCGATCTAAAGCGATGTATCCCGTTGTTTTGAGCAGGAATACAAGATTCCGCGCTGTTCTGAGCGAAAAAGTTTACACCTTTCTCTCGTCTACTCTTCGACGACTTGCAAAATCGATGCTCGTGAATTTTGCTAGTTTTGATCTAACACGATGTATCCCGTTGTTTTGAGTCGGAATACAAGTTTTCGCGCAGTTCTGAAAGAAAAAGTTTACACCTTTCTTTCGTCTACTCTTCGACTGCTTCTAAAATCGATACTCGTGAATCTTGCTTGTTTCGATCTAAAACAATGTATCCCGTTGTTTAGAGCCGGAATACAAGATTTCGCGCAGTTCTGAGAAGAAAAAATTACACCTTTCTTCGTCTACTCTTCGACGACTTGTAAAATCGATGCTCGTGAATCTTGCTAGTTTCGATCTAAAGCGATGTATCCCGTTGTTTTGAGCCGGAATACAAGTTTTCGCGCAGTTCTGAGCGAAAAAGTTTACACCTTTCTCTTGTCTACTCTTCGACGACTTGCAAAATCGATGCTCGTGAATTTTGCTAGTTTCGATCTAAAACGATGTATCCCGTTGTTTTGAGCCGGAATACAAGTTTTCGCGCAGTTCTGAAAGAAAAAGTTTACACCTTTCTTTCGTCTACTCTTCGACGACTTGTAAAATTGATGCTCGTGAATTTTGCTAGCTTCGATCTAAAACGATGTATCCCGTTGTTTTGAGATGGAATACAAGTTTTCGCGCAGTTCTGAGAGAAAACGTTGATACCTTTCTCTCGTCTACTCTTCGACTGCTTGTAAAATCGATACTCGTGAATCTTGCTAGTTTCGATCTAAAACGATGTATAACGTTGTTTAGAGCCGGAATACGTTTTCGCGCAATTCTGAGAGGAAAAGTTTACACCTTTCTCTCGTCTACTCTTCGACTGCTTGTAAAATCGATACTCGTGAATCTTGCTAGTTTCGATCTAAAACAATGTATAACGTTGTTTAGAGCCGGAATACGTTTTCGCGCAATTCTGAGAGGAAACGTTTACACCTTTCTATCGTCTACTCATCGACGACTTGTAAAATCGATGCTCGTGAATCTTGCTAGTTTCGATCTAAAGCGATGCATACTGTTGCTTTGAGCCGGAATACAATTTTTCGCGCAGTTCTGAGCGAAAAAGTTTACACCTTTCTCTCGTCTACTCTTCGATGACTTGTAAAATCGATGCTCGTGAATTTTGCTAGTTTCGATCTAAAACGATGTATCGCGTTGTTTAGAGCCAGAATACAAGTTTTCGCGCAGTTCTGAGAGGAAAATTTCACACCTTTCTATCGTCTACTCTTCGCTTGTGTTGTGTCCTGTGTTTTCTGTGCGCTATGAATCCTCATGCTGATTACCCACTAGCCCGAACCCTGACCCTTCTAAGTTGTAAAATCGATACTCGTGAATCTTGCTAGTTTCGATTTAAAACGATGTATCCCGTTGTTTAGAGCCGGAGTACGTTTTCACGCAGTTCTGAGAGGAAACGTTTACACCTTTCTATCGTCTACTCTTCGACTGCTTGTAAAATCGATAATCGTGAATCTTGCTAGTTTCGATCTAAATCGATGTATCCCGTTGTTTAGAGCCGGAATACAAGTTTTCGCGCAGTTCTGAGAGAAATAGTTTACACCTTTCTATCGTCTACTCTTCGACGACTTGTAAAATCGATACTCGTGAATCTGGCTAGTTTCGATCTAAAACGATGTATCCCGTTGTTTAGAGCCGGAATACAAGTTTTCGCGCAGTTCTGAGAAGAAAAGTTTACACCTTTCTATCGTCTACTCTTCGACGACTTGTAAAATCGATGCTCGTGAATCTTGCTAGTTTCGATCTAAAACGATGTATCCCGGGTTTTAGAGCCGGAATACAAGTTTTCGCACAGTTCTGAGAGGAAAAGTTTACACCTTTCTATCGTCTACTCTTCGACGACTTGTAAAGTCGATGCTCGTGAATTTTGCTACTTTCGATCTAAAACGATGTACCCCGTTGTTTTTAGCCGGAATACAAGTTTTCGCGCAGTTCTGAGAGAAATAGTTTACACCTTTCTATCGTCTACTCTTCGACGACTTGTAAAATCGATGCACGTGAATCTTGCTAGTTTTGATCTAAAGCGATGTATCCTGTTGTTTTGAGCCGGAATACAAGTTTTCGCGCTGTTCTGAGCGAAAAAGTTTACACCTTTCTCTCGTCTACTCTTCGACGACTTGTAAAATCGATGCTCGTGAATTTTGCAAGTTTCGATTTAAAACGATGTATCCCTTTGTTTTGAGCCGCAATACAAGTTTTCGCGCAGTTCTGAAAGAAAAAGTTTACACCTTTCTCGCGTCTACTCTTCGACGAACTGTAAAATCGATGCTCGTGAATTTTGCTAGTTTCGATCTAAAACGATGTACCCCGTTGTTTTTAGCCGGAATACAAGTTTTCGCGCAGTTCTGAGAGAAATAGTTTACACCTTTCTATCGTCTACTCTTCGACGACTTGTAAAATCGATGCACGTGAATCTTGCTAGTTTTGATCTAAAGCGATGTATCCTGTTGTTTAGAACCGGAATACAAGTTTTCGCGCAGTTCTGAGAGAAATAGTTTACACCTTTCTATCGTCTACTCTTCGACGACTTGTAAAATCGATACTCGTGAATCTGGCTAGTTTCGATCTAAAACGATGTATCCCGTTGTTTAGAGCCGGAATACAAGTTCTCGCGCAGTTCTGAGAAGAAAAGTTTACACCTTTCTATCGTCTACTCTTCGACGACTTGTAAAATCGATGCTCGCGAATCTTGCTAGTTTCGATCTAAAACGATGTATCCCGGGTTTTAGAGCCGGAATACAAGTTTTCGCGCAGTTCTGAGAGGAAAAGTTTACACCTTTCTATCGTCTACTCTTCGACGACTTGTAAAGTCGATGCTCGTGAATTTTGCTAGTTTCGATCTAAAACGATGTACCCCTTTGTTTTTAGCCGGAATACAAGTTTTCGCGCAGTTCTGAGAGAAATAGTTTACACCTTTCTATCGTCTTCTCTTCGACGACTTGTAAAATCGATGCACGTGAATCTTGCTAGTTTTGATCTAAAGCGATGTATCCTGTTGTTTTGAGCCGGAATACAAGTTTTCGCGCAGTTCTGAGCGAAAAAGTTTACACCTTTCTCTCGTCTACTCTTCGACGACTCCCCGCAGGGGGGCGCCTGCAGCTTGCAGGCGTCGCGACGGTGAGTGGCGTCACCGCGGGTTCCCGAGCATCCGCAGGGACATCCCCGCAAGGGGATGATGGTGAACTGTGCATCACCACGGACCCGAGCACCCGCGCCTCGCCGTGCGTGGCATCGCCGTGTCCGGGGAAAAGGGGATCCTGGTGGTTGAGCCGATGCCGAGCGTTTGGACCCTTAAGGCCCCTTGGCAGAGGCAACACACCACTTTGGCCCCAGCTTCCTGCAGACGGCACCTCCGGCCTGACCCGACCGGGGGGAATCGGCAGTCGCCTTTTCCTATCCTCCTCTCCATCTTTCACTTTCCTATGTCTGTCTCAACTCTTCTATATCCTACTCACTTCTTGGTTTTTCCTGTTTTCCTGGCGGCGAGGGTTAACCTTGTGTGACCAACTACCCTGAGTTGAGTCATATTTGGTTATAGTTAAGGTGTACAGCTGGCGTGGGCAGGACTTGCTTTCAAGTTCCTGTCCCGTCCCCTTGTTGGACTCCGTGGTGGGTGGCTGGCACCATGACCGAAAAACTAAATTTTTTCATGGCTCCACCCTTATCCAAACCTGATCGCTCTCTAAAAAGAGGGCGGAACGAAGCAGCTGATTTTTTCTCAAAAAAGAAACAAACATTTTCAAAGTTCCACGTAATCCACAGTGAAAGTGACAGAATACAGGCAAGAATAATATCCCCATTCCTTGTGTCAAAATGCTTAACCGATACCTTGGGCCCTGGCTACAAGGTCTCAAAAATGTCCAGCGGCGACTTACTTCTTGAGCTGCGCGACAGCATCCAGTGTTCAAAACTCTCCAACATTGCGTCTATAGGGGACATCTCTGTCTCTGTAACCCCCCACCGATCTCTAAACACAGTCCGAGGTGTAATCTCGGAATCAGACTTTATCCATATCACAGAAGCTGAAATGCTTGAAGGGCTTACCGACCAGAATGTAATCGATGTTCACCGAATCAAGATCCGCAAGGATAACAAAGAAATAGATACCAAACACATGGTCCTCACATTTAATACCAGTACCTTGCCCGAAACGATCGAAGTTGGATACTTGAAAGTCAACGTCAGACATTATATACCCAATCCCCGCCGATGTTTCAACTGTCAAAAGTTTGGGCACGGCTCACAAAGTTGCCGCGGCCGCAAAACCTGCGCGAAATGCGCTTCGAAAGACCAGCATTCTGAAGAATGTGACGCAGCACTGCGCTGCGCGAACTGCGAAGGAGACCATGCAGCGTACTCCAGGGCATGTCCGTCCTGGAAAAAAGAAAAGGAAATAATTACCATAAAGACAAAAGAAAACATTTCATTCAAAGAAGCAAGGAGGCGTTTTGCGCTTACGAACACATTCTCTTTCACAGCAAAACCCAACTTCGCTGATGTGGTGCGCGGGGGCGTAGCACCACATAGCTCTACGGCACCTGCTGAGGCTGCTTTCACAGAGCCAGTGGCAGGGCCATCCACGCCCCGGGCAGGGACAGCGAAGGCTGCTCTGCCACCCTCAAAGCAGGGAGCGCCGGTCCATGGGTCGGCATCCCGCAGGACCTCCCCCCGTCGGGAGAGGCCTGAAACTAACACAACCGCGGGCCCTCCGCGGTTCTCCAGCATCTCGGTTGAGGTGATGGATACAGCACCCACTCCGCCTCCACTACAGAGGCGGAACAGCTCTCTTGAGCGGAAAAAAGACAGGCCCCTCATAACGGGCCCACCACATAAGTAAATCTCCTTTTATTTTCACTCAAAAACACAAGCATGGCTTTTTTAATTCAATGGAATTGCAGAGGACTTATGCGGAATTATAGTGACATAACACATAATTTAGGGTCAATGTTACCCATAGTTTTATGTCTTCAGGAGACCAATCTTGGTCCACAACATGTACATATCCTGAAACATTATCAAACTTTTAGACGCGATCGCGAGCAGGCAAATCTACTCTCAGGAGGCGTTGCAATTGTCGTCCAAAGCGGCGTCCCTGCTCGAGAAATCAAGCTCAATACAAAACTTGAGGCGGTTGCAGTCAGCATCGTCAGCTATAAAACACTAACAATCTGTTCCGTATACATTCCTCCACATTTTACACTAACAGTCCATGATCTAGAAGAATTGATAGATGAACTTCCAGAGCCATATCTGGTAGTTGGGGATTTTAACGCTCACTCCCCTTTTTGAGGAAGCGAGCGCTGCGACTCTAGGGGGCAAACAATCGAAGATTTTATCCTCTCAAATAACATCTGTCTTTTAAATACAGGAAAAGCAACTTATTGTTGCCCAAGCTCGGCAAAAATGAGCTTCCTCGATTTAGCTTTCGCATCACCATCGCTTTTTACAGATTTTAAATGGGATGTTTTAAATGACCCCCTGGGAAGTGATCACCTACCTATTATCATCAGCCTCTCATCGTCTACTGCAGTCATCCCCACAAGACCACGGCGCTGGAAACTTCACCTCGCCGACTGGTCACTTTTTACAGCAAGTCCCACACTAGGAAAAGAATTTTGTGAAGATCTCAGCATAGACGAAATCAATGGAAAATTTACTACATGCATAATATCGGCCGCTACACTAGCCATACCACAAACAACAGGACTCGTACAAAAAAAACATAAAGTATGGTGGACACAAGAATGCACATTGGCAAAAAAACAACAAAATAAAGCTTGGGGCTCTCTGCGTCGGTATCCCACAGCGGAGAACTTGATTGCCTTTAAGAGGGCCAAGGCCAGGGCGCGATTCGTTCGGAGAACTGCCGAGAAATCCTCGTGGCAGAAATATGTGTCCTCTATAAACAGCTCAGTAACCTCAAAAAAAATGTGGGAAAAAGTTCCAAGATTCAGTAGTGACCATACCCCTTTCACACTTCCTCTATTGACTACACCCGGGACACAAACATCATTAGAAGAACAGGCCAACATACTAGGTGAGCATTTTGCTGAAGTTTCCAGTTCGTCCAATTACACAAACACGTTCCAGAAGCACAAAGCAATAGCAGAAAAACAAAAACTTCCATTTGCAGCAGGTATACACGAGGACTACAATCAACCCATCACACTCCAGGAATTGATTAAGGCATTATCTTCTGGTAAAAAGACAGCACCAGGCCCAGATAATGTGCATTACACTATGCTTGCCCATCTCTCTGAGGCTGCCATGCAGGCATTGTTGAAATTCTTTAACAAAATATGGACAACTGGCAATATACCTGAGGAGTGGAAGAAAGCAATAATAGTACCTTTTCTGAAACCCGGAAAACAACCAACAAGTCCTAACAATTACAGACCGATAGCCCTCACCAGCTGCATCGCTAAATCTTTCGAAAGCATAATAAACACTAGACTGACCTTCACACTTGCATCTCGCCGACTCTTAGATTTACATCAATGTGGATTTAAGAAAGCATGCTCGACCACTGATCACCTTGTCCGCCTAGAAAACACCATCCGAGAGGCGTTCATCCACAAACAGCACTGTATCGGTGTCTTCTTCGATTTGGAGAAGGCATATGATACCGCGTGGAAGTTCGGCATCCTCCATGACCTAGCAGACCTAGGGATCCGCGGCAGGATGCTGAACTGCTTGAACGATTTCCTGACTAACCGCACATTCAGAGTCCGTCTGGGAGCAACTCTATCAACGACATTCACCCAAGAGAACGGCGTACCCCAGGGATGCATTTTAAGTACGACACTCTTTATAGTAAAAATGAATTCTTTGGCCAAAGTAATACCTAAGTCCGTAATGTATTCAGTTTATGTAGACGACATACAGATAGCATACACTTCTTCCAACATACTGTCCTGCGAGAGACAAATACAAATCACACTCAATAAACTGGCTGCTTGGGCAGAGAAAAATGGATTCAAGTTCTCCCCTCAAAAAACAGTAGCTGTTTTATTCTCATTACGACGAGGCCTACAGGTCGATCCCAATCTGTGCTTGAATCAAACCACACTGCCAGTCAAACAGGAACATAAATTTTTAGGCGTCACTTTTGACAAGAAACTTACATTTCTGTCACACATTAACAACCTGAAAAAGAAAGCATCCCAAGCCCTCAATGTATTAAAGGTACTCTCACGAAAACGGTGGGGGTCCGATAGAGCATGCCTATTGCAAATATATCGCTCTTTGGTGCGCTCCAAGCTAGACTACGGGTGTGTGGTATATGGTGCGGCAAGAGCATCCTACTTAAAACGACTGGACCCTGTTCATAATCTTGGTTTGCGCCTATCAACTGGAGCTTATAGAACATCCCCGGTAAAGAGTCTTTACGTTGAAGCTAATGAGCCCACACTAGAGGATAGAAGAGTCGCACTAACATGCACGTACATCCTAAAAACCCGTTCTCTCCCTAAACATCTTTGCTATCCCATTGTTACCAAGTGCCCATCCAAAAGATTATTTAACAATAAACCACAATCCATCCGACCACTAATAATGCGCTTTGAAGATAAATTTGAAGAGTTAGGAGTACTGGATGCCCTGCCGAATATTGCACAAAAATATGAAAATTTACCACCATGGTACAACCTGCCTTCAGTGTGCGACTTCAAACTGACACACTTACATAAAAAGGAAATGCCACATCAGCTCATACTACAAGAATTATTTGAACTGCATGAAAAATATGACACCTTCACTGAATTCTACACTGATGGGTCAAAAACAGAAAGTCATGTTGGATGTGCAGTAATTCAAGACAAAAATGAAAAAATGATACGACTGCCACAGTATGCATCGGTTTTTACTGCTGAGAGTTATGCAGTCTTTGTAGCCGTAGACCAAATAGTAAAAGAAAACATTAAAAATAGCGTCATTTACACCGATTCACTGAGTATGCTCAAAGCGCTGCACTGTAGAAACGCCGCTGAACCCATTATAGGAAACATCATACATAACATAATTAAAATAAAAAAACAAAATCATTACATTATATTCTGCTGGGTGCCCAGCCATGTTGGAATTGTAGGTAATGAGAGAGCAGATGCATGCGCAGCACAAGCTCGAATTGATCAAATAAAACAAGATAACATACCACACAGGGATTTTTTGAAATTAGTGCACAGTAAACTCAGAATTAAGTGGCAGGCTGCATGGGAAGAACAGGCAAACAACAAACTGCATTCTATAAAACCCGTTTTAGGAGAATGGAAATCATGTAGACATCAAGAACGTTTTACCGAAGTTATTTTATGTCGACTACGCATTGGGCACACACACCTTACACACAACTTTTTACTGACAAAACAAGACAAACCTCTTTGCGAAATGTGCGGCGATGTACTCACTGTAAACCACATTTTAATTTCATGTAGAAAACTGGAACAACTAAGAAAAAAATATTTTACAACACTCTACAATGAATACATCCCATTACACCCCAAGTTGCTTTTAGGTGATCAAGCACTGGTTGATCTTTCAAGCATTTTTAAGTTTCTTAATGAAGCCAATGTTTTAAACAAACTCTAGGTATAAAAAGTGTAACATTTAACAAGAACCTAACCTTGTGTTTGGCGCATCATAGCCATAGTTGCTTTTGCGCCATTAAAATCAATATAACTAACTAACTAACTATCTTCGACGACTTGTAAAATCGATGCTCGTGAATTTTGCAAGTTTCGATCTAAAACGATGTATCCCTTTGTTTTGAGCCGCAATACAAGTTTTCGCGCAGTTCTGAAAGAAAAAGTTTACACCTTTCTCGCGTCTACTCTTCGACGAACTGTAAAATCGATGCTCGTGAATTTTGCTAGTTTCGATCTAAAACGATGTACCCCGTTGTTTTTAGCCGGAATACAAGTTTTCGCGCAGTTCTGAGAGAAATAGTTTACACCTTTCTACCGTCTACTCTTCGACGACTTGTAAAATCGATGCACGTGAATCTTGCTAGTTTTGATCTAAAGCGATGTATCCTGTTGTTTTGAGCCGGAATACAAGTTTTCGCGAAGTTCTGAGCGAAAAAGTTTACACCTTTCTCTCGTCTACTCTTCGACGACTTGTAAAATCGATGCTCGTGAATTTTGCAAGTTTCGATCTAAAACGATGTATCCCTTTGTTTTGAGCCGCAATACAAGTTTTCGCGCAGTTCTGAAAGAAAAAGTTTACACCTTTCTCGCGTCTACTCTTCGACGAACTGTAAAATCGATGCTCGTGAATTTTGCTAGTTTCGATCTAAAACGATGTACCCCGTTGTTTTTAGCCGGAATACAAGTTTTCGCGCAGTTCTGAGAGAAATAGTTTACACCTTTCTATTGTCTACTCTTCGACGACTTGTAAAATCGATGCACGTGAATCTTGCTAGTTTTGATCTAAAGCGATGTATCCTGTTGTTTTGAGCCGGAATACAAGTTTTCGCGCAGTTCTGAGCGAAAAAGTTTACACCTTTCTCTCGTCTACTCTTCGACGACTTGTAAAATCGATGCTCGTGACTTTTGCTAGTTTCGATCTAAAACGATGTATCCCTTTGTTTTGAGCCGGAATACAAGTTTTCGCGCATTTCTGAGAGAAAAAGTTTATACCTTTCTCTCGTCTACTCTTCGACGACTTGTAAAATCGATGCTCGTGAATCTTGCTAGTTTCGATCTAAAACGATGTATCTCGTTGTTTTGAGCCGGAATACAAGTTTTCGCGCAGTTCTGAAAGAAAACGTTTACACCTTTCTCGCGGCTACTCTTCGACGAACTGTAAAATCGATGCTCGTGAATGTTGCTAGTTTTGATCTAAAACGATGTATCCCGTTTTTTTTAGCCGGAATGCAAGTTTTCGCGCAGTTCTGAGAGAAAACGTTTACACCTTTCTCTCGTCTACTCTTCGACTCCTTGTAAAATCGATACTCGTGAATCTTGCTAGTTTCGATCTAAAACGATGTATAACGTTGTTTAGAGCCGGAATACGTTTTCGCGCAATTCTGAAAGGAAAAGTTTACACCTTTCTATCGTGTACTCATCGACGACTTGTAAAATCGATGCTCGTGAATCTTGCTAGTTTCGATCTAAAGCGATGCATACTGTTGCTTTGAGCCGGAATACAATTTTTCGCGCAGTTCTGAGCGAAAAAGTTTACACCTTTCTCTCGTCTACTCTTCGATGACTTGTAAAATCGATGCTCGTGAATCTTGCTAGTTTCGATCTAAAACGATGTATCTCGTTGTTTTGAGCCGGAATACAAGTTTTCGCGCAGTTCTGAGCGAAAAAGTTGACACCTTTCTCTCGTCTACTCTTCGACGACTTCTAAAATCGATGCTCGTGAATTTTGCTAGTTTCGATCTAAAACGATGTATCTCGTTGTTTTGAGCCGGAATACAAGTTTTCGCGCAGTTCTGAAAGAAAACGTTTACACCTTTCTCTCGTCTACTCTTCGACTGCTTGTAAAATCGATACTCGTGAATCTTGCTAGTTTCGATCTAAAACGATGTATAACGTTGTTTAGAGCCGGAATACGTTTTCGCGCAATTCTGAGAGGAAAAGTTTACACCTTTCTATCGTCTACTCATCGACGACTTGTAAAATCGATGCTCGTGAATCTTGCTAGTTTCGATCTAAAGCAATGCATACTGCTGCTTTGAGCCGGAATACAATTTTTCGCGCAGTTCTGAGCGAAAAAGTTTACACCTTTCTCTCGTCTACTCTTCGATGACTTGTAAAATCGATGCTCGTGAATTTTGCTAGTTTCGATCTAAAACGATGTATCGCGTTGTTTAGAGCCAGAATACAAGTTTTCGCGCAGTTCTGAGAGGAAAATTTCACACCTTTCTATCGTCTACTCTTCGCTTGTGTTGTGTCCTGTGTTTTCTGTGCGCTATGAATCCTCATGCTGATTACCCACTAGCCCGAACCCTGACCCTTCTAAGTTGTAAAATCGATACTCGTGAATCTTGCTAGTTTCGATTTAAAACGATGTATCCCGTTGCTTAGAGCCGGAGTACGTTTTCACGCAGTTCTGAGAGGAAAAGTTTACACCTTTCTACCGTCTACTCTTCGACTGCTTGTAAAATCGATAATCGTGAATCTTGCTAGTTTCGATCTAAAACGATGTATCCCGTTGTTTAGAGCCGGAATACAAGTTTTCGCGCAGTTCTGAGAGAAATAGTTTACACCTTTCTATCGTCTACTCTTCGACGACTTGTAAAATCGATACTCGTGAATCTGGCTAGTTTTGATCTAAAACGATGTATCCCGTTGTTTAGAGCCGGAATACAAGTTTTCGCGCAGTTCTGAGAAGAAAAGTTTACACCTTTCTATCGTCTACTCTTCGACGACTTGTAAAATCGATGCCCGTGAATCTTGCTAGTTTCGATCTAAAACGATGTATCCCGGGTTTTAGATCCGGAATACAAGTTTTCGCGCAGTTCTGAGAGGAAAAGTTTACACCTTTCTATCGTCTACTCTTCGACGACTTGTAAAGTCGATGCTCGTGAATTTTGCTAGTTTCGATCTAAAACGATGTACCCCGTTGTTTTTAGCCGGAATACAAGTTTTCACGCAGTTCTGAGAGAAATAGTTTACACCTTTCTATCGTCTACTCTTCGACGACTTGTAAAATCGATGCACGTGAATCTTGCTAGTTTTGATCTAAAGCGATGTATCCTGTTGTTTTGAGCCGGAATACAAGTTTTCGCGCAGTTCTGAGCGAAAAAGTTTACACCTTTCTCTCGTCTACTCTTCGACGACTTGTAAAATCGATGCTCGTGAATTTTGCAAGTTTCGATCTAAAACGATGTATCCCTTTGTTTTGAGCCGCAATACAAGTTTTCGCGCAGTTCTGAAAGAAAAAGTTTACACCTTTCTCGCGTCTACTCTTCGACGAACTGTAAAATCGATGCTCGTGAATTTTGCTAGTTTCGATCTAAAACGATGTACCCCGTTGTTTTTAGCCGGAATACATGTTTTCGCGCAGTTCTGAGAGAAATAGTTTACACCTTTCTATCGTCTACTCTTCGACGACTTGTAAAATCGATGCACGTGAATCTTGCTAGTTTTGATCTAAAGCGATGTATCCTGTTGTTTTGAGCCGGAATACAAGTTTTCGCGCAGTTCTGAGCGAAAAAGTTTACACCTTTCTCTCGTCTACTCTTCGACGACTTGTAAAATCGATGCTCGTGAATTTTGCAAGTTTCGATCTAAAACGATGTATGCCTTTGTTTTGAGCCGCAATACAAGTTTTCGCGCAGTTCTGAAAGAAAAAGTTTACACCTTTCTCGCGTCTACTCTTCGACGAACTGTAAAATCGATGCTCGTGAATTTGCTAGTTTCGATCTAAAACGATGTACCCCGTTGTTTTTAGCCGGAATACAAGTTTTCGCGCTGTTCTGAGAGGAAAAATTTACACCTTTCTTTCGTATACTCTTCGACGACTTGTAAAATTGATGCTCGTGAATTTGGTAGTTTCGATCTAAAACGATGTATCCCGTTGTTTTGAGCCGGAATACAAGTTTTCGCGCAGTTCTGAGAGAAAAAGTTAATACCTTTCTCTCGTCTACTCTTCGACGACTTGTACAATAGATGCTCGTGAATCTTGCTAGTTTCGATCTAAACCGACATATCGCGTTGTTTAGAGCCGGAATGCAGGTGTTCGCGCAGTTCTAAGAGAAAAAGTTTACACCTTTCCCTCGTCTACTCTTCGACTGCTTGTAAAATCGTTACTCGTGAATCTTGCTAGTTTCGAACTAAAACGATGTATAACGTTGTTTAGAGCCGGAATACGTTTTCGCGCAGTTCTGAGAGGAAAAGTTTACACCTTTCTATCGTCTACTCATCGACGACTTGTAAAATCGATGCTCGTGAATCTTGCTAGTTTCGATCTAAAGCGATGTATCCTGTTGCGTTGAGCCGGAATACAATTTTTCGCGCAGTTCTGAGCGAAAAAGTTTACACCATTCTCTCGTCTACTCTTCGATGACTTGTAAAATCGATGCTCGTGAATTTTGATAGTTTCGATCTAAAACGATGTATCCCGTTGTTTAGAGCCGTAATACAAGTTTTCGCGCAGTTCTGAGAGAAATAGTTTACACCTTTCTATCGTCTACTCTTCGACGACTTGTAAAATTGATACTCGTTAATATGGCTAGTTTCGATCTAAAACGATGTATCCCGTTGTTTAGAGCCAGAATACAAGTTTTCGCGCTGTTCTGAGCTAAAAAGTTTACACCTTTCTCTCGTCTACTCTTCGACGACTTGTAAAGTCGATGCTCGTGAATTTTGCTAGTTTCGATCTAAAACGATGTGTCCCGTTGTTTTTAGCCGAAATACAAGTTTTCGCGCTGTTCTGAGAGGAAATATTTACACCTTTCTTTCGTCTACTCTTCGACGACATGTAAAATTGATGCTCGTGAATTTTGCTAGTTTCGATCTAAAACGATGTATCCCGTTGTTTAGAGCCGTAATACAAGTTTTCGCGCAGTTCTGAGAGAAATAGTTTACACCTTTCTATCGTCTACTCCTCGACGACTTGTAAAATCGATACTCGTGAATCTGGCTAGTTTCGATCTAAAACGATGTATCCCGTTGTTTAGAGCCAGAATACAAGTTTTCGCGCTGTTCTGAGCTAAAAAGTTTACACCTTTCTCTCGTCTACTCTTCGACGACTTGTAAAGTCGATGCTCGTGAATTTTGCTAGTTTCGATCTAAAACGATGTGTCCCGTTGTTTTTAGCCGAAATACAAGTTTTCGCGCTGTTCTGAGAGGAAATATTTACACCTTTCTTTCGTCTACTCTTTGACGACATGTAAAATTGATGCTCGTGAATTTTGCTAGTTTCGATCTAAAACGATGTATCCCGTTGTTTAGAGCCGTAATACAAGTTTTCGCGCAGTTCTGAGAGAAATAGTTTACACCTTTCTATCGTCTACTCTTCGACGACTTGTAAAATCGATACTCGTGAATCTGGCTAGTTTCGATCTAAAACGATGTATCCCGTTGTTTAGAGCCGTAATACAAGTTTTCGCGCTGTTCTGAGCTAAAAAGTTTACACCTTTCTCTCGTCTACTCTTCGACGACTTGTAAAGTCGATGCTCGTGAATTTTGCTAGTTTCGATCTAAAACGATCTATCCCGTTGTTTTGAGCCGGAATACAAATTTTCGCGCAGTTCTGAAAGAAAAAGTTTACACCTTTCTCGCGTCTACTCTTCGACGAACTGTAAAATCGATGCTCGTAAATGTTGCTAGTTTCGATCTAAAACGATGTGTCCCGTTGTTTTTAGCCGAAATACAAGTTTTCGCGCTGTTCTGAGAGGAAATATTTACACCTTTCTTTCGTCTACTCTTCGACGACATGTAAAATTGATGCTCGTGAATTTTGCTAGTTTCGATCTAAAACGATGTATCCCGTTGTTTAGAGCCGTAATACAAGTTTTCGCGCAGTTCTGAGAGAAATAGTTTACACCTTTCTATCGTCTACTCTTCGACGACTTGTAAAATCGATACTCGTGAATCTGGCTAGTTTCGATCTAAAACGATGTATCCCGTTGTTTAGAGCCAGAATACATGTTTTCGCGCTGTTCTGAGCTAAAAAGTTTACACCTTTCTCTCGTCTACTCTTCGACGACTTGTAAAGTTGATGCTCGTGAATTTTGCTAGTTTCGATCTAAAACGATCTATCCCGTTGTTTTGAGCCGGAATAGAAGTTTTCGCGCAGTTCTGATAGAAAAAGTTCACACCTTTCTATCGTCTACTCTTCGACGACTTGTAAAATCGATACTCGTAAAATCTTGCTAGTTTCGATCTAAAACGTTGTATCCCGTTGTTTAGAGCCGGAATACAAGTTTTCGCGCAGTTCTGAGCGCAAAATTTTACACCTTTTTCTCGTCTACTCTTCGACTAGTAAAATCGATGTTCATGAATCTCGCTAGTTTCAATCTAAAACGATGTATCCCTTTGTTTTGAGCCGGAATACAAGTTTTCGCGCAGTTCTGAAAGAAAAAGTTTACACCTTTTTATCGTCTACTTTTCGACGACTTGTAAACTCTATGCTCGTGAATCTTGCTAGTTTCGATCTAAAACGATGTATCCCGTTGTTTAGAGCCGGAAAACAAGTTTTCGCGCAGTTCTGAGCGAAAACGTTCACACATTTCTATCGTCTACTCTTCGCTTGTGTTGTGTCCTGTGTATTCTGTGCGCTATGAATCCTCATGCTGATCACCCACTAGCCCGAACCCTGACCCTTCTAAGTTGTAAAATCGATACTCCTGAATCTTGCTAGTTTCGATCTAAAACGTTGTATCCCGTTGTTTAGAGCCGGAATACAAGTTTTGGCGCAGTTCTGAGCGAAAAAGTTTTCACCTTTCTATCGTCTACTCTTCGACTGCTTGTAAAGTCGATACTCGTGAATCTTGCTAGTTTCGATCTAAAACGATGTGTTCGGTTGTTTAGAGCCAGAATACAAGTTTTCGCGCAGTTCTGAGAAGAAAAAATTACACCTTTCTATCGTCTACACTTCGACGACTTGTAAAATCGATCCTCGTGAATCTTGCTAGTTTCGATCTAAAGCGATGTATCTCGTTGTTTTGAGTCGGAATACAAGTTTTCGCGCAGTTCTGAGCGAAAAAAATTACACCTTTCTCTCGTCTACTCTTCGACGACTTGTAAAATCGATGCTCGTGAATTTTCCTAGTTTCGATCTAACACGATGTATCCCGTTGTTTTGAGCCGGAATACAAGTTTTCGCGCAGTTCTGAGAAGAAAAAATTACACCTTTCTATCGTCTACTCTTCGACGACTTGTAAAATCGATGCTCGTGAATCTTGCTAGTTTCGATCTAAAGCGATGTATCCCGTTGTTTTGAGCCGGAATACAAGTTTTCGCGCAGTTCTGAGCGAAAAAGTTTACACCTTTCTCTTGTCTACTCTTCGACGACTTGCAAAATCGATGCTCGTGAATTTTGTAGTTTCGATCTAAAACGATGTATCCCGTTGTTTTGAGCAGGAATAGAAGTTTTCGCGCAGTTCTGAGAGTAAAAGTTTATACCTTTCTCTCGTCTACTCTTCGACGACTTGTAAAATAGATTCTCGTGAATCTTGCTAATTTCGATCTAAAACGACGTATCACGTTGTTTAGAGCCGGAATACAAGTTTTCGTGCAGTTCTGAGAGAAAAAGATTACACCTTTCTCTCGTCTACTCTTCGACTGCTTGTAAAATCGATACTCATGAATCTTGCTAGTTTCGATCTAAAACGATGTATCCCGTTGTTTAGAGCCGGAATACAAGTTTTCGCGCAGTTCTGAGAGGAAAAGTTAACACCTTTCTATCGTCTACTCTTCGACGACTTGTAAAATTGATGCTCGTGAATGTTGCTTGCTAGTTTCGATCTAAAGCGATGTATTCTGTTGTTTTGAGCCGGAATACCATTTTTCGCGCAGTTCTGAGCGAAAAAGTTTACACCTTTCCCTCGTCTACTCTTCGACGACTTGTAAAATCGATGCTCGTGAATTTTGCTAGTTTCGATCTAAAACGATGTATCTCGTTGTTTTGAGCCGGAATACAAGTTTTCGCGCAGTTCTGATAGAAAAAGTTCACACCTTTCTATCGTCTACTCTTCGACGACTTGTAAAATCGATACTCGTGAATCTTGCTAGTTTCGATCTAAAACGTTGTATCCCGTTGTTTAGAGCCGGAATACAAGTTTTCGCGCAGTTCTGAGCGCAAAATTTTACACCTTTTTCTCTTCTACTCTTCGACTAGTAAAATCGATGTTCATGAATCTCGCTAGTTTCAATCTAAAACGATGTATCCCTTTGTTTTGAGCCGGAATACAAGTTTTCGCGCAGATCTGAAAGAAAAAGTTTACACCTTTCTATCGTCTACTTTTCGACGACTTGTAAAATCGATGCTCGTGAATCTTGCTAGTTTCGATCTAAAACGATGTATCCCGTTGTTTAGAGCCGGAAAACAAGTTTTCGCGCAGTTCTGAGCGAAAACGTTCACACCTTTCTATCGTCTACTCTTCGCTTGTGTTGTGTCCTGTGTATTCTGTGCGCTATGAATCCTCATGCTGATCACCCACTAGCCCGAACCCTGACCCTTCTAAGTTGTAAAATCGATACTCCTGAATCTTGCTAGTTTCGATCTAAAACGTTGTATCCCGTTGTTTAGAGCCGGAATACAAGTTTTGGCGCAGTTCTGAGCGAAAAAGTTTTCACCTTTCTTTCGTCTACTCTTCGACTGCTTGTAAAGTCGATACTCGTGAATCTTGCTAGTTTCGATCTAAAACGATGTATTCGGTTGTTTAGAGCCGGAATACAAGTTTTCGCGCAGTTCTGAGAAGAAAAAATTACACCTTTCTATCGTCTACACTTCGACGACTTGTAAAATCGATCCTCGTGAATCTTGCTAGTTTCGATCTAAAGCGATGTATCTCGTTGTTTTGAGTCGGAATACAAGTTTTCGCGCAGTTCTGAGCGAAAAAAATTACACCTTTCTCTCGTCTACTCTTCGACGACTTGTAAAATCGATGCTCGTGAATTTTCCTAGTTTCGATCTAACACGATGTATCCCGTTGTTTTGAGCCGGAATACAAGTTTTCGCGCAGTTCTGAGAAGAAAAAATTACACCTTTCTATCGTCTACTCTTCGACGACTTGTAAAATCGATGCTCGTGAATCTTGCTAGTTTCGATCTAAAGCGATGTATCCCGTTGTTTTGAGCCGGAATACAAGTTTTCGCGCAGTTCTGAGCGAAAAAGTTTACACCTTTCTCTTGTCTACTCTTCGACGACTTGCAAAATCGATGCTCGTGAATTTTGCTAGTTTCGATCTAAAACGATGTATCCCGTTGTTTTGAGCAGGAATAGAAGTTTTCGCGCAGTTCTGAGAGAAAAAGTTTATACCTTTCTCTCGTCTACTCTGCGACGACTTGTAAAATAGATTCTCGTGAATCTTGCTAATTTCGATCTAAAACGACGTATCACGTTGTTTAGAGCCGGAATACAAGTTTTCGTGCAGTTCTGAGAGAAAAAGATTACACCTTTCTCTCGTCTACTCTTCGACTGCTTGTAAAATCGATACTCATGAATCTTGCTAGTTTCGATCTAAAACGATGTATCCCGTTGTGTAGAGCCGGAATACAAGTTTTCGCGCAGTTCTGAGAGGAGAAGTTAACACCTTTCTATCGTCTACTCTTCGACGACTTGTAAAATTGATGCTCGTGAATGTTGCTTGCTAGTTTCGATCTAAAGCGATGTATTCTGTTGTTTTGAGCCGGAATACCATTTTTCGCGCAGTTCTGAGCGAAAAAGTTTACACCTTTCCCTCGTCTACTCTTCGACGACTTGTAAAATCGATGCTCGTGAATTTTGCTAGTTTCGATCTAAAACGATGTATCTCGTTGTTTTGAGCCGGAATACAAGTTTTCGCGCAGTTCTGAAAGAAAAAGTTTACACCTTTCTCGCGGCTACTCTTCGACGAACTGTAAAATCGATGCTCGTGAATGTTGCTAGTTTCGGTCTAAAACGATGTATCCTGTTTTTTTTTAGCCGGAATGCAAGTTTTCGCGCAGTTCTGAGAGAAAAAGTTTACACCTTTCTCTCGTCTACTCTTCGACTGCTTGTAAAATCGATACTCGTGAATCTTGCTAGTTTCGATCTAAAACGATGTATAACGTTGTTTAGAGCCGGAATACGTTTTCGCGCAGTTCTGAAAGTTTACACCTTTCTATCGTCTACTCATCGAAGACTTGCAAAATCGATGCTCGTGAATTTTGCTAGTTTCGATCTAACACGATGTATCCCGTTGTTTTGAGCCGGAATACAATTTTTCGCGCAGTTCTGAGCGAAAAAGTTTACACCTTTCTCTCGTCTACTCTTCGATGACTTGTAAAATCGATGCTCGTGAATTTTGCTAGTTTCGATCTAAAACGATGTATCTCGTTGTTTTAGCCGGAATACAAGTTTTCGCGCAGTTCTGAAAGAAAACGTTTACACCTTTCTCGCGTCTACTCTTCGACGAACTGTAAAATCGATGCTCGTGAATGTTGCTAGTTTCGATCTAAAACGATGTGTCCCGTTGTTTTTAGCCGGAATACATGTTTTCGCGCTGTTCTGAGAGGAAAAATTTACACCTTTCTTTCGTCTACTCTTCGACGACTTGTAAAATTGATGCTCGTGATGTTTGCTAGTTTCGATCTAAAACGATGTATCCCGTTGTTTAGAGCCGGAATACAATTTTTCGCGCAGTTCTGAGCGAAAAAGTTTACACCTTTCTCTCGTCTACTCTTCGATGACTTGTAAAATCGATGCTCGTGAATTTTGCTAGTTTCGATCTAAAACGATGTATCTCGTTGTTTTAGCCGGAATACAAGTTTTCGCGCAGTTCTGAAAGAAAACGTTTACACCTTTCTCGCGTCTACTCTTCGACGAACTGTAAAATCGATGCTCGTGAATGTTGCTAGTTTCGATCTAAAACGATGTGTCCCGTTGTTTTTAGTCGGAATACCATTTTTCGCGCAGTTCTGAGCGAAAAAGTTTACACCTTTCCCTCGTCTACTCTTCGACGACTTGTAAAATCGATGCTCGTGAATTTTGCTAGTTTCGATCTAAAACGATGTATCTCGTTGTTTTGAGCCGGAATACAAGTTTTCGCGCAGTTCTGAAAGAAAAAGTTTACACCTTTCTCGCGGCTACTCTTCGACGACCTGTAAAATCGATGCTCGTGAATGTTGCTAGTTTCGATCTAAAACGATGTATCCTGTTTTTTTTAGCCGGAATGAATGTTTTCGCGCAGTTCTGAGAGAAAAAGTTTACACCTTTCTCTCGTCTACTCTTCGACTGCTTGTAAAATCGATACTCGTGAATCTTGCTAGTTTCGATCTAAAACGATGTATAACGTTGTTTAGAGCCGGAATACAAGTTTTCGCGCAGTTCTGAGAAGAAAAAATTACACCTTTCTATCGTCTACACTTCGACGACTTGTAAAATCGATCCTCGTGAATCTTGCTAGTTTCGATCTAAAGCGATGTATCTCGTTGTTTTGAGTCGGAATACAAGTTTTCGCGCAGTTCTGAGCGAAAAAAATTACACCTTTCTCTCGTCTACTCTTCGACGACTTGTAAAATCGATGCTCGTGAATTTTTCCTAGTTTCGATCTAACACGATGTATCCCGTTGTTTTGAGCCGGAATACAAGTTTTCGCGCAGTTCTGAGAAGAAAAAATTACACCTTTCTATCGTCTACTCTTCGACGACTTGTAAAATCGATGCTCGTGAATCTTGCTAGTTTCGATCTAAAGCGATGTATCCCGTTGTTTTGAGCCGGAATACAAGTTTTCGCGCAGTTCTGAGCGAAAAAGTTTACACCTTTCTCTTGTCTACTCTTCGACGACTTGCAAAATCGATGCTCGTGAATTTTGCTAGTTTCGATCTAAAACGATGTATCCCGTTGTTTTGAGCAGGAATAGAAGTTTTCGCGCAGTTCTGAGAGAAAAAGTTTATACCTTTCTCTCGTCTACTCTTCGACGACTTGTAAAATAGATTCTCGTGAATCTTGCTAATTTCGATCTAAAACGACGTATCACGTTGTTTAGAGCCGGAATACAAGTTTTCGTGCAGTTCTGAGAGAAAAAGATTACACCTTTCTCTCGTCTACTCTTCGACTGCTTGTAAAATCGATACTCATGAATCTTGCTAGTTTCGATCTAAAACGATGTATCCCGTTGTTTAGAGCCGGAATACAAGTTTTCGCGCAGTTCTGAGAGGAAAAGTTAACACCTTTCTATCGTCTACTCTTCGACGACTTGTAAAATTGATGCTCGTGAATGTTGCTTGCTAGTTTCGATCTAAAGCGATGTATTCTGTTGTTTTGAGCCGGAATACCATTTTTCGCGCAGTTCTGAGCGAAAAAGTTTACACCTTTCCCTCGTCTACTCTTCGACGACTTGTAAAATCGATGCTCGTGAATTTTGCTAGTTTCGATCTAAAACGATGTATCTCGTTGTTTTGAGCCGGAATACAAGTTTTCGCGCAGTTCTGATAGAAAAAGTTCACACCTTTCTATCGTCTACTCTTCGACGACTTGTAAAATCGATACTCGTGAATCTTGCTAGTTTCGATCTAAAACGTTGTATCCCGTTGTTTAGAGCCGGAATACAAGTTTTCGCGCAGTTCTGAGCGCAAAATTTTACACCTTTTTCTCGTCTACTCTTCGACTAGTAAAATCGATGTTCATGAATCTCGCTAGTTTCAATCTAAAACGATGTATCCCTTTGTTTTGAGCCGGAATACAAGTTTTCGCGCAGTTCTGAAAGAAAAAGTTTACACCTTTCTATCGTCTACTTTTCGACGACTTGTAAAATCGATGCTCGTGAATCTTGCTAGTTTCGATCTAAAACGATGTATCCCGTTGTTTAGAGCCGGAAAACAAGTTTTCGCGCAGTTCTGAGCGAAAACGTTCACACCTTTCTATCGTCTACTCTTCGCTTGTGTTGTGTCCTGTGTATTCTGTGCGCTATGAATCCTCATGCTGATCACCCACTAGCCCGAACCCTGACCCTTCTAAGTTGTAAAATCGATACTCCTGAATCTTGCTAGTTTCGATCTAAAACGTTGTATCCCGTTGTTTAGAGCCGGAATACAAGTTTTGGCGCAGTTCTGAGCGAAAAAGTTTTCACCTTTCTATCGTCTACTCTTCGACTGCTTGTAATGTCGATACTCGTGAATCTTGCTAGTTTCGATCTAAAACGATGTATTCGGTTGTTTAGAGCCGGAATACAAGTTTTCGCGCAGTTCTGAGAAGAAAAAATTACACCTTTCTATCGTCTACACTTCGACGACTTGTAAAATCGATCCTCGTGAATCTTGCTAGTTTCGATCTAAAGCGATGTATCTCGTTGTTTTGAGTCGGAATACAAGTTTTCGCGCAGTTCTGAGCGAAAAAAATTACACCTTTCTCTCGTCTACTCTTCGACGACTTGTAAAATCGATGCTCGTGAATTTTCCTAGTTTCGATCTAACACGATGTATCCCGTTGTTTTGAGCCGGAATACAAGTTTTCGCGCAGTTCTGAGAAGAAAAAATTACACCTTTCTATCGTCTACTCTTCGACGACTTGTAAAATCGATGCTCGTGAATCTTGCTAGTTTCGATCTAAAGCGATGTATCCCGTTGTTTTGAGCCGGAATACAAGTTTTCGCGCAGTTCTGAGCGAAAAAGTTTACACCTTTCTCTTGTCTACTCTTCGACGACTTGCAAAATCGATGCTCGTGAATTTTGCTAGTTTCGATCTAAAACGATGTATCCCGTTGTTTTGAGCAGGAATAGAAGTTTTCGCGCAGTTCTGAGAGAAAAAGTTTATACCTTTCTCTCGTCTACTCTGCGACGACTTGTAAAATAGATTCTCGTGAATCTTGCTAATTTCGATCTAAAACGACGTATCACGTTGTTTAGAGCCGGAATACAAGTTTTCGTGCAGTTCTGAGAGAAAAAGATTACACCTTTCTCTCGTCTACTCTTCGACTGCTTGTAAAATCGATACTCATGAATCTTGCTAGTTTCGACCTAAAACGATGTATCCCGTTGTTTAGAGCCGGAATACAAGTTTTCGCGCAGTTCTGAGAGGAAAAGTTAACACCTTTCTATCGTCTACTCTTCGACGACTTGTAAAATTGATGCTCGTGAATGTTGCTTGCTAGTTTCGATCTAAAGCGATGTATTCTGTTGTTTTGAGCCGGAATACCATTTTTCGCGCAGTTCTGAGCGAAAAAGTTTACACCTTTCCCTCGTCTACTCTTCGACGACTTGTAAAATCGATGCTCGTGAATTTTGCTAGTTTCGATCTAAAACGATGTATCTCGTTGTTTTGAGCCGGAATACAAGTTTTCGCGCAGTTCTGAAAGAAAAAGTTTACACCTTTCTCGCGGCTACTCTTCGACGAACTGTAAAATCGATGCTCGTGAATGTTGCTAGTTTCGGTCTAAAACGATGTATCCTGTTTTTTTTTAGCCGGAATGCAAGTTTTCGCGCAGTTCTGAGAGAAAAAGTTTACACCTTTCTCTCGTCTACTCTTCGACTGCTTGTAAAATCGATACTCGTGAATCTTGCTAGTTTCGATCTAAAACGATGTATAACGTTGTTTAGAGCCGGAATACGTTTTCGCGCAGTTCTGAAAGTTTACACCTTTCTATCGTCTACTCATCGAAGACTTGCAAAATCGATGCTCGTGAATTTTGCTAGTTTCGATCTAACACGATGTATCCCGTTGTTTTGAGCCGGAATACAATTTTTCGCGCAGTTCTGAGCGAAAAAGTTTACACCTTTCTCTCGTCTACTCTTCGATGACTTGTAAAATCGATGCTCGTGAATTTTGCTAGTTTCGATCTAAAACGATGTATCTCGTTGTTTTAGCCGGAATACAAGTTTTCGCGCAGTTCTGAAAGAAAACGTTTACACCTTTCTCGCGTCTACTCTTCGACGAACTGTAAAATCGATGCTCGTGAATGTTGCTAGTTTCGATCTAAAACGATGTGTCCCGTTGTTTTTAGCCGGAATACATGTTTTCGCGCAGTTCTGAAAGAAAAAGTTTACACCTTTCTATCGTCTACTTTTCGACGACTTGTAAAATCGATGCTCGTGAATCTTGCTAGTTTCGATCTAAAACGATGTATCCCGTTGTTTAGAGCCGGAAAACAAGTTTTCGCGCAGTTCTGAGCGAAAACGTTCACACCTTTCTATCGTCTACTCTTCGCTTGTGTTGTGTCCTGTGTATTCTGTGCGCTATGAATCCTCATGCTGATCACCCACTAGCCCGAACCCTGACCCTTCTAAGTTGTAAAATCGATACTCCTGAATCTTGCTAGTTTCGATCTAAAACGTTGTATCCCGTTGTTTAGAGCCGGAATACAAGTTTTGGCGCAGTTCTGAGCGAAAAAGTTTTCACCTTTCTATCGTCTACTCTTCGACTGCTTGTAATGTCGATACTCGTGAATCTTGCTAGTTTCGATCTAAAACGATGTATTCGGTTGTTTAGAGCCGGAATACAAGTTTTCGCGCAGTTCTGAGAAGAAAAAATTACACCTTTCTATCGTCTACACTTCGACGACTTGTAAAATCGATCCTCGTGAATCTTGCTAGTTTCGATCTAAAGCGATGTATCTCGTTGTTTTGAGTCGGAATACAAGTTTTCGCGCAGTTCTGAGCGAAAAAAATTACACCTTTCTCTCGTCTACTCTTCGACGACTTGTAAAATCGATGCTCGTGAATTTTCCTAGTTTCGATCTAACACGATGTATCCCGTTGTTTTGAGCCGGAATACAAGTTTTCGCGCAGTTCTGAGAAGAAAAAATTACACCTTTCTATCGTCTACTCTTCGACGACTTGTAAAATCGATGCTCGTGAATCTTGCTAGTTTCGATCTAAAGCGATGTATCCCGTTGTTTTGAGCCGGAATACAAGTTTTCGCGCAGTTCTGAGCGAAAAAGTTTACACCTTTCTCTTGTCTACTCTTCGACGACTTGCAAAATCGATGCTCGTGAATTTTGCTAGTTTCGATCTAAAACGATGTATCCCGTTGTTTTGAGCAGGAATAGAAGTTTTCGCGCAGTTCTGAGAGAAAAAGTTTATACCTTTCTCTCGTCTACTCTGCGACGACTTGTAAAATAGATTCTCGTGAATCTTGCTAATTTCGATCTAAAACGACGTATCACGTTGTTTAGAGCCGGAATACAAGTTTTCGTGCAGTTCTGAGAGAAAAAGATTACACCTTTCTCTCGTCTACTCTTCGACTGCTTGTAAAATCGATACTCATGAATCTTGCTAGTTTCGACCTAAAACGATGTATCCCGTTGTTTAGAGCCGGAATACAAGTTTTCGCGCAGTTCTGAGAGGAAAAGTTAACACCTTTCTATCGTCTACTCTTCGACGACTTGTAAAATTGATGCTCGTGAATGTTGCTTGCTAGTTTCGATCTAAAGCGATGTATTCTGTTGTTTTGAGCCGGAATACCATTTTTCGCGCAGTTCTGAGCGAAAAAGTTTACACCTTTCCCTCGTCTACTCTTCGACGACTTGTAAAATCGATGCTCGTGAATTTTGCTAGTTTCGATCTAAAACGATG